>NC_064618.1:690666612-690979320 GCF_023898315.1 Schistocerca nitens | reverse complement strand
GCTTCATAAAATTTGTGTGTAGCTTTGGATCAGTATTATGATAATCTACAGAAGTTTCTACTGCCCGTATTGTACAAACTTGAATAGAATAAGCTATTTCCATGGATGGGACCACAAAACACACTTCTTGTTGATGAACCTTAATTTTGACAACAATGGTACCCATTTTGAGGGTAATATTCGCCAGTCATTCAGTCTCTTTGTATGGCCTATGTTGTAACATTCACACGTGATATCAGAAGTAATGTCAACCAAGTTTTATTCTGTTTCCACTTGAAGAGATCCACAGCAACACTGAATGAAGTATAGAACAGTACGAAGCATCATAATTGTAAAACAGATTGATATGCAGTCTCTTATGTGAGCATACTATAAGCAAATAAACATTAGCAAGGCTTAGGGCCTGGCATACCAGGCTTATATTGGGCTGTTGTGCACACAGAACAATGCTTGCTATGTCATATGTCCAGACTGTGAGGTGACCTCTCTAGGCATTGTTTGATTATGTACACTCACATTATAGGCTTACAACACTCCTTCCACCTTGGGTGAAAGTTTTCAGTGTGGAGGTGTCTATGTCTTCATCAGTGAGTGAAGATTTCTGGAGCAGGTTTTTTAGCTATGGTCTGAAATGGCATGGGCACAGACAGGTGCAGTGCCATCCCCCCCTCCCCCCCCCCCCCACACTCACCAATGAGTGGCCATAAGGGAGGACTGGTGATGGTGCTGTATCTATGTCCACATGTCCACATCTGGGCAGGTATTTGGCGATGGAGGGAGCAGAGGAGGTGACACTGATGACTTCTCTGTCTGGTCGTGGTGGCTCCCAGAGTGAAGATGGCACTGAAGCTGAAGGAGGTGTGGACTCTGACACGGGGGCCAGCACAGATGATGGAGGCAACCACAGTGGCGGACGGCTCTCCAGTGATCGTCAATCATGCATTCATGGAGCTGATCATAGTGTCATGACACCAAGCCATTGGAGCTGTATATGATGCAGAGGCAGTAGCCTTAGCAGCAATGGATGATGACTGATACTGACTTATGGCACCACCAGACCTGCAGGTCCACATGGTGGAGTCCGGGTGGAATCACTGTGAGACATGGTACTTGGCCAGAGCAGATGAAGCAGTGTATGGGGCTGACAGCTATGACGTAACTTTGCTGGGCTATGGTTGCTGACTGGAGTGAAGCTGTATGAACTCAACCTACTGAGTGCTAAGGATAAGAGTGAGTGGTATATTTTTTCATCTGGGTTTTGAATATAATGATCAGCTGCTCTGCCTCCCCATTAGACTGGGGATGAAAGGAAGAGGCTGTAACATGCCAGATGTCACTCTTTGTACAAAAATCTTCAAAATGTTGAGACACAAACTGTGGCCATTTTCCATCACAAGTGTGTATGGCAATCCTTCTAAGGCAAAAATCTTTGAAAGAGCCATGACTGTAGCTGCTGTGGATGTGGATAATCAAAAACAACATAAGGAAATTTTGGGAAATCACCCACTACTACAGGCCAAAAGGAGTTAAGGAACAGACCCACCACAAAATCAGCATGAACACACTCCCAGGGGCACTGGTGGAGGGGAGGGGGAGGAAGGATCACACTGAAAGAGAGGCCCCAGACACTTACAACATTTCACTTTGCCACTTTTACAATCATTCAAACATTAATTGATGTATTTTTTTAGGAATATTTGTGCAACACAGTTGTTGCTTTTCCCTTCACAGTAAGTGCTAACAATAACAGAATGAGACATAAGAGTGCAGTTACATATTACTTTGAGTAATAATACACAATAACATGAATAAGTGACTAATACATCATATTAGTTGTGTTTTACAAGTAATTGAAATAGCACAAACAACTATGTTTTTAGGCCTTATATAAATGTATGTGTTCACCACTTGGGTGAGAATACACAATAAATGAATCATAAATGATTGGTACATCATGACAAAAAACATGGCTAGGTATTATACATGGGTAAGTGTTCACCACTTAGGTGTGAATACACAATAAATGGATCATAAATAATTGGTACACCATGACAATTATATGGTTGAACATTATACATTGGTAAATTGGTTTGGGCATTAACTTCAGTATCTTCAATAGTGCAGAAATACTAGCTTGTTTCCCAGAGTCTCCTATAAAATAGGCTTTAGTCATTTAATAAAGCCGACACGGTAAATTAGAATGGTCTCAGCAATAGAGAGATATGCATGTGGACAGGGGGAAGAATAGCTTTGAACTCTGATGAGAAGTAGGAAATGAAATAGAAAATTTGGAGTATTGGAGTTGAAAAAGAAAAGATAATACACCCCACAGATTAATTATGTGACAGAGAATAGTATAAGTAAGTCATTCCTCATGAAAATATAGTGACAAAGCATACTTGCATATAAGTGAGTGTTCACAATTTCGAGTGCTGGTACATAGCAAAAGAAAAAAAATTACATACAACCTTAGACATTGATAAATATAGAGAGCAGTGTAAGTGAGCCATAACTCACGATAATTACAAATATTAATAAGTGAGCCATTTCTCATGATAATTAAAAACATTAATAAATGAGCCATTCCTCACAATAATTACAAATATTAATAAGTGTCACAACTTTGAGTACTGGTATGTAGCAAAATAAATACATGAGTAAAATGTTTATCAATTCAGTGACAACATACAACAAAATTAGACATAAATAAATAATATAGTATGACTGAGAATAGTTACATCTAATAATGCACAAATACTAGCTTGATTCCTGGCTCCTCCTATAAAACAGGCTTTAGTCATTTAATAGGCTGACAAGGTAAATGAGATGAGTCTCAGCGATAAGGACATATGCATGTGGTCAGAGACAAGGGTAACTTGGTACTCAAATGAGAAGTAATAAATGAAATAGAAGATTCAGATGCTAGTATATAGCAAAGTAAATACATAAGTAAATATTTACCATTTGGGTGACAACATACAACAAAATCAGACATAAATAAATAGTATAGTATGACTGAGAATAGTTACATCTAATAAAGTAGAAATGCTAGCTTGTTCCCCGGATCCTCCTATAGAATAGGTTTTAGTCACTTAATAAAGCTGACATGGTAAATTAGAAGGATCTCAGAAATAGAGACATATGCATGTGGACAGAGGGAAGGATAGCTCAGTACTCTAATGAGAAGTAACAAATGAAATAGAAGGTTTGGAGTGTTGGAGTTGAAGAAGAAAAGACGACAGACCCCAAAGATAGGGAACCCCCCTACCCAGGACCCCCACTGTTCCAGTGCCTCACTGTGGTGCCGGAGGGAGAAGAGAGTTCAGCATTCCCTGCAGAATGGGCTTACCACAGCTTCACCTTTCCAGTTCCTGAAAATTAACCCCAACACTCCATATTGATTGATCAACGAAGGGTGAACAAATAGCATTCTGCTGTACAGAGCAAATGAGAAATATAATGCTGTATTGGTTGACCAAGTAACAAATGCTAGATCCTATCAGCGGACTTACAAGCAGTCCCTCGGGTATCTGTGTTTGATCAAACGT
Source organism: Schistocerca nitens (assembly GCF_023898315.1). Classification (NCBI taxonomy): domain Eukaryota; kingdom Metazoa; phylum Arthropoda; class Insecta; order Orthoptera; family Acrididae; genus Schistocerca; species Schistocerca nitens. The sequence goes on along the minus strand of NC_064618.1, from coordinate 690,975,772 downwards.
AATCAATTACGTAAACATATAATATTGAAACCTGTGACGTATCTGAGACATATACATGAAAATTACTAAAGCGAGTCACAGAATTACTATGTTCCTCTGATATCTGTTGCTGCTCAAACATAAATTATTACATAAACATGAAAACATAAGGTAGCCAAATGCATTGAATTACAGCATCTCTCATATCAAAAAAATAAACAAAGTCAACTGCCTCATAGGGCAGATCATCCAAGTGTTACAATGTTGACATTATGTGAAGTACTTTCATATGCATCAATATATTAGTAAAACACCACAGAGTCAAGTGTGATAATGACAAAAGAAATTTTTGTTAAATTTTCAAAATTAAGCAAGAGGCAGGTCTGAGATATAAAATTAAAGTTACTGGAATCTCAGCCAAGTGATACAGAAGTTCCCTTTCCAAATGTCATGGCATATATAAGTCTTACATTAAGTTCAAAGACATATTTCATGTATTTATAATGTTATAAAATTTTATATAAGGCAAAAACTATATAGTGTGTGTGTGTTTTTCAAGTGGCAGTGCTTATAAATAAACAGTCATTAACAGGGTGATACAATCAATTATAGTTATGATATTGCTGTTAATAATAGCTGGGGTAAGCTGTATGCCACAAGAAAGCAGTTTACCACAAATAAAATGAATGATTACAGAGAATTAGGTTGCATCTGACAGCACATCATAGTATATGTCAATACATCAGTAGTTCTAATTTTGTGCCTGTAAGTTGTAGATTAATTATAGTAAGTGCATTTCTTTTGAAAGGAATAGAGCATTGATAATAAGTGATTACTGAGAACCATGTGGCACATAACAGTATATCATTGTATTAAGTATAGGCAGATAATATTACTAGCAGCAGCGTGTATGAATAAACGCTCATAAGTTTGAAATTACATTGACAATAGGTGATTATAAAGGAATGTATTGCATGTAACTGTATATCATTGTATTAAGTCTAGACAGACCAGATTAAACAGATGATTATAGTATGCATCGTATCATGTAAAGGTAGTTGCCAAGCAATTTACAAGAAACAGTAATTGTTGGACCTTTCAGAAATCTATTTTCATGGAAAACTTATGCCAGTTTTCAACTGTTGAAATGCACATAGACATAATGACTGTACCACTTCTAGGACCAAACGTTCTCATTTATTTGCAAGTCAAACTCAGACTTTAGAGTAACTGAACTGACATGAACATTTCAGGTCAGGAAACCACAAGGACGGATAAAGGGATTTTCCCGCAATAACTGTCAAAGGCACCTTGTTCTTGTAGTATGAAAGTCGTCATCCCAATTTTTTCAGCATCTTCTTGTAGAGACTGAGAGCCACCATGGCCACATGCCACTGTAGAATCAGTTTTACATTGGTAAATTAAGTACCAGCAGGTTACTTCCAGAATACATACTGCTCAACAACTACTTGACAGATTTCTCGTTAGTCATTACCACATTAGACTTGCTGTAGCAACATCAGATCAGACAGTATATAAAAATGGGCACTCATAAGGTAAATTCCAACATAGGTTAAGGCACAGGGTGAAGTACTAGTGGTTAAATGTGAACGAATTAATATTTGGAGAAAATGGTTAGTTCAGCCACACTAAAGGTATGATAATATATTTCCTCATCAGTTACATATTAATGAATCAACTAGTCTTCAATTGAAAGTAGATGTCAGCAAGAACTATAACTATATTATGAATTCGAATCCTCAATCTTTTTTTTTCCTTTGCTACTCATTACATATGAATCATTAGAGCTCATCAGAGTATTCTCAGTAAGATATTGGAGAAATTTAACCAGTTTTCATTAAGAATCAGAGTGAAAGCTATCATTTGTATATATTGAAAAGCATTGACTTGCTGTAACATACAGCAGTATTGAACAGTTCAGATTTGTGTAGACATTGTGACAAAGAACACCACGTATCTATACTAAGGAGATAGCATGACATATACAGGTACCAGACATTATTAAATAAGACTATCAATGGTTTGGTCATTGAAGCGGTAGAAAATTACACGAAAATAAAACTGTGTGAATCTTAAATCCTGGGATTCAGAACACTTCTGTCCCAATAACTATCTCCAACATAAAATTCGTTTTTTTATGCTCCACAGACAAAGCCGTTCTAGTAATTTAAACATAATAGATTTTGTTGTTGTTGATAATTGTTCCTTTTCCAATTACACGGTAGATCTAATACATGTTGTGAACAAGATTATGACACAAAGTATTTTCATACTTGATAGTGAATCACTGTCTATCCAGTGACTTTCACAAATGTAGGCACCCTGGTGGACTGGATGGCTGAGAGGTGATCTCTCCAGTTGTCAGGATGCTAGGAAATGGCTGTAGGAGCGTCAGAAACGCGAAAGAAACATTATTAATTCATAACACCTTTATTCCTGCCGAGTACAATGTGGCTTGGTGATATCAACGACCTTCCCCGAGTCCTCGCTGACTCGTAGCGATGACACCAGATCCGGGCCACGCAGTCTTGCTAGTGCAGCTCCGCGTGCTGTGGCGTAGCGGAGGAATGCCCTTACTTTGGCTGTGCGTGGCTGGCGGCGTCCGGCTGAGCGGCCGGCTTGGCTGCGGACAGCAAGCCGTTGCGCGTAGAGGCTCTGGGTTGGAGTCCCGCCGCTGTCGGCATGAGAAGCATTCTCGTAGTGTGGAGTGTACTCCATTCCACCCCATCTTCTTCCCTGCTGCTTCTGGTGGCTCGTCCGTGGTGGACGGGTGGAACGGGCTGCAGTTCCCCAGCGTCGTCGGCTCACCCGGCTGTGACGGCGGATGCACAGGGCCTAGGCCCCGCACGATCTCGACGACAGCTCACTGATGGGGTCAGCATTGGCGGCGAGCGAGTCTGCCGCAATGTTTGCTAATCCTGGGTTGATGATTGACAGCGACAGCAGAGAGGACCAGAGCTGGTACTGTCCCCTCACGTCTGCTGCTGGATGGGCCGCCCTTACTGCAACATCTCCTTAATAAAGATTAACATGTCAATCACCGAGCTGAGCACTACGCAGCGACCCAGTCACATCTAACTGCTAGTCTAACTGCAAGTGCGAGTTTGAGTGCCTTGTTGCTATCAGAGCTGGCGTACTTAAAGGAAGCACAAGCGACGTCCTGATGTCATGCTCGTTTGTAATGACCGCATTCGTTCCACTTATACTGCTGATTCATCTGTCGTACTCGCCCCTTAGGTGTTCTTGCGACAGAGTTCCGTGTTGTTACGACAGACTTACGTAAAGTTGTGAAATGCAGTACAGCTGACGTTATACCTCTGTCTTGCACTCTACGAAAGTCTCCGTCTAACACAAACCTGCATGCTAAGCAATTCTCTCTTGCCTGTTGTGTGTAACCAGACCATTACCCCTGCATGACGACACATTCTGATATATGTGCAATCCTCCTTACCTCTGGCTAACCTACTGCCTCTGGCTCTCGGCGTAGGCAATGAAACTTTGACAATATTCCACATTTCCAACTCTTTACTATTCCGTGACACTACACATAATAGGTATAGTAACAGGTCAATCCAAATGAGAAGACATATATAAGGCTACAAACAGTCTAACATAATTGTTATCATATCCCAGATGTAAAGTGGTAAAATGTCACTATAACAGCACAGATATCTTAAGTAAACTTCACACTAACTCTAAACATTTTCTCAACTTTTCACAAAATCATCAGCACAATGAGAGTACAACATTATCATCACAGTGAGGGTACCACATCCACAATGTAAAGTAACAGAACCTCATTATAACTGTACAGACATCATAAGTAAATATTACACCAACTCTCCTCATAATTCATAGTCTGGTTGTATTATAAAACCACACATTATTAAACCTGCCCAAAGTTTGTACTCATATCCAGATAACCAGAAAAAGGCAGCTTGCTTAGAATAAAATACGTGCACCAGTTCCTTTTGGCATCCAGTCTCTAACTATTTGTCTGAATCAGAAAGTGGAAGAGGGTGAGTTTGTACAGAAAAGTAAGAGAGGATGTGATTTGAAAAGAAAAGAGTCACACCAGCTCGGAGCCTTGGGTTCACCACCCCCAAATTGCAAAATTTTGTTAGAATAATTTGAGCTTGTCATCATTTGAAATAGCATCTGTTCTTATTGTTCTCACAAAATTGTTACGTTTGTCACTACATGTTTCACTAGACTAAATTACTGTGTTCATATTTTACTGCTACACAGTAGCAAATCACTACATGAGGAATCTTCATAAGAAAAATGAATATCATTAATTTCTGAAAATACTGGTTTCTAAGAAAACTTGAAATTGTTGTTTTGTTCTTCCACACTCTAAGTGCCTGGTCAAGATATAGACTTGTGTCTTACAAACTGCACACTGTATACTCTAGGATAGTAGAAGGATCTTAACTGCTCCTACTAACTAGATAGGATAGTAAAAGGGGAATGATTCCAGAAAATAAATATGGAGTCACTGGTTGGGACAAGGCACCATATGCCACATGGTGTATCTATGAAAGTACCACAGATCTCCTGCCTGTTAAATTTCACCACAAAACTACTGAAAAATGTTTCTGAGAAGATGTTCACCCCCCAGATTTTGCCTTGACTGTATAGTGCACAGAATGTATTCTCAACTATTTCAACTCCTCAAATCCCTATTTAATTAAAACAAATTCAGTGATAACAAAAATGAAAATAAATTTCCTCTTATTGATTATTTAACTTTCACTGGGTTAAAGTACTCACTGTAGAGTTTGCTAAGGTATACAGTATGATCTTGACTGTGTAAAGTAAGATGCATAGCAAATAAATTTCCAATGGTGTGTCAAACATAAAAGAACAAATATCATGATGCTAAACGGATGATTAAGGTTGTCTGCACAATTTCAGCTGTGTAACATTCCACAAAAAAAAAAAAAAAAAAAAAAAAAAAAGTAACCCCCAATCTATGTCGGGTAAAAGCATACGCTAATGTTGAAATATACCCTTTTCAACCGCCACTCTATGAATAGACAAATATAGGTAAAATATGGAAATATTCACACATAAAATAAATATGAATATAAACACCTTCAAACGTGTTAAGTTATCTGACTTCTCACTTGTCAGTTTTTGCATTTGCAAAAAGCAGTGGTCGTTAATTGAGATTTTTATGAGTTGTAATTTTCTTTCAATTAGTATTTTCTTGACTACTGGATCAAAGTATTCATAGCGTGGCATGACAAGGTGTACAATATGGATTTGTCAGTGTGGCATAAAGTATACTTTCTTCAACACAAGTTTACTATTTGCTGGTTGTTCATTCAGTTTTGTGGTACTTTCATTAACTAGGTAATTGTTTTTGCAAAGCTCCCTCAAATCGGTCTGCAAACAACTGATTTCAACACACACATTCCCTTCCTCCACTATTTGTACACATTCACGGATTGAGTTACTATTAGATGCCTGTTCCAAATTTCTAAAACTACTTTCCTTTCCTAAATGCACATTTTGACAAATTTCCTTCATGGTTTCAAACTTTTTGCCACCATAGTCACTAACTATTTTCACCACTTTATCACAATCACTACCTTTTACTACAGATTTTACACATTTACTAATCATATTACCACCAGGAGACTGTTCCATATTTTTCATTGAAATTTTATCATCTGAGTACACACTTTGACAAATTTCACTTAAGACCTTACACTTTTGATCACCATACTGATATTTGCTGCTATAGTCATTGACTACACTTAGTACTCTATCACTAATTAGATCTTATTTTCCATTTTCACAAACACATTCAGACACAACTTCACTAACATCAACTGGTAACATTGATATATCAGGCACTGCTCTACTGGTTTCTAGCTCATTATTCGAACACACACCAGAAATTCCAGTATCATTCAGCATCAAATCATCAACTTTAACTTCTGTATATACCATCCCATCTAGTTCTGTAAGTAAAATATAATCATCTGAAACACTCTCATCAGAAACATTATCATCATATTTAATATTAGTTTCAACACCAAACTCATCTCTCTCTTCACACACTTCTTCAACAATCTCAACGCTGTGACTACTCTGTTCTATCACATCCTCATTTTCCTGTCTATTATCTATGGTAATTTCACCTGGAATGACTCTGTCGTTCTCATTTCCATTGCCTAGCACATGAACATCGGCTTCCACACATACAGCACACAGCACCAGTATCAGCATTTTCACTCATTTCACAGTCAGTCAACATTCTCACTAAACCACGCTCATCAGATGTGTTTCTCATCAATATCAACAGCTACTATTGTTAAAGAAATTTGTCAAAGTGTTTTCTTCTAATTCAAATTCAGATTCAGATTTTTTGCTTTTGTGCTCATCTTTGTTTTCAGATAAAAATTTTCCCAAAATTCCCTACCGAACTTCATTCTACTCACTTCAGGTTGTATTCTGGGTATAAAAATTTGGTATGTTCTATTTGTTCTGCCCCTTCCCCTCTTGAAATTACTACAATGTGCCTGATTGTAATTCTCCTGTCTATTTGCCCCATTGCGCCATGCTCTGAAAGAGGCAGGTCTTAGTTTACTGGATCATTTCTTCTGTTTTCAAAATTGTTTCTATTGTTTCCTTGACTTTGCCCCCACTGCCTATTTCTTGGTTTGAAATTCCTGTTCTCAGGTCTCTGCGTATCATTCCTCTCCCCATTTCTTCTGTCATCATTTCTGAATCTGCTATTAAAATGATAATTGAAATCTCTGTTATTGTTATTCCTGCCATCATCAGGTCTGTCATTACATTTGTCGTTTCTCTCCCATGCTAAATCCAATTTATCTACATATCTAAGAAATTGTTCAATTGTATCATCAGGTCCATACACAAGACTCCACTGTACCCTGTGTGGCAACCTATGTTTTGAGTGTCTATTTGGATCATTTCATCTAGTGGTTTATCAAGATGTACTGAAGTTCTTAACTGTTGTTCATGAAAGGTTTTCATGCATCCACTACCCAGTTTGAAATGTGGCCCATTCAAAACTTCTGACTTAATTCTAGCTTGTTTAGTTTCTGATCAGAATTTGTTCATGAAAGCTCGTTCTACCTCATTAAACAACATTTCGAGTTTGATTGCTTGGTTCACCCATGACAAAGCCTCCTCGTCTAAAAACATTTAAAAAAATTTAATTTTCAAATTACCGCTCATTTTATCAGTCACGTTGTCTTTAACCTGGAACATGAAATCAACTGGATGTATATTGCCCTCCCCTGAAAATGTTTTTATGTTTACATTGTTTCACAATGTACTGTAACACAAGAAAGATTTCACAGCAATGGAATCCTTGATTTCTTTAAATTTAGAGCTGAAATTTCGCCTAAATAAGTGCTTACATCTTCTTTTAATTCCACAAAATTCTCAATTGCAATTTTAGTGAAATTTTGTATATTTTGGTATGTTTCTGCGAATTTCATTATGATTTGTTGAGTTTTTTCAATTGTAACCCTTCTACAGTAGCAACTTTTTTGAAATTTTCCACGGAATCTAGCCTCTTTGAATTTTTGGTATTCCTGTTTTACGGTAACAATTTCCTTCTATAGTCAACACATTTTTGGTACTCTTGTCTACTTTTTCCCAGCATCTGTCTAAACTGTCTTTGTCTCGCGAATCTGGGTTCCATGCTTCTCTAATTTTTTATCGATTGTATCAAGCTTTTGATCAGGAGTGATTCTACACTTGTCAATTGACCATTTTTGTTCATCAAACAATTTTTTAGTTGTCTTTTTCTGTTCTTCCATTGATCTTTTTTTTCCATAAGTTGAACTAACCTATCCAATGCTGATACATTAGGATCAAATCCACAAAAGGGTGAACATACACCACTGTGATCACTATCCTCTCTGATTTCATTGTCTCGATTAACTACATTATTATCAGTAATACCTATGCTGTTTTGCAAGTTTTCGTTAAACTCCCCGTTATAGTCAACTTTCCTATTGTTGTTAACCTCCCTATTATCCTCCATAATCACAATGCAGAAGAAAAACAATTTCCAAAAATAAAAATTCAAATAAATTTTGTACTTACAATTCATTCTCCAAGTTGCATTTTCACATAAGTATGATTATGTCCTTTGTAGTGTTACTCACTTTATTCTCTGTCCCGTTCTCAAAAAAATGGTGTATTATTTCAACAAGTGGGTTAACTCTGAAACAAAATACAAGATTAGTTTACAGAATTACATTGTATCAAGCTCCATACACCAATTATAACATTTGTAGGGGTTATTTTTACTCATTGTAGCTGGTAATCCGTGGCAGCAACAGTTCTGGAACAGTAACTGTAGGTTTATACTATAAAGTAAAAATAAAATTTAATCAAGTATCATAGTTTCATTTGATATTTGTTACAGTTTCAAAATAAAGGCATCTTGACAAATCTTAAATAAGTTGTAACATACAATAAATTATCTCAACAAGCTACATGCTTTCTGTCCAAAATCACACAAAATACTGACCTCTACTGCCAACATGGCTGTAACTATTTATACTTTCTTAACAATCCTGAACAATCCTCAGCATTGTTTAAAATGAATACTTGATTAGTTAACAATTAAAATCGATACAAAAAAATTGAAAATGCATATCTGATTGTATATTTACTCCAAATGAGCTAGTACACTATGATATTAGAACATGTCTGTTATTTTATTTGAGAATAAATTCTCAAATACGAAATTACAATAATACATTTACGTTTTTTATTAATTTCCAGAGGATCCCTGCATGGAAATTGTTCCATTCATTAACAGAGCTTCTACACTTTGAACTGAAAGAGATTGAACAGTTATTTTCTCAGTTATAATTTTTTTTAGATGAGTTACATATTTTGTTTACATGTGCGATCCCGAATTAAACTGGAAAATGTTCGTTTTATGTGAGTCTTAATGGGCTGTTACGTTTCAGACTGGATGGGTTGAGAAAAAATTTGGGGCATGTTGTTCATTTCATTGTGGTGTGTGCCTTGAAACTGGTAGCACACCCTAAATCTTATAAAAACAGGGAGGAATATTTCTAGCAGAGTGCATCCAACTGTTGGCATGGAACTTTATGCTGTACCAGATGTATTTCATCAGAACTGGACAACCCAAAAATTCTGAAGTCATCTCATCCAAATAAGTTTTCTGTGTTGGCATCATCCACTACTAGAAAGGTTAAAGGATGAAAAACTGCTTTGTACACTGTTGAAGGTAGAAAACTCTCCCAAAACAGGTGTATGTTGTTTGTTGTAACTCACCAATTGATGAGATACAAGGGACAATACCTTTGATCCAAGATTCACAAAGGTTTGAGAAGTTAACAGTCACTGCTGAACTCATGTCCACTTGAATTTTTAACATCTCTATCAAATGTTTTCAATGTAGAGTGTGTGTGGGGCTACCATCACTTAGGAAACTCTGTTACTATCCAGATTCATTGAGAGTTGTACACAGATGCAGACATGAAAGGACCACATGCACAAAGCACTGGGTGATGTGCAGCCATTGTAAAAAATTTTATTTTTTATTTTTTTTTACAGTGGCTACACATCACCCAATGATTTGGGCATGTGGCCTTCTCATGTTGAACTAAGCAAGGGCATGATGGAAGAGGAGCACACAGCCATTGTTGTGACACTGGCTGCTGCTGTTCCTTAACAGTCAACGGTTTGGAAAATCTTACGGAAAAGGCTAAAGCAGAAGCCTTACCGTTTACAATTGCTACAAGCCCTGACACCCGATGACAAAGTCAAACGCTTTGAATTTTCGGCGCGGTTGCAACAGCTCATGGAAGAGGATGCGTTCAGTGCGAAACTTGTTTTCAGTGATGAAGCAACATTTTTTCTTAATGGTGAAGTGAACTGACACAATGTGCGAATCTGGGCGGTAGAGAATCCTCACGCATTCGTGCAGCAAATTCGCAATTCACCAAAGGTTAACGTGATTTGTGCAATCTCACATTTTAAAGTTTACGGCCTCTTTTTCTTCTGCGAAAAAAACGTCACAGGACACGTGTATCTGGACATGCTGGAAAATTGGCTCATGTCACAACTGGAGACCGACAGCGCCGACTTCATCTTTCAACAATATGGTGCCCCACCGCACTTCCATCATGCTGTTCGGCATTTCTTAAACAGGAGTTTGGAAAACCGATGGATCGGTAGTGGTGGAGATCATGATCAGCAATTCATGTCATGGCCTCACACGCTTTCCCGACTTAACCCCATGCGATTTCTGTCTATGGGGTTATGTGAAAGATTCAGTGTTTAAACCACCTCTACCAAGAAACGTGCCAGAACTGTGAGCTCGCATCAATGATGCTTTGGAACTCATTGATGGGGACATGCTGTGCCGAGTGTGGGAGGAACTTGATTATCGGCTTGATGTCTGCCGAATCACTAAAGGGGCACATATCGAACATTTGTGAATGCCTAAAAAAACGTTTTGAGTTTTTGTATGTGTGTGCAAAGCATTGTGAAAATATCTCAAATAATAAAGTTATTGTAGAGCTGTGAAATCGCTTCAATCATTTGTAATAACTCTGTATATATATATATATATATATATATATATATATATATATATATATATATATATATATATATAGAGAGAGAGAGAGAGAGAGAGCTGTGAAATCGCTTCAATCATTTGTAATAACCCTATATATATATATATATATATATATATATATATATATATATATATATATATATATATCGACCTGCCAGCACCTTCGTTCGGTAAGTCACATCATCGTTGTTATATATATTAGGGAAACAGTCCACGCCGGAAAAATATATTTAAAAACAAAGATGATGTGACTTACCATACGAAAGTGCTGGCAGGTCGATAGAAACACAGACAAACACATTCATACACACAAAATTCTAGCTTTCGCAACCAATGGTTGCTTCGTCAGCAAAGAGGGAACTAGAGGGAAAGACGAAAGGATGTGGGTTTTAAAGGAGAGGGTAAGGAGTCATTCCAATCCCGAGAGCGGAAAGACTTACCTTAGGGGGAAAAAAGGACAGGTATACACTCGCACACACACACATATCCAGCCGCACATACACAGACACAAGCAGACATTTGTAAAGGCAAAGAGTTTGGGAAGAGATGTCAGTCGAGGCGGAAGTAAAGAGGCAAAAATATTGTTGAAAGACAGGTAGGTGAGGTATGAGCGGCGGCAACTTGAAATTAGCGGAGGTTGAGGCCTGGCGGATAACGAGAAGAGAGGATATACTGAAGGGCAAGTTCCCATCTCCGGAGTTCTGACAGGTTGGTGTTAGTGGGAAGTATCCAGATAACCCGGACGGTGTAACACTGTGCCAATATGTGCTGGCCGTGCACCATGGCATGTTCAGCCACAGGGTGATCCTCATTACAAACAAACACTGTCTACCTGTGTCCATTCATGCGAATGGACAGTTTGTTGCTGGTCATTCACACATAGAAAGCTTCACAGTGTAGGCAGGTCAGTTGGTAAATCACGTGGGTGCTTTCACACGTGGCTCTGCCTTTGATCGTGTACACCTTTCCAAACCATAACCAAAAAAAATATTTTTTTTTTCTGCTTTCAACACTACCGCCGCTATAAAATCCACCGTTTCTAGTTCACAAACAGTTCCTTTCACCTATTAAACAACCATTTCGGCGAGTTCTAATAACTTTCGCTTTATTTCCATTTCCGTTTTTTCACACATCATTTATCATTTTTAGCCGCTTCCCACAGGTTTTAACGTCATTATTTCTTCGTCAGACAATTGTTAGCCTCATTCTCATAATCTGCAACCACAAAGCCACTCCTTTTAATACATTTAGTTTTTTCGAAATTTTCCCGAATTTCTCCACCCTTTAACGTGTTTTGGCGGCAACACAACCACCTAACCTTTATGCACATCATTGTCTACCAACCCAAGTTCACCACAGGATCAACACAGCCCAGCTTTAACCAACACTTTTTCGCCTTTTTTCACACCAGATCTCCAGTTGCTTTCTAGTTCACCTTTATCTCTCCCCATATATAGATATTTTTTCATTTTAATTTCAGCCTCATGTTACACTTTCCACCTTCTAATACCATGTCCCCTCACAACACCCCCACAACGACCCCATTAAGTTTTATCTACATTCCCTCCGCAAACATGCCTTCGCCCTAGCCAGATTACGCTCCCATATTTTATTTTCTCAGGCTTGTCTGACATTTGGCATTACCCCCAAAGGCCTCACACTTAAAGTTCCCATCTCTGGCTGCAACCCTTCTTTCCATCAGTCCCTATACCAGTTCCAAACTGAACAATCCATTGCCCTCACCCACCTAATCCTTCACCTACACATCAATTCAGCCAATGAACACACCTGTCAACTCCTATCCTTAATGAAAGTCCTCAATCTTTCCTCTCCTGCATCAACGCCGGCTGATCAAAGCATCCTCCTACAGGCCAACCGCAAAGTAGAAGAGCATGCCACCCTCCACCTCAAAAAACTATCCAATATCCTGGTTTCCCACCTCCGGACTGGCAACTCACTCACCCTTCACAAGCTTTCCAGCAAACCTCAACCTCCTCTCGTTGCACACAAACCTAGTCTCTCCCATCTGCTCAATCTCCCACTTCCAGCTCCACTCCCTCCAAAACCTCAAAATTCCAATCAAGGCAATCTGGAACCACAACACCCCAATTCAGTAGTTAACCTTTCCTCCAAACCTCTCTCCCAATCCGAAACCTCTGTCCATTCCAAAGGCCTCACTTTCAGCCCCACTCCCAGATTCAACCAAACAGCCCTCATCAAAAATTTACTGTCCTACACTCATACTCTCTGCTGGAAATATCACTTTGCCACAAAGAAAAATGATCATAATCCTACTCCTAATGATCCAACTCCCCAAGACACTATCCAAATTGAACCCTGCCTGGAACAGTTCCATCCTCTGTTCAAACCGGACCCACCTCCTCTTCCTCAAAATCACCCTCTCCAAACCTTCCAGGAATTTCTGACTTCCAGCCTTGCCTCTCAATCCTTCTTAAAAAACCTTAATCCTACTCCCAACATCACCACTGCTGAAGTGCAAGCTATCCGTGATCTGAAGGCTGACCAATCCATCGTCATTCTTCCGGTGGACAAGGGTTCCACAACCGTGGTACTTGATCGCTGGGAGTATGTGGCTGAGGGACTGCGTCAGCTTTCAGACAACACCACATACAAAGTTTGCCAAGATAATCCCATTCCTGATGTCCAGGCGGAGCTCCAAGGAATCCTCAGAACCTTAGGCCCCCTGCAAAACCTTTCACCTGACTCCATCAACCTCCTGACCCCACCGACACCCCACACCCCTACCTTCTACCGTCTACCTAAAATTCACAAACGCAATCATCCCGGCCGCACCATTGTAGCTGGTTACCAAGCCCCCACAGAATGTATCTCTGACTATGTAGATCAACACCTTCAACCCATTACATGCAGTCTCCCATCCTTCATCAAAGACACCAACCACTTTCTTGAATGCCTGGAATCCTTACCCAATCTGTTACCCCGAGAAACCATCCTTGTAACCGTTGATGCCACTTCCTTATACACAAATATTCCACACGTCCAGGGCCTCGCTGCAGTGGAGCACTTCCTTTCACGCCGATCACCTGCCACCCTACCTAAAACCTCTTTCCTCATTACCTCCTGACCCACAACTTTTTCACGTTTGAAGTCCAGACATACCAACAATTAAAGGGAACAGCCATGGGTACCCGGATGGCCCCCTTGTATGCCAACCTATTCATGGGTCGCTTAGAGTAAGCCTTCTTGGTTACCCAGGCCTGCCAACCCAAAGTTTGGTACAGATTTATTGATGACATCTTCATGATCTGGACTCACAGTGAAGAAGAACTCCAGAATTTCCTCTCCAACCTCAAGTCCTTTGGTTCCATCAGATTCACCTGGTCCTACTCCAAATCCCATGCCACTTTCCTTGATGTTGACCTCCATCTGTCCAATGGCCAGCTTCACACGTCCATCCACATCAAACCCACCAACAAGCAACAGTTCCTCCATTATGACAGCTGCCACCCATTCCACATCAAATGGTCCCTTCCCTAAAGGCTAGGTATTCGTGGCAATCGAATCTGCTCCAGTCCGGAATCCCTGAACCATTACACCAACAACCTGAAAACAGCCTTCACATCTCGCAACTACTCTCCCGACCTGATACAGAAGCAAATAACCAGAGCCACTTCCTCATCCCCTCAAACCCAGAATCTCCCACAGAAGAACCCCAAAAGTGCCCCACTTGTGACAGGATACTTTCCGGGACTGGATCAGACTCTGAAAGTGGCTCTCCAGCAGGGATACGGCTTCCTCAAAACCTGCCCTGAAATGAGATCCATCCTTCATGAAATCCTCCCCACTACACCAAGAGTGTCTTTCCGCCATCCACCTAACCTTCGTAACCTGTTAGTTCATCCCTATGAAATCCCCAAACCACCTTCCATACCCTCTGGCTTTTTTTTCTTTGTCTTTAAATATGTCTGCTTGTGTCTGTATATGAGTGGATGGATATGTGTGTGTGTGTGTGCGAGTGTATACCCGTCCTTTTTTCCCCCGAAGGTAAGTCTTTCTGCTCCCAGGATTGGAATGACTCCTTACCCTCTCCCTTAAAACCCACATCCTTTCGTCTTTCCCTCTCCTTCCCTCTTTCCTGATGAGGCAACAGTTTGTTGTGAAAGCTTGAATTTTGTGTGTATGTTTGTGTTTGTTTGTGTGTCTGTCGACCTGCCAGCACTTTCATTTGGTAAGTCACATCATCTTTGTTTTTGGATATATATATATATATATATATATATATATATATATATATATATATATATATATATATATATATATATATATACACACACACACACACACACTCCTGGAAATGGAAAAAAGAACACATTGACACCGGTGTGTCAGACCCACCATACTTGCTCCGGACACTGCGAGAGGGCTGTACAAGCAATGATCACACGCACGGCACAGCGGACACACCAGGAACCGCGGTGTTGGCCGTCGAATGGTGCTAGCTGCGCAGCGTTTGTGCACCGCCGCCGTCAGTGTCAGCCGGTTTGCCGTGGCATACGGAGCTCCATCGCAGTCTTTAACACTGGTAGCATGCCGCGACAGCGTGGACGTGAACCATATGTGCAGTTGACGGACTTTGAGCGAGGGCATGTAGTGGGCATGCGGGAGGCCGGGTGGACGTACCGCCGAATTGCTCAACACGTGGGGCGTGAGGTCTCCACAGTACATCGATGTTGTCGCCAGTGGTCGGCGGAATGTGCACGTGCCCGTCGACCTGGGACCGGACCGCAGCGACGCACGGATGCACGCCAAGACCGTAGGATCCTATGCAGTGCCATAGGGGACCGCACCGCCACTTCCCAGCAAATTAGGGACACTGTTGCTCCTGGGGTATCGGCGAGGACCATTCGCAACCGTTTCCATGAAGCTGGGCTACGGTCCCGCACACCGTTAGGCCGTCTTCCGCTCACACCCCAACATCGTGCAGCCCGCTTCCAGTGGTGTCGTGACAGGCGTGAATGGAGGGACGAATGGAGATGTGTCATCTTCAGCAATGAGAGTCGCTTCTGCCTTGGTGCCAATGATGGTCGTATGCGTGTTTGGCGCCGTGCAGGTGAGCGTCACAATCAGGACTGCATACGACCGAGGCACACAGGGCCAACACCCGGCATCATGGTGTGGGGAGCGATCTCCTACACTGGCCGTACACCACTGGTGATCGTCGAGGGGACACTGAATAGTGCACGGTACATCCAAACCGTCATCGAACCCATCGTTCTACCATTCCTAGACCGGCAAGGGAACTTGCTGTTCCAACAGGACAGTGCATGTCCGCATGTATCCCGTGCCACCCAACGTGCTCTAGAAGGTGTAAGTCAACTACCCTGGTCAGCAAGATCTCCGGATCTGTCCCCCATTGAGCATGTTTGGGACTGGATGAAGCGTTGTCTCACGCGGTCTGCACGTCCAGCACGAACGCTGGTCCAACTGAGGCGCCAGGTGGAAATGGCATGGCAAGCCGTTCCACAGGACTACATCCAGCATCTCTACGATCGTCTCCATGGGAGAATAGCAGCCTGCATTGCTGCGAAAGGTGGATATACACTGTACTAGTGCCGACATTGTGCATGCTCTGTTGCCTGTGTCTATGTGCCTGTGTTTCTGTCAGTGTGATCATGTGATGTATCTGACCCCAGGAATGTGTCAATAAAGTTTCCCCTTCCTGGGACAATGAATTCACGGTGTTCTTATTTCAATTTCCAGGAGTATAAAGACGATGTAACTTACCAAGAGGTAAACATTCCATGTAGGAAAAATATATCTAAAAACAACGATCATGTGACTTACCAAATGAAAGTGCTGGCAGGTCGACAGACCCACAAACAAACACAAACATACACACCAAATTCAAGCTTTCGCAACAAACTGTTGCCTCATCAGGAAAGAGGGAAGGAGAGGGAAAGACGAAAGGATGTGGGTTTTAAGGGAGAGGGTAAGGAGTCATTCCAATCCCAGGAGCGGAAAGACTAACCTTAGGGGGAAAAAAGGACAGGTATACACTCACACACACACACATATTCATCCACACATACACAGACACAAGCAGACATACGTAAAGGCTTTTCTGAAATAACCCCACAAGCATCCATGCTTGCTATTTAAAAAAGCCACATGTTAATCTTGAACAGCTTCTGACCGGTATTTGTCCAAGAAAGCATATTCAAATTGCTCATAACTGTGACAATGTTATGCCTTTTCAGTGACCCATAAAAGAACCTCACCTTGTGTGTAACCAACAACAAATCTAATCTTTTGAACCTCTGTCCAGTTACACGGAAATAAATTGCAGATCACACTGATAAAAACTATCAGATTTATCTGCTTTCCATCTGTTGACTACATTTGAAACTGCTTATGTCCAAGCAACCCTTCATCAGTGAAGATGGTGTTGTTACTAGAGTGCAGAGCACTGTGTGGGATTTTCGCATGTGTTGTAGGTACTGTTCTACACAAATTACGAATTTTAAAATCTTCACTTGTAGTCACTACTGGGCTTGTGATAAGATGTGGATAACTATTACAAGCATCTGCCTTGGGCATAGGTAGTTGAATATTAGCAATCTGACCTACTTAATTTGATGATTCAGTTTCCCTTTCCTTCATGGCCTCTTCTACCATGTGTACATATTATTTGCATTCAAATATTACGTTCTGCACTAGTGTACTACTTTGATCTAAGATACCTGCTTCTGCTCTTTTGGTTATATTGTCAAAATTTTTCCTTATCTGATTTCTTTCTCTTTTGGCACATTTAGATTCTAATTCTAATTCCAAGCTTTCTTCTCTTAATGTTTACACCTCTACTGCCAATGGTAAACCTTCACAGTCCTTGTGTGGCTTGTTGACTGTAGTGCTCACTTTGTTTACAGTAGTACACATTTAATTTTGATATGCTCTTACTATTATTCATATGTGTGATTTTCTTTAATTCACTTTCTACATGTTCTTGATTTTTACTAACTGAACCTACCTTTTCATACAGAACATCAAAACGTCAATACTTTCTTTAACCTCAGAAATAAACTCCTGTTTTAATTGTTTTTCTCATTTCACTTAAATTTTCAGATATCTCTGTATAAATTTTCTCTCGGATCATTGAATTTTTGTGTGAAACTGTTTTGAAAATCTTCCACCACCTGTTTTTGTTCTGTTTTGAAATTTGAGAAACGTTGTGTCAAATTGTTACATTTCGTGTTCAAGTTGATGTGTAACTGTATTGAGATTTGTGTTCATATCATGAAATTTAGGGTTCACAATTGTCTGTAAATTGCTGTAACAGTGCATTGGTAGTGCTATTGTCATTATTATATGCTGTACTTTGCATATTAATATTTGGTTTACTGATAATCAGTGTCTGTCCTATATTGTCAAAATACATTGCTTTTTCACATTCCTCTATTTTATTCAGCAGCAATATATCACTTCAGGAGATGTGTGAAACATTCTGGGAGATAGTGATCATGGTATTGTCACAGTTTGTCTGTGTATCTGTGCTGTCATTTGTTACATCTGTGGTACCTGTTTCTGATTTATGTTGGCTTTCTGCTAGCTGCATGGTTGGCAGCTTGTTTTCATATTACTGTTCATGCAAATCACCACCATCTTGACTGACTGCACATTATATGTAGTGCACCAATACTGAAGTCTCAATGAGTATGTTTTAAGATGTTTTGTTTGATGGGAGAAATTACTGCCTCTTCTTACAATTACAGTTATGATTTTTTTTTTACTATCACACATATCATTTGATGCAACAGCAAAAATTACACATCAATTTTTTATGCGATCTAAAACATAATTTTCATCATGCTAGCAATTACCAAAATAAAATTTAATAAATTTCAGCAGAAAAATTTTTATGCTCGTAAATCTTACACCTGAAACCTGCAATTTCCTGTGAAATCGCATTTCAGTAAATTCCTCTCAATTTGTCAAAAAGTATTATGACACAAATGATAGAAATTTTCATAATAATTTACACTATACTGATGAGTCAAAGTTTGGCATTATTTCTGAGTCCTTTTGATTAATGAAGTTCATACTAGGGAAATGGTGAGGAAAAAGGAAAGAAAGCTAATTATGACAAGAGAGGTACTACTAAGCGTAATCACGCAAGCTATTGCACAAATTTCCTACCTTCTCTGCATAGTCAAGCAGCTCATTTTCGATTGTTGGATAATTGGTCCTTTTTTAATTCTCTGCTGCTCATTTTCATATAATAATGTTTTTTGTTGCACTTGTATTCATTCAATAAGAAAACTGACAAATATTATTTTTTCTTGTACACAATAATGACAATTTTTTCTCTTATGTTAATTTAACATTTGCTAGAAAAAGTCTATTCATGCTTAGCTGCGACTTTCTCCTGCAAAATTGGTCATCAGCTTGTGTTATTTCTGTTGGTCGATTTTCGAATAACCATGGTAGGAGGCAGCCCTACAGCTAACACAAAGAGTACAAATTGGTGTGTGGTGTGAAATCTACATAATGAGGGCTAATTACTACTTGCAATACTGGAATTAAAGCACAAATTCTTGTTGAAACTAAATTTTGTGCCATGGACAGTTCCTCACAATGGGTGGGGGGGGGGGGGGGGGGGCGGGGGGAACCCCTATGAAGTCTCAATGAGTATGTTTTAAGATGTTTTGTTTGATGGGAGAAATTACTGCCTCTTCTTAAAATTACAGTTATGATTTTTTTTTTACTATCACACATATCATTTGATGCAACAGCAAAAATTACACATCAATTTTTTATGCGATCTAAAACATAAGTACCCTTAAGCGAGATTGAAACAAAAGTTGTTAAAAAAAATTGAATATTCTCCTGACATATCTCTTTTGCTACAGAGATTATTTTAAAATCCTGTCTTTACTGTTTTCTGTGGCGATGTACCAATTTATTACTACTAATGAGGAAAAGAAAACATTCATATACATTGATATTGAGAGAAAAAATAAAAAGATATTGCACAATGTGAAAAACACTGCCCTCCCTCGATGTCCTCACTTGCTGGAAAACCAATGGGCTCATCAGCCACAATATCTACAGGGAAGCTACACACAAAGATTAGTTTTTGCATGTTCTTAGTGAATACAAAAGGGTGCATAACACTTGAAGTGTACTAGAGACCATCTTAATGTGGCTTGTACTACTACTGGACAAGCAGTACACACTGTGGAACAATGCTGGATGGAACATGGTAGGTACTAAGCTAACCTGAAAAATCAGCAATGGCAATACATGATATGGAGAATTGACATGGGACTGTGTTCAGCAAAACATCCATCATTGTAAAGATGAAAAGATTTTGGAATAGTATTTTAAAAGAAGCTATTGAATTAAATATATTTGAAAACACCATCAGTAGGGGTGATAGTTTGCAGATCAATACAGCCTGGAAACAGGCCACTGTGAGGTTGAAGTAGGTGTGATGACTTGGGTGAGTACATTACCATTTTTGGCATTGGAGTGAGCATCATTGACATCACAGTTAGTAGTGTGGCTATGTAATGCTGAGGCCATAGTGACATGGCAGCTATTATGCACCTTACAATGGCTGAGGAGAGCTTGGTTGAAAGCTCATGGGATTTTAACTACCTGAAGTGGCTGAAAATCCAAGAAGGCATCATTAATTCATATTGCTGCAAGACCATACATTCATACATAGTTGTTTACTGATATCCCTCATACTGTTATGCTTTCTAGTCTCCTGTAGCTGCTCCTCTGTGTTTTGCACATTCTTCACTGCTCAGTCTATGGCAGCCACTCCTCCAGCCAAAGAACTCATAGCTGATAGCCATCCAAGTGCAGAAAATTAATAACAGTATGATTCTACAGCTGTATTAGGTACTGGCGGAACTCTGGGCATTTGACACATACTCTTTGTACTCCTTTCCACTTCCAAGGACTCTTACATCTACATACTCCACAAGCCACCATATGTTGCATGGCAGAGGGTACCCTGTGTGTGTGTGTGTGTGTGTGTGTGTGTGTGTGTGTATGTGTGTGTGTGTGTGTGTGTGTGTGTGTGTATTGAACTGGGGACCTAGAAACATCAGAGAGGCTTCATCCCACCATAGCCCTCAGTGATTCACAACCCCACAACAGGCCACAGCAGTCCATCCTCTCCACTTCCACCTACTCCGCGGTATGATGACAATGCAAGCAACTTGAAATACCAACTACCACAACGCAACAACACATACCCCTCTTATTCCATAATATGATTTGCTATGATGCTCACTTTTTGTTTAACACTTTTGGCTTGGAAAATGAGTGCCTGTAAGTTCCAAAGACACACACATTATATTACATTTACATTACATTACATTACATTTTTATTGGTCCTTTTGATCATTTGTTGTACAAGGTATACAATATGATATTGGACATGTCATTGTGATTTACAATACATGTTTTTAAATCATACAAGAATATTTACATTGATTTAGGCTTAATATTATTGCAACTGAAGGTTCAGCTTCCACACATTATACCGGGTGATCAAAAAGTCAGTATCAATTTGAAAACTGAGTAAATCATAGAATAATGTAGATAGAGAAGTACAAATTGACATAGATGCTTGGAATGACATGGGGTTTTATTAGAACCAAAAAAAATACAAAAGTTCAAAAAATATCCGACAGGTAGCGCTTCATCTGATTAGAATAGCAATAATTAGCATAAAAAAGTAAGACAAAGCCAAGATGATGTTATTTACAGGAAATGCTCAGTATGTACACCATCATTCCTCAACAATAGCTGTAGTCGAGGAATAATGTTGTGAACAGCACTGTAAAGCATGTCCGGAGTTATGGTGAGGCATTGGCGTCGGATGTTGTCTTTCAGCATTCCTAGAGATGTCAGACGATCACGATACACTTGCCGCTTCAGGTAATCCTAAAGCTAATAATCGCACGGACTGAGGTCTGGGGATCTCGGCGGCCAAGCATGACGAAAGTGGCGGTTGAGCACACGATCATCACCAAACAAAGCATGCAAGAGATCTTTCACACGTCTAGTAATACGGGGTGGAGCGCCATCCTGCATTAACATCGTACGTTCCAGCAGGTGTTTATCAGCCAGGCTGGGGATGATGCCATTCTGTAACATATCGGTGTACCTCTCACCCGTCACGGTAACAGTTACAAAACCAGAATCACACATTTCGTGGAAGAAAAAAGGCCCGATAACGGTAGATGTGGTAAATCCAACCCATACCGTGACTTTCTCGTCGTGCAATGGACTTTCCACGACAGTTCTAGGATTTACGGTAGCCCAAATTCTGGAGTTGTGGGCATCGACAGACTTTGGAGCATGAAATGAGCTTCGTTGGCCCACAACACGTTACTCAACCAATCGTCATCTTCCACCATCTTTTGAAATGCTCACACCGCATATGGCCTCCGCTTCACTAAATTGCCAGGTAACAGTTCATGATGCCAATGGAGGGTACGCCTAAGTGCCAACCAAACAGTAGTGTATGGAATGCCAGTGCGACGTGCGACTGCGCGAGCTATGACTTCCCCGTGCATAGACGAACCCGTTACGGTTTCCATTTCTTCCTGAACTGTCTCAGCAGCATTACATCTTATGCTCGGTCGACCACTACAGGGTCTATCATCTAAACAACCCATGGTTTCAAACTTCGAAATTGTTCTCACCGCAGCTGCATTTGTCAACGGACCTTTACTGGTTCGAATCCCCTTCCTATGGCGATAGGATCATAACGCTGAACTATCACATTCCCCATTCTGATAATACGCTTCACTAAAAGCACCTTTTCAGGTAACGTCAACATGCTGCGACTGCTGGTGTATCTGATTCTCTCTCTCATTATGGCTCCTTTTATACATGATTGTCATGCACAGTCACTGACGTTTTGCTGTCCAGTGCCATCTGTCAGACATTTTGTGAACTTTGTTTTCTTTTTGGTTCTAATAGAACCCCATGGCATTCCAAGCATGTGTGCCAATTTTTACCTCTCTATCTACATTATTCCGTGGTTTATTAAGTTTTCTAATTTATACTGACTTTTTGATCACCCGGTATTTAACCTTGGCAAAAAAATTTTATGTTTTGCGATATTCACCTATAGAGGTAAAGGTGGATAAATGGGCCCCCACTTTGTTTTTTTTATATACCACCTTTTATTTTTAGTATAATCACCTGAAATTAACATAAAGCATTTCTCTAGACTGTCCTGCAAATAGTTACTACATGTTTTGGCTCAACGTTTTAATAGTTAAAACAAAATTTTATTTTTCCTGATAGTCTGCATTTTGTTACCTCAAGAATTTGTGCTGGTAATATGGGCCCCAAGGTAGTTTGAAATAAAAAGAATCAAAAATTTGAAAAAATAATTTTATTCAATTTTTGTGTATAATGAAAGAAAGATTCACTCTGAACATTGTTAATTAGTCTACTTGTGGGATGATTTTCACAGCCTACGCCTAGTCTATTCACAATAGTCATACAAATAAGCATCATTTTACACGTTACAAGTGATCCTCTTTCAGCTGCAGATAATGCACCAACTTGCCTTTTTCCCCTCAGGCCGATGACACGAGAAATTTTTCTTTGAACGACACTAAGACCTGACTCGTCTGCCGGCTGGGGCGGTCGAGCGGTTCTAGGCGCTACAGTCTGGAACCGCGCGACCGTTACGGTCGCAGGTTCGAATCCTGCCTCGGGCATGGATGTGTGTGATGTCCTTAGGTTAGTTAGGTTTAAGTAATTCTAAGTTCTAGGGGACTGGTGACCTCAGCACTTAAGTCCCATAGTGCTCAGAGCCATTTTTTGATTCGTCAACATTAAAAACTCTGTCTGCAGGATATTTGTAGTTACTGAACGCAGCTTCAAGTAAACTGAAGAAATTGTCGACAGCTTGTTTATTAAACTCATTAGCACGTGAAATCGAAGTTGCGGATGGCTTCAAAATAGACAGAATATTTTGACATAAAATGGTCAAACCAAGTTCGACCAGAAACTTCGCCGTTTACAAATGGATGAGGGATTTTATTTCTTGTGCAAAGTTGGTAGGCCATGCGCCTGACGTCGTTTCTGGTAAGGCTGTAGAATTTGGATTCCATAATGAGAGGATATTTAACCAGTTCGTCCTAAAGTCCCTGTGGTAAAACCGGTGGATGGCCCAGTTTAATATTAACTATTTCTTTGACCGGTTTATCGATTCGTGAAAGCCTTTGGAGCGTAGAACGAGGGACAGAGTACACTTTAACCGCTTTTTTCAACGCCATTTTTTTCTCTTTAATAGCTACAACAGCATTTGACATATTTGCTTTGTCCCACGATTGCCGTTTTGATTTTTTTGGTGGTACAAGATGTCTTCGAGGCATCTGAAACATAAAGAGTAGCAATATTTGTAAATGGTCCCATAAAATCTGATTGATTTTACGGGGCCCATAATACCAGCAGCAAAAGGGGCCCATATATCCACCCTCGCCACCCTGGGAAAAACAATTTTGCCTACGGTTAGTTTGGTTCGCAACCGACGTTAATTAATGTGAAACGGCATCCCAACAACAAGCCAAATACGTACCTTACCTTAGTTTTAGTAATAACATGTTAGAAATTTGAGTTTTTCTCAAATAAACACTAACCTTTCAAACTTTTGATGACAGTGCAAAAATTCACAGCACAACTACTCACAAACCTTGACAGCTACTACGTCTGCACATTCTACAGTGAAGTTCGGCAACTAGTTCTAGTAGCTCATGTGCTCTTCGCTATAATTCATGGCCTGTACTTCCAAATATGTAGGGGGCCCATAATACCAGCAGGGGCCCATTTTTCCACCTTTGCCTCTACTATTATAACATTTTTGCAATAAATATTTATGGACAGCAGTTTTAAATTTTGAAGTGTCTTTTATTGTTTTAATGTTTGTAGGTTGCTTATTGTATAGTCTGTTTCCTGTTTGCAGTGGTCCATTCTGTTTTAGTGTTGTGTGTGCATGTTGAACATGTATGTCCTGCTTTCTCCTTGTGTTATACAGGTGGATACTCTGGTTGTTTGACACAAGATTGTTGCTATTTTCTAAGATTTTCCTTATAAATATGATTACTTGTAAAATATACAGACATGGTAGTGGAAGATATGTATTTCCTTGAATAAGGGCTTGCGTGAACTTCCTGATGCAGCATTTTCTAAGGCTCTTACAATAGTATAGCAAATGGCATTTAATTTATTTGTAATGTATTTTGTATGGTGGAGCCATCTTAGATCTTCTTGGATCCATATCCCAAAAAATTTTGTAGAGCTTACATTTTCGAGGGTTCTAGTAAACAACTCCATGTCTGGTGCTAGTGGACATTTGGTTCAAATGGTTCAAATGGCTCTGAGCACTATGGGACTTAACATCTGTGGTCATCAGTCCCCTAGAACTTAGAACTACTTAAACCTAACTAACCTAAGGACATCACACACATCCATGCCGGAGGCAGAATTCGAACCTGTGACCGTAGCAGTCGCGTGGTTCCGGACTGCGCGCCTAGAACCGCTAGACCACCACGGCCGGCTAGTGGACATTTATTTTGCACTGTGTGTATATGCATTGTACCTGTTTTTTGTGTTTATTACTAAGTTGTTTCCAGAAAACCAGTCTGTAATGTGGGTGGTACAATTTCTAATCTCATGTAGCAATTCTTCTTTGGTCCTTCCTTTTATTATCGCATTTGTGTCATCCACAAATTTTATGTAATTACGGCATGGGCTAGTTGGTTCCAGGTTATTTACAAAGAGTAGAAACAGAACTGGTCCTAGAATGGAGACTTGTGGTACACTAAAACTATACTTGATGCTCTGGTTTTCTGAGCAGTAGGACTTTATCTTGTTCCCATCTTGGATAGTAAGCTCAACTAATTGCTCTCTGTTTTGGAGATATGATTTTATCCATTCATAAGCCGGGCCCCTAATACCTACAGATTCAAGTTTCTGAAGTAAATTTTGTGATTGATGACATCGAACACACACACACACACACACACACACACACACACACACACACACACACACACACACACAAACACAAAAACACACACACACAGACGATGTTAAAAACTACATTGAATTTTCCAAGCAAATCAACAGCCAGAATAATGCTCAAATTCCTGGAACTATTACATTTCATGACTAGAAACTTACTGAGAAAACACACCAGGAGGATAGGCATATGATCAGAGCTGCATATACTGATTATGTAAAGTTTCAGCTGATGAAGGTTGTCTTTCCTTACAATTAGAAATTCCTTACAAGTAGAATTTCACAAAAAAATCCTTCATAATGTTAAGTGTATATCGAGCACCTGCAGGTAACTTTTATCTGTTTGTAAACCACCTTGAAGCTGTATTATCCCATTTAACAACCAAAAACAAAGAAATAATGGTTGCTGGTGATTTCAATGTAGATTTCCTTAAAGACACTCCCAATAAGAACTTATTTGAGCTAGTAACATTCAACTTAATTCCCACTGTAAAGTTCCCCACTAGGGTAGCAAATTGCTCACAAACAGCCGTTGATAATATCTTTATAGAGAAGTCCAATGAACAAAATTATATTACAAAACCAATAGCCAATGGCCTCTCAGATCATGACATGAAGTTCCTTCTGTTAAATGTTAACACTGAACAGGATATAAAATCTGTAAAATTTGAGCTCAAGAGGGTAATCAATAAGCCAAAAATTGATTATTTTAGGACACTCCTCAGAGACATTCACTGGACTGATGATGTTTACAGTGCTCATGGCATGAATTAAAAATATCGCTTTCGCTAATAAAGTGCGTACCTTATTCAAACACTGTTTGCCCCAAAAACTTACCAAGGTTAGAGCAAAGTCTACATAGAAGCCATGGATTACTCAAGGAATAGGGGTATCTTGTAAAACAAAAAGAAAACTGTATCTGTCAATCCGAAACAGTTCTGATGTTGATGCTATAGCACATTACAAGAAATACTGCAAAATATTAAAGACTATATTATGGACATCAAAGCAAATATATTACAAGGAAAAGATAATCATATCAGATTACAAAATAAAGACGATATGGGATATAGTGAAGGAGGAGACGGGTAGAACCAGACATGAAGAGGGACAAACAGCATTAAGAGTATATGATACATTGGTGACAGATGTGTATAGTGTTGCAGAACTTTTTAACAAACATTTCATAACTATTACTGAGAAGATGGATTTTTCAGGTTCTGTAGATGCTGCTATGGAATGCCTCGGACCAGACATTTCAAGTAGCTTCCATAATATGAATTTGACCCTCAGTACCCCAGCAGAAATAATATCCATCATAAAATCTTTAAAATCAAAAACATCTAGTGGGTACAATGAAATGTCAACAAAGGTAATTAAAGAATGTGATTCCGAGCTAAGTAACTTATTAAGCTATCTGTGTAACCAGTCGTTTATCAGTGGAATATTTCCTGAATGGTTAAAATGTGCTGAAATTAAGCCACTGTTTAAGAAGGGAGATAAAGTATGGAAACATGTAGTCCAAGGCAAATAACACACAAATGAGTGAGGAGGAGTACAGTCAATTTGAAAATTTGAGTTTCATCCTTCACTTGGATGTAAACAACCATGCAACAATCTAAGCTTTTTAGAGAGTTACAATGGATGTCAGAAGAGAAAATCACCAGACTGGAGAAGAAGATCCTACATGTGACAATGAATTTTGGTGAAGGATATGTCTGGAGGGAGACTTGGAATATCTTTCCCCTTTGCATATATTTGAAAACAGTTTCCCTAAGAAAACAGTGAAATATTATATTAAGAAACCATGTAAAAAGCCATGGCTTACTACAGGGATAAAAATATCTTGTAAACAGGAAAGGGAAATGCATCTTGTAGCTAGGAGGAGTAATGATCCTGAAACAGTGAAACATTATAAAAACTACTGCACTGTATTAAGAAAAGTTATTAAAAAGTCCAGAAGTAT
Organism: Schistocerca nitens; assembly: GCF_023898315.1. Lineage (NCBI taxonomy): Eukaryota > Metazoa > Arthropoda > Insecta > Orthoptera > Acrididae > Schistocerca > Schistocerca nitens. Next base: position 690,948,149 of record NC_064618.1, on the reverse strand, counting down.
GTGCATTATGTATGAGATTAGCACATCTGATAAAAATATTAAAACAATTTGGAATATTGTTAAAAGGGAAACAGGGCAACTGAGAGCACAGGAAGACAGTATTTCTATCAGATGCAAAGAAAAGTTTGTTAACAAGAAGTCAGAAGTAGGAAACAATTTAATATTCATTTTTCAGTGTTGTAGAGAAAACAGGATCCAGCTGTTCATTAGATAATGCAAGGCAGTATATGGAAGAGGCAGTCCCTATGCAATTTTATAAAATTGAAATTCAACCCAACTCTCCTACTAAAATTAGGAAAATAATAAATGCACTCAACAGTAAAAGCTCACATGGAATTGATGGCATTTCCAACAGAGTACTAAAAGTTTGTCCCCAACAAACAAGTAGGATTCTCAGCCACACATGTAGTAGCTCACTGAAAGAGGGCCTTTTTCTGGATAGACTGAAGTATGCTATTGTTAAACCAGTGCATAAAAAAGGGATAGGTCTGATCCTAACACCTACTGCCCAATCTCATTTCTGATAGCTTTGCTCAAAATTCTTGAAAAAGTAATGTATTCAAGAGCAGCATCACATATTTGTAAAAATGTCAATTTGACTTTCAGAAAGGCTTTTCAACAGAAAATGCTATATATGATTTCACTGATCAAATATTAAATGCATTGAATAACCGAACACCACAATTGGGGTATTCTGTGATCCCTCAAAGGCTTTTGATCATGTGAATCAGGAAATTTCTCTAGATAAGCTTAAGTGTTGTGGTATGAGTGGGACAGTGCACAAATAGTTTAATTAAAACTTAACTGGAAGATTGCAAAAGGTTGAAATTAACAGTACAGATAGTCTGCAAAAATCAGCAGAGTCCTCTAACTGGGGAGGTATCAAGAATGGTGTCCCACAGGGTTCAGTCTTGGGTCCCTTATTGTTCTTAATAGATATTAAAAACTTGCCACTCTATATTCATGAAGATGCAAAGCTAGTTCTTTTTGCTGATGATACAAGTACAGTAATCACACCCAACAAGCAAGAATCAGCTGAGGAAATTGGAAATAATGTCTTTCAGATAATTATTAAGTGGTTCTCTCTAAATGGACTCTCACTAAATTTTGAGAAAACACAGGTTACACAATGCTGTACGGTAAATGGCATAACATGATTGATAAATATAGACTATGAACAGAAGTCTGTTGCTAAGACAGAATACTGAAAATTTTTGGGTGCATGCATTGATGAGAAATTGAATTGGAAGAAACACATCAATGATCTTCTGATACAGTTATGTTCAGCTACTTATTCTATTAGGGTTATTGAAAATTTTGGTGATAAACATATCAGTAAATTTGCTTACTATGCCTATTTTCATTCACTGCTTTCATATGGCATCATATTTTGGGGCAATTCATCATTAAGAAAGAAAGTATTCATTGCATAAAAGTGTGTAATTCATTGCACAAAAGTTTGTAATCAGAATAACAACTGTAGCTCACCCAAGATCACCTTGCAGACAATTATTTAAGGAACTCAGAATGTTCACAGTACCTTTGCAATACATATAGTCTCTTATGAAATTTGCCATTGATAATCCATCCCAATTCATAAATAACAGCAAAGTGCATAGCTACTATACTAGAAGAAAGGATTATCTTCACTATTCTGGATTAAATCTCACTTTGGCACAGAAAGGAATGAAATATGCTGCACAAAAATCTTTGGTCATTTGCCAAATAGTAGTAAAAGTCTGAGAGATAGCCAACCAAGATTTAAAAGCGAATTAAAAGAATTTCTCAATGACAACTTCTTCTACTGAATAGATGAATTTTTAGATATGAAGTAGTAAGTATAAAAAATTATTTTGAGCAAAGAAAACTTATGTTTAAGTGACACATTCCACATCATTATGAAATGTTGTATTCATGTGCTATGAAACAAGAATTAATGTATGTATGTATGTATGTATTTGCATCATGTGTACAGTGACTTGTTGCTGTGTCCTGAGTGCCTATTCTTATGCAGTATGTGGAATTTTGTCCCATAACGATAGGAATCTCAGGCCTGGGGCAAAGATTGATTTTCTTAATGTGTAACATTTTGTTAAATATAACTTTCATCATGATACAAGCAACCTTGAAGTTATTGTGTCATGGAAAGTATGGTCCAAGGTGAATTGTGTACAATTGTGAATGTCAGGTAACTAGAAAAGCAAAAGGGAACAACAGAAATATGTTAAGTACACACTTTTGCCCCTGCCTACCCTATGTCATTTCTTTGATGCATTTACTTTGCTTTACCTGCTAAACTTCAATCTGCAACATAATATTCTACCAAACCGTGATTTGCAACTTATGCTAAATCATGCTGTCTGCAAGGTTTGTCCAGTATATTAATTTCCTTATCATCAAAAATGGGGTGCTTTTTCAGCTTTGTTCCATGTTCTTAGAAACAGTATCCAGGGATATGAAAAGCAACTTGAAACTTATCGAGAATACTGCCTTCATTGCTGATGTGTTTCTTAGCACTCATGTAACCCTACTGTATGGTTTGAGAGTCATGTGTCCTGTTTATATATAAAGTCATCAATGTTCACCCAGCTGTCACACTGTAATGGGAAGCCAAACCCCTGAACTAAAGCCTTGTTCCCTCAATGTCTTATGACATGTCCTGTGAGAAACATGTCCAGTCCAGAGCTTTTGTCCATATACTCTGTGAAAAACTTCTCGTGATTTCTCCACTTGGAAACTGTAAATATTTCTTTCAACCAGTTCAGTGCGTAACACTTCTGAAATGCAGTTTTGGGTCTCAAAATATATGTCAAATCACCTTAAGTGAATTCTTGCTTGCATGGATCCACCATCTAAATACAATTGTGTACTGTATTTAGCAGCTCATTATTACTAACATCAATTGGTGTCATTTTAATCAGTACTCCACAATAATATGTGGGAGAATGCCTTCAATTTTTAAATGCCATGATTATTAAACTGCTTCCATATGTGTCTTTTTTATCATTCTGTTCAAACATTCCACAATACTCACTCTCATGTGTGAGGATGTTGAGTATTGGTTTATTCCCTATCATTCCATTACCAACTTGAAATGTCTATTGTGAGATTTGCCTCCTTGGTTGCTTAGAAGATTGTTGGGACAATGATTCGTTACCACCTGCAGCAATTGTTTGAACACTTGTACAAATTCCCTTTCTGTCTTCACTTTTACAAGTAGGCCCAGGTGAATTTGGAATGTGTATTTATGATCACTAAAATATATTTGAAACCTTTATTCTTTTGTGAATATTGTTTCATACCTTTGAGATCAGCCTGCCATAAATCATATAAACCTCATATTATGATGTTCCTTTGAGGAAATGTTTCGGGTGCAGGTTTGTGGAACTCATGAACAACTCATCATCCCATAATTACTCTCAGTGATACATCTGTCTCCAGGCTCTGAAATGAATGATGTGATTTCATTCACATGAGCAGTATTACTACAATACCTGAAATTGAATGTTGTCAAAAGTCATTCTATACTTCCATTCAGGTCATCATTGCATTTATACCCTAGAGGTAGAGTATTCAGTCTTTTAAGCTGAATGTCCATTCCTTCACCTGTGCTGTGTGCAGCAGCTAATGTGGTTCTAATAATATTCTTGTGTTCATTACTTCTTGAGTTTTTGTTCACCTATTTTGGGTTTTGTTTCACCTGCATATGTTAGTCATCTGTAATATTTGGCATATATTTGTACCTCTTTCATTGAGTGCTGGCTGGGGGTCAAAATTTTTAACAATATTAGATTCAGTAAAACAGGTGTTCTTTGAAACTCACTATTCCCAAAATGTGCTGCATTCTCTTTTAAATGTATAGACTAGTTGCATATGTTCTGTCTAACCTCACTATCACGGTGGCAGTTAATGAAGCTGGTAATTGAGCGTCCATCTTCTTCTTCTGTTATTCTGCCTCCATCCATAGTTTGTAAAAAGATTTTCTGACTTTCAGTTACTGCTTTAAGCATTTGTGTGAGAGAATGATCTCTCTTCATTAGTCTTAATTGTAGTAGCCTTTATTTATTGCAAATAACCTTCTGCACCTCAGTAACATTACATCAGTTTTGAGACAGCATACAACTTACATATGCTCTGAGCCGATGAATGTATTGGAATACACCTTCCATGTCTGTTGCCTGGCTAAAGCTGAGCATATCTGTCAGCCTTGGTTTGACGTCTTCAGTATCCTCATTGGCATATAGTTCATGTTGTCTGATTTTATCATTCTACATCCATCTTCTGTAACTGGTGAATTGATAAGACTTTCCAGTTCCATTAATTTTGTGGTGATATCCTTTCTGTCAGCATACAGAATCAGTGGATGACATGTGTGAATGTGTCCATAGCCTATGGTAATTGATACAGGAGTATGAGTATTGAGTACTGGTACACTATCTTTTAAGCAAAAATACTTGGAAGTTTCATTTAAATTGATCATCATATAGTTTCCTAGTTTTATCTATAACCAGAAACACATACTGTGTGTGTTGTTTCAGAAATTCTCACACATGCTGACAAATCCATTGAAATTCTTTAGATAAGCTAAATCATTATGGTTTGAGTGGGGCAGTGCACAAATGGTTTAATTCATACTTAACTGGAAGAACGTAGAAAGTTGAAATAAGTGGTTCATGTAATGTTAAAACAACAGCTGATTCCTCAAACTGGGGGGCTATCAAGTACGGGGTCCCACAGTGTTCAGTCTTAGGTCCTTTACTGTTCTTGATATACATTAATGACTTACCATTCCACATTGATGAAGATGCAAAGTTAGCTCTTTTTGCTGATGATACAAGTATAGTAATAACATCCAAAAACCAAGAACTAAGTGATGTAATTGTAAATGATGTTTTTCACAAAATTATTAAGTGGTTTTCAGCAAACGGACTCTCTTTAAATTTTGATAAAACACAGTATATACAGTTCCATACAGTAAATCTCACAACTCCAGTAATAAATATAGAATTTGAACAGAAGTCTGTAGCTAAGGTAGAATTTTCAAAATTTTTAGGTGTGTCCATTGATGAGACGTTAAAGTGGAAGCAACACATTGATGGTCTGCTGAAATGTCTGAGTTCAGCTAAGTATGCTATTAGGGTTATTGCAAATTTTGTACAGTTTCAGAAAAATTGGATGACTTATTCAAGAAGAAGAGCTTTAAGTGAATAATGCATTGGTCTACATCTAGCCACTGTACAAGCAGTTATTCTGCTTGATACTGACTGGTAGAGTTGTTGGATACTCAGCTGAGAGATATCATGCCAAATTCTGTACAACTGGACCATTAGATCGTCAGAACCTCGAGATGGTTGGAGGGCCCTACTCATAATGCTCCAGACATGCTCAATTGGGGAGAGATATGGCAACCTTACTGGCCAAGGTAGCGTTTGATAAGCCCAAGATGTTTTGCCATAAAGTACAACAAAATGGGACACAGAATGTCATTTAAGTATCACTATGCTGTAAAGATGCAATGGATGACAACTGAAGGGGTCCTGCCATATGAAGAGCTGGAAATCCAGATGATCATTCCAGGTCGTTAGGTCGTTCGGTGGATGACCGTCAGGTTGGTAGCCAGTGACTGTCCAGGGCACCTTCAGACCTGTCTTTGGCCTGGAATCTCATTGGCTGGAGTAGAATTGTCTTCTGTGATGAGTCCCACTTCAAACTGAGGCCTTATGACCAGCAAACGCATGCTGGAGATGTCCTGGACAGTGGTGGGATACCAACTTGACTGTCACCTACCATACTGCCTGACAACCAGGAATGATGATCTGGGATGCCACTTCTTTTCATAGCAGGGCTCCTTTGATTGTCATCCATAGTACCCTTAAATCACAGCAGTTAGTTGGTGATATTCTATGCCCCCATTTGTTGCCCTTGATGGAAAGACATCCTAGGCTTACATTTCAGCAAGATTATGCTTGCCCATACATGGTAAGAGTTTCTACTGTTTGTCTTCATGCTTGCTAAATACTACCTTGGCTAGCAAGGGCGCTGAATCTCTCCCCAATTGAGAACATTTGGAGCATTATCAGCAGTGCTTTCCAACCCACTCAGGACCTTACAAAGTAACACACCAATTGGACAAAATTTGACACAATATGCCTCAGGAGGACATCCAACAACTCTGTCAATAAGTGCTAAGTCAAACAACTGCTTGAATAAAGGCAGGCGGATCAACATGTTAACTGACTTGTGCAGTTTGTGAAGCTCTTTATTTTGAATAAAAATTCTATTTTTTTCTGAAATTGTGATCATATGTTTGACTATATAATTACATCAAATATAGCAGTTCTGACCCATTCAGGTAATTCCTCTGTGTTGTGCCATTTTTTGTCTTAGAATGTATGTTTTAAATTCATATTGTCCTGTTTAAAAGTGATAATAAGTTTTGCATTATCCCTTGCCAACTGATTTCAAATCCTGGAATACATCTGGCTCAAATAAAAAGCACCAGATTTCATATGATGACAAAAAAAATATTTGCATACCTGACTGTGTTTTTCCATTACAACATTGCCAAATAATACACTGATTGCCTTTACTTTCTCAGATTGTTATACGTGTCTACTTTCTCTCAGTGTCTGGTTATTTCTCGTAGGTGCCTGCTGCCTGCACTGACATTATTGTATATGCTGCTCTGTTAACCACCTTATATGGACTGCTATATTGTACACGACAAACTTAAGGATTCTGTGGAAGTGAGAGACTTCTAACTCACCACAAACTTTCCAGCAAACTTGATCTTCCCACAATGACCAACCGATCAATATTTTCCACACCACATCTCTTCTAGTGATTTTCACACAACTTGGTTGCCATGTTGAGACATTCCATCTTGTTACTAGATATGATACTATCTTTCACTGGTTACATACTCCCTTCCCAAAATACAATCTTAATAAATCAAAGTCTCTCTGTAATTAAATATTCACAGAGATATGCTGGTACATTCAGGATTTGGTAAACATTTTACACTTCCTTCAGAGGTACCAACATTTAAGTAAAATTTTACAAAGAATCTTTTCAGTAATATTAATGACCATGTTGATCAATGGAACTACACCACAAAGGAAAATGGCTTCCTAAAGAATGTTATATCTTCCTTTGTCATAAATATATCCCACATGCTAAGTAAATGTATATTGAGTTCATTTAATCTGCCTATATGAAAAAGGAATGTCTTTTAGATTTTTAATAAATTTTCTTCATTGAGTGAGACTAGCCTACAGTGTGCTAAAACAGTATTACATCGACTTGATTAAATTTGTTTGACCACAGATATTATCTCACAGTTCTGCTACTAACATTAAAATATATCACTTCCAATTACTTTATTCTTAAATACTGATCACTAATTGATAAGAAACTGTAGTAATTATTAGTCATCTAAGTTCCTATGTTCACTTGCCTGTCAAACAGCTCTTTAAACTCTTGATCAGTAAGCCTCACAGGTTTTAATTTCACATAACGGTATCAACTATGTAAATCACCACCACAATCAGATTTGAAGTTAAGCAATCAAACCAAACTGTCTCTGTTAACTTTAATGTTTTTCAGTGATATAACACTTTCAAAATGTAATTTAAACACTTTTTACAGTGAGGAACACCCTTTACTATATTGTCCATCAATAACTTCATAATTGGTTTCATCAGTCTCCATCATACTGAAACAGAAGAGCTATCCATCCAGTAAACATCAACCAGAGCCCTTTTAGAATTTTATTATAACAAATCCCACCAAAGGAACTTCAGTGAGCTTCTAAAGTACACTTACTATGTTGATCAGTAAACATAGTTTAGTTTACATTTTTTGTATTTCACAAATGTTGATAAATACAATGGTCATACAAGGTAAAGGCCTTTTGTAGAACTATACATTTTCATATATTCATTTCAAACATTAATTCCTAACCAAATGCAGGAGTGATGCTGACAATGGTGCCCTGATGTTCATGCCACCACAGGCTATTGGTACCCTCATGATAGAGACCCACACTGCTCATCTGTTAAGATATTCTCCATGCTACATGAAACAAACAGAAAACACTAACATTTCAGTACACAAATCATAAAAGTAAATTTAAATATTTAAAGCATATACTATTATTGCTTGTCAGATGTTGCTCAAGCAGAAAATAGGGACACTGCTGCTCTCCTATTTGGAGCATTACACAACCAGTCATGCTCTGTTCTCTTCAGCACTAGAGAAGTCCTTTTAGGTTGTGATCCATTGTATTTGTATTTAATAAATGAAACTGTCATACGCCCAGTCTGGATAAGAACAGGGATTTTTCCTCATTCCAGTCCCATTTATACTCAAACTGCTGTAAAAATGAATATTGAGGATCTTTCCTATGGACAAAAGACAACCAAGGGCAGAGGCCCACCACTCTTTACCATCCAAGTACAGTGGTAAATAGAAAGGATGCAATGTGCCTGCAGTCAGGCCAATAGTTGAATAGCTGAATAAACAACTAAATATAAATGTATTAGATTTGCTTCTGCAGACACTGAATGCATCAGCAACATGTTATTTCCAGAATTACAACCTATGAAAGTTAGAAAACTCATCAGGTACCTCTTACTAGACATTATACTGGTTATGGTGTTGATTTAAGCAGATACTTGTGCTGATTTAATGGGGCTAATGTTAAACTATCTTTGTAGTCAGTGAATACCTTGGAACCTATTTCCTGACACAGTTAAATAAGTTGTAGTAGTATGTTTGGGAAAGCATCATACACTCATTTATCTGAGCAGAACTTTTTAACTGACTCTCACTCTTGCTTTCATAAATGATTTCAGCAGCAAAAGCCATGTAATATCTAGTAAATGAAGTTCTGGCAGAAATACAAAAGAAAAACTATGCTGTAGGTTATTCTGTGACATTCCCAATACCTTTTACTGTGGGAACCACAAAATTGTTCTGGAAAACTCTTACTTGGCTGGAGTTGTTCCTTCATAAAAGAAGGCAGAGAGTTACATTTAACAGCTGGTGTCACAGGAATAGAACTAACCTCAGAATGGAGAAACATAACATGTGGAGTCAGTATTGGGTCCACTTTTATTCTTAACCTCCATAAATGACTTTAGATTTTTTAACACTTCCACTTAATTGTTATCTACTCGTCGCTAAGGTAATCCTCAAAACTTCGAAGACAGATGATCTGACTTATAAAAATTGCATGTCATCTGATGTTATCTAGAATGATAAGTAGAAGGTTAAAACGAAAGTTTTCTCCACATAACTGAAATATTCATAGATTGTCTGGATCTTCATGAAGTGTGTGGTTTACAGTGAAAGTGGTCAGTTCCAGGTTTTAAACATTTATTCTTCTGTTCGTAACAGCTGATCAAATCCATCATGACAGATTGCAAAGAGGCCGAGTTGTACAGTATGTCTTTGTAAAACAACTGACTGGTTCGCAAATCAAGAAACATACTTTTTCACAATGTTAGTCAAATGTTAGTCAAATAATATTCAAGTAACTAACACACATTACACTTTGAGATATCAGCTCAAACTGACCATCCCACCAGCCTCGCTGCTTCCCTATTTATATATTCTAAATAATGGATGATCACTTGGACCATTATTACTTAATAAAGACAACATATTTTTAATCATATTTCCGTTTTGATTGCACAGAATAATATGTCTAAAATTACAGAATTGAATAATATGTGAAATTTGTAATGTAAAAATGTTTTTAAATGTGAAAATTCCATCTAAGTATGAGTACAATAATGAACTTCACAAAATTAATTAATATACACTAACTACACAATGACTCACGTTCTTAACAATAATTGAAGCTAAGGTGGTAAAACAAAACAGGTTTTGATTGACAGAATTTGCAACAGATGCCTAGAATTTTATAATTAGGAATATATCTGGTTACAACAATACAAGTTTAATTATAAAGTCATTAAGATGGAATGTTCTTTACAGCTTTCATGTTAAATTTATGTTTTACAATGCGTGCCTTCATTTGCAAGTGACAGAATAACTTCTCGAATGAGTAAACTACATTCGTAAAAGTCCAATTATTTGAATAATTACAGTTGGTGATTAATACCATATATTTTATTCCTGCCATTTTCACTAAATCAAGTTTTTCCCATTACTACTACGACTGCCACAGTTGTTAAAATATATTGTTGTTTGTTTTATTTTGTAATAATGTCTGCTAATTAGTCTCCAATTTAGTATCATTTTTATGAGTTTCACAAATCACCACAATACCAATCATTTTCAAGTGAGGTATTGTAGTACACGATGCCAGGGAATTGAAGTTTTCATTAAGTCTTTGTATATTAGGTATATTACAATTTGCTGATGACAGAAGCATGCTAATGAAGAGTCTACACTCTACCTTATTAGCCACAGTTAAAATAATAACTAAAGCAGGCCCACAACTGGTGAACAGTAAATTGCAAAAGTCTTACAAATCTCATGTTATTCAGTTTCAAGCAAGCAACAAAGCACTTGTGGCACAAGAATTGACATTGACTGTCATACAGTCAATTAAATATTGCTTGTAAAATTCCTGGGATTCCAATAATTTTAAATAGAGTCAGCACCCATATAAACTAGTAAAGGCACTTATTTCAGTATGTTTGGACTTAGAAGCATCTCTAATTTTATTGACCTAAAGACTAGAGTGTAAGCTTATTTCATATGTTTTGACTATGGAATTATCTTTTGATACAGTGCACATAAATAAAAAACTGTATTTATTCAACAGAACTGGTCAGCAAGACTACTGTGTAAAGCAGATAACCACGCACCTTGCAGGATTGTAGATTGTAGATTGTATTTTATTGGTCCTGTTGTCTACATAGCAGCTTATGCGTAAGACATTGGACAAGTCTAGTTTATTTATTTATTTATTTATTATCATTCCAATGATCACATTTGTGATATAGGATTTGTCAGGGTACATTTTAACAACTATATAATATCTTTACAAAATTTGTATCTGTGCTGAATTCATATTAATCTATCTTATGTTTAATACAATATACAACTAATAAGTGTTTTTATAACATAATTCATTATGCACTGATGTAATTTCATTTGTCACATTAACTTAAACATATATTTTATACAGTTGCGCAGAGATATTCGCGTATGCTGTAATAGCATTTGTCAAGCATGTGGTTCTTTAGAACAGTTTTCAATTTATCCTCATTTTCCAGCTCTTTGATATGTTTTGGTAGTGCATTAAAAAGTTTGATGCCTTGATTACATACATGTTTCTGGCTTCGGGTCCTTGTTACAGCTTGTATGTGGAGATCTTTACATTGCCGTGTATTGTAATTATGGAAGTCTGTATTGGTTTTCATTTTGTCCTGATTTCTTTTGATCACCAACAGACATTTCAGAATGTATAATGATGGAATTGTTAAAATTTTCAATGCTTTAAAAAGGGGCCTACAATGTGTTTGAGGTGGGCTGTGGGTCATTATCCGAATAGCACGTTTTTGTAATTTGAAAATCTCATTTAGACGAAAATTTGTTTTTCCCCAGAATACTATCCCATAGGATGCAATGGACTGAAAATAGCCAAAATATACTAATCTGGTACAGTCATTACTACAAACTCTTGAAATTATTCTAAGCACAAAACATGCTGAATTTAGTTTTAGTGCTAAGTTCACCACATGGTCCTTCCAATTAATCTTCTCATCAATGTGCATACCCAGGAATTTTGCACACTGTACTCTTTCAAGTTGTTTGCCCTCCATGGTGGGATTTAGGTCATCCTGCTCACTTATTTTTCCATATTGCACATAATTAGTTTTTTTTGCATTCAGTGTTAGCTTGTTAGCACTAAACTATTTTTGTATATCTTGTAGGACATGGTTCACAGTACTGTGCAATGACCGCTTCGTATCACTAACTATTAAACTAGTATCATCAGCAAATAACACGATTCTAGCTTTTCTCTCTGACACCTGAATATCATAAGTTATAAATATACAGGCTGAAAGTAATTTCAAGGCATACATATTTAAGCTTACAATAATACACTTTACACGTAAGTATTTATATAACACATTTCACAAATTTAAATATTCTTCAATGGAGTAAAAGCAGTGATGCTGTAGATATGACTTTAGAGATTTTCCAAATGTATTGACCTCAGTGATAGCTTTTATGTTTTCAGGAAGTTTGTTATAAAGCTTAACTCCCATGTGAAAAGTACCTTTTTGGCACAGTGCTGTGCTGATTTGAGTCACATGTAAGTTTCTGTTTTGTCTGGTAAAGTGCTCATGTATATCACAGTTTTTATGTAGTCTCTGGTCCTTGCCTATTACATTTCATTTAAAGAACAAAAGGGTTTCCATAATGTATACTCACGGTAATGGGGGAATACCAGATTTCTTAAACAGGGGTTTACAAGAGTTTCTAGGCTTGCACCCAAACAAGATTCTAATGGCCCTTTTTTGTAGTTTAAAAGTGCTATTAGCTATTTTAGAGTTTCCCCAGAAGGTGACCCCATATCTAAGACGAGAATGAAAGTATGCATGATATGCATTCAATACTGTTTTCTCACTACAGCATGATTTTAATGAACAAAGAAGATAACATGTTTTGCTCAGTTCTGCATTGAGATATTCAATATGCTTATTCCATCTGATGTTACTCTGCAGCCAAAGTCCTAAGAATTTGGTTTCAGTACTGTTACCAACTGGTTCATCATTGATAGAGACTGATGGGATAAACATGTCCTTGTTAGGAACATTGTGGAATTTTAGAGCAACGGTTTTCTTACTGTTTATTACAAACTGATTACTCTGTGCCCAGCTGCTAAGTTGTTTCGTGACCGTGTTTACTGTCTGCTGTAACTGTTCATCGTTGTCTCCTTTTAGTAGAATCGTGGTGTCATCTGCAAATATGATTGATTTGTGTGCATCAATATTTAAGCTTAGATCATTTATGTACAGAAGAAACAGAAGGGGTCCCAATACGGATCCTTGGGGTACACCACATTTTATTTGTTTATAGTCAGATAAGTGATTAGATACAGTTTTTAGTTCAATATTTGTGTGCTTGACGCACACTGCCTGCATACGATTTGTCAGGAAGGAACTGACCACTTGTTGGACAGACCTCGAATACCACATCTTTCTAGCTTTGATAGCAGAATTTGATGGTCCACCATGTCAAAAGCTTTTGACAAGTCAATAAAGACTCCTATTGTTTCCTGTTTTTTGTCCATCAGGTTTAGGATGGAATTGATGCACTCATAGACAGCAGTTGTCGTTGACCTCTTATTTCTGAATCCATGTTTTTCATTACATAGGATGCTGTTTTTATTTATAAATTTCATAAGTTTCTCATACATAACTTTTTCCAGTACTTTAGAGATGCAGGAGGAAATTGTGATGGGTCTGTAGTTATTTACATTGTCTTTATCCCCTTTTTTATATACAGGCATAACTTTTGATGTTTTTAACACATCAGGGAAAGTGCCTGCCTGAAGTGAGCAGTCGCGTAAATGTGTGAGTACTTCAGTTAGGTTTGATGCGCTCTTCTTTAACATTGTTGCAGGTATACCATCAATACCTGCCGATTTGGAATTTTTTAGTCCTTTTATTGCTTTAGCTACTTCATCTTGTGAAACAGAACTGATGTACATTGATCCTCTACATGCACTTATTTTATATTCATTTGCCTGGATGCTCTTAAAGTTTGATTGTAACATATTTTCAGCTACACCCGTGAAAAAGTTGTTGAATGTGTTGGCTACTTCTAAGGGGTTTGTTAATTTTTGATTTTTATGTGATAGTGTTATATTTTTCCAAGGTTGTCTGTATTCTCCACATTCTTTTTTTATAACACTCCACATAGCCTTTGATTTATTAGCTGAATTATAAATGATTTCATCATTATGCATTATTTTTGCTGCTTTTATTACTTTTCTTAATATTTTGGTGTATTTTTTATAGTATGCGCGTACTACAGGTGAGGAATTTTTTGAGTTACATATTTCATGAAGTAGTCTTTTCTTCTGGCATGAAACCCTTATTCCCTTTGTGATCCAGCTGTTTGTTCTAGAGTTTCCCCGTATGGTTAATGTTTTCAGTGGGAATGCAAGTTCAAAGAAATGGGTTAATGTATCAATGAAAGTGTTGAATTTTTCATTTATATCGTTCATTTTGTACACTCCTAGCCATTTTTCTTTCTGTAATAAGTTGTTGAAGTAGTTCACATCATGCTGGTTATAGCTTCGATATGCTGTTCTAAAAGACATGTTGTTAATAATACTGCCTTGTACTTTTATGCTTAATATTTGAGCAAGATGATCACTAAAACCTGCATTGAAAATTTTTAGTGAGGTGTTGTGTAAACTCTTCTTTACTAGAAACTGATCAAGAGCTGTTTGACAAGTTTCTGATACTCGGGTAGCTGCTTTTACTTCAGCCTTTAAATTGTAGGAAGTTGCAAGGTTCAAAATGGTCTCCCTATTTCCACTATTCGTGAGGAAGTCAATATTGAAGTCACCACAGATTATTAATTCACAATCCATTTTATTTACTTTATTTAGCAATGACTCCATTTTGTTTAAGAAAAGTTCAAAATTCCCGGACGGTGATCGGTACACCGTAGCAATAACCAGGTTGAACTGAGTAATTTTTATAGCTGCAATTTCTTAATCCTTTTCAACATTTGCCCTAGTTAAGTCAGGTAGTGTAATAAAATCTACATTATCCTTTGTGTAAATTGCTACCCCACCCTGCTTGCTGTTTTTCCTGCAGTAGTAAGCAGCCAAGACAAATTTGTTTATTTTCGTATTCTGGATTAATTCTGGGTTAAGCCATTGCTCAGAAATGCATAACACTGAGATATCATTAAGTTCATGTGTTAATAGAACGTTAATTTCATCGATCTTATTACGCAGGGATTGCACATTATGGTGATAAATTTTTAGTTCGGGCGTATTCATGATTTGATAATTGGGAATCATATTTACAGCATCAAATACCTCTAGTTTAAATTAGGAACGTCAGCAGTGTTGTATTTTCGTTCTTCTTTCTTGTTTATTTTGTTTTCCTCGCTGTTGGAAGGATGTTCAGGAAGCTGATAAATTGTTCTATCCCTTACAAGTCTTTCTTTGATTATTTCACTAACAGGATCACAAACAAATCTTTTCCCATCATAGTTCAAATGCATTCCATGCTTCGTGTGCAGATTTCCATGAAGCTTGCTTATATCCAGTACATCACACTTAGTGTATTGAGAACACATTTTCCGTATTTTAATGTTTGTTTTTCGAATTTCTTTGTTTACACACGAACTATAAATCAGATCATGCCTATGAGGAAGTGTGGCAACTACTGTGTTTCTGTATTTATTAGCTTGTAAAAAATTCTGTAGCGTTTTCACGCAAACCTCTGCTTCATTT
Organism: Schistocerca nitens; assembly: GCF_023898315.1. Classification (NCBI taxonomy): domain Eukaryota; kingdom Metazoa; phylum Arthropoda; class Insecta; order Orthoptera; family Acrididae; genus Schistocerca; species Schistocerca nitens. The sequence goes on along the minus strand of NC_064618.1, from coordinate 690,932,683 downwards.
TTTGCCACATCGTTTGAACCCATTATACAGATGATAAAGTCATTTTCTTGCATTAATTTCGTCTGAGAGTTAATGTCTACAACATTTTTACATCCCGCTCCCGGTTTCACTACACTAGTCACTGCTATGTCGCGATTTTTCTCATGGAGCATGCTGGATAGATTCCTGCCATGACTGTCTGTTAGTAATAGTACACTACTCTTTTTCCCTGATTATCTGTGTTTGTTGTTGACATTATTTGAAAAAACGCTAGTCATTTTCAGTTCACTGACTTTTTCAAGTTCACGATCATTTGGAGAGTCGTTGTCACAGTCACTTGTTTGCAAAACATGATATTTGTTTTTCTCCGAAAATGTGACAGTTTTAGCAGACTTTGTTGTTCTTTTTGTAGTTGGAACACTATTTTTGTATGGCACTTTTACCCACTTGGACGATACATTACTTTTGTCTTGCATCACTTCACTTAGTGTTGGCTTCGATCGCAGATCCCGATTTTCTTTCTTGAGTGAGTCAATATCGCTTCTTAAGGAACTGATTATGAATTGTAAGCTAGCAATTCGTTCTTTTAGCGTTGTTATTTCAGTGTTACAATTTTTACAAACTCCCTTTTTAACAGCATAACTATAACTATTTCTCATGTTAGATTCACACACTTCTACACTCGCGGCCATCTTGGATGCACTCAATCTTGAAAGATTTTGGAATTCTTATGAGCCCGTCCCAGGACATTTATTCCAATGCATTTTGTCAGTGATTGTAAAAGTAAGTTCCAGCTGAATTGTGATTGACACAATCATGATACAACATAGGAAAATGATTTTCAAGCAGCCTTTGACATCTTGTCAAGGGCTGAGGTGTGAAGTTATGTAATCTGGCATAAAATGCATTCAGTAAGCTCCCATACAACGTAAAACAACTAATTGGGAATCCCAGGCAATTGAAAAGAAATTTAAAAATGTGCCTTTTTACTCATACCTTTTACAAATTACCTTATTATCTAGATTTAAAGATTCAGAATTCCTATGAGATTCATGGTAAGCTGAAATGCTAATAGTAACGCTGCATGGAATGTAGTATGTATTGTAAATAGACATCTGTTGTGACAGGTGTAGGTACCCGATTTCCTAAAAAATGTCTACATATTTATGAAAATGTAGAGGTACTAATAACAGCAGTTTTATACAACTAAGGAACCAGCAGCATTCTTGAAAGTAGAACTTTTCTTTTCATCTAGTAGGTGGTGTAAAATAATGCTAAGGAGTATAATGATAGTTTATGGTTAATGAAGATGTGCAGACTATGTTCCCATGTGCTCCTCTTTTATTATCATATACCTTGTCTAATTCCAGTTCCTTGAAGGTTCTCCTTCTTGATATTACCTGTAGAATACTATGACTGTATAAATGAATGAGCAGACTGCTTATCTGCTGGTAACATGAAGAATATATTTCATTTTTATTTGACTTTATTCTTGGTGTTATCTGATTTACCTTATATGCTCGAGGGTGCCAATTTTGATTGTAGTTTTATTGATCCCATAAATCTTACTATTATGTATAGATATGCGGCAAGTCACAGAAGAGCTGTTTGTATTAAAATTGCAAAGATAAATACATTTTTGGTTTATTCAGTATTACATGACATAAATTGTCAAAACTAATTCATTACTCTTACTGTGTGGCTTTTACATTAAGCCATCAGCCATGGCAAGTAAAGGGTTCAGCTGGCATACACCATATAGGCCTACATACATACTAATTACACTAGGTTGTCATATTTGTAAATATGTCACAACACAAAACCACCACTCACATGTATAATACACTCCTGGAAATGGAAAAAAGAACACATTGACACCGGTGTGTCAGACCCACCATACTTGCTCCGGACACTGCGAGAGGGCTGTACAAGCAATGATCACACGCACGGCACAGCGGACACCCCAGGAACTGCGGTGTTGGCTGTCGAATGGCGGTAGCTGCGCAGCATTTGTGCACCGCCGCCGTCAGTGTCAGCCAGTTTGCCATGGCATATGGAGCTCCATTGCAGTCTTTAACACTGGTAGCATACCGCGACAGCGTGGATGTGAACCGTATGTGCATTTGACGGACTTTGAGCGAGGGCGTATAGTGGGCATGCGGGAGGCTGGGTGGACGTACCGCCGAATTGCTCAACACGTGGGGCGTGAGGTCTCCACAGTACATCGATGTTGTCGCCAGTGGTCGGCGGAAGGTGCACGTGCCCGTCGGCCTGGGACCGGACCGCAGCGACGCACGGCTGCACGCCAAGACCGTACGATCCTACGCAGTGCCGTAGGGGACCGCACCGCCACTTCCCAGCAAATTAGGGACACTGTTGCTCCTGGGGTATCGGCAAGGACCATTCGCAACCGTCTCCATGAAGCTGGGCTACGGTCCCGCACACCGTTAGGCCGTCTTCCGCTCATGCCCCAACATCGTGCAGCCCACCTCCAGTGGTGTCGCGACAGGCGTGAATGGAGGGACGAATGGAGACGTGTCGTCTTCAGCGATGAGAGTCGCTTCTGCCTTGGTGCCAATGATGGTCGTATGCGTGTTTGGCGCCGTGCAGGTGAGCGCCACAATCAGGACTGCATACAACCGAGGCACACAGGGCCAACACCTGGCATCATGGTGTGGGGAGCGATCTCCTACACTGGCCGTACACCACTGGTGATCATCGAGGGGACACTGAATAGTGCATGGTACATCCAAACGGTCATCGAACCCATCGTTCTACCATTCCTAGACCGGCAAGGGAACTTGCTGTTCCAACAGGACAATGCACGTCCACATGTATCCCGTGCCACCCAATGTGCTCTAGAAGGTGTAAGTCAACTACCCTGGCCAGCAAGATCTCCGAATCTGTCCCCCATTGAGCATGTTTGGGACTGGATGAAGCGTCGTCTCACGCGGTCTGCATGTCCAGCACGAACGCTGGTCCAACTGAGGCGCCAGGTGGAAATGGCATGGCAAGCCATTCCACAGAACTACATCCAGCATCTCTACGATCGTCTCCATGGGAGAATAGCAGCCTGCATTGCTGTGAAAGGTGGATATACACTGTACTAGTGCCGACATTGTGCATGCTCTGTTGCCTGTGTCTATGTGCCTGTGGTTCTGTCAGTGTGATCATGTGATGTATCTGACCCCAGGAATGTGTCAATAAAGTTTCCCCTTCCTGGGACAATGAATTCACGGTGTTCTTATTTCAATTTCCAGGAGTGTATAACTCAAAATTCCTCTACAGAATAAAAACAATGTTCCTACTGGATCAATTTTATTTTGGGCCTGAATCCTTTCTGGAAAGACTTTATCTTCAAAATAGCTTCTTGTACAGGCATGTCCCCAAGTACACCCTCCTCCCCCTCCAACTGTGTACGTAAGTAACTGAACATATTGAAATCAAATTTTACTATTAGAAGAACACTTAAGGTTATCAGAAGCAATACATTCAAAGAGAATTTGACAATTTGACTGGTTTCCTTATATATTTCCTTAAAGCACTTTCTTAATAATGTTTCTTATTTGTTTGACTAGGCCTAAGCACAATGAGAAACTCAGACAGGAGAGTACTGTGAATGTTAGAATAAGGAAAGGTTCTCATAAAAGTATAATTAAAAATAATGTAAGTGTATTTCATCAAAATATTGGGAGTTTAAAGAATAAAGTAGATGAGCTTTTGGTTTGTTTAGAAGATTTAGAAGCTGAGAATGAAATAGATATACTATGCCTGTCTGAGCATCATATTGTTACTGATATGGATAAGGTAAATGTAAGTGGATATAAGCTCTCTGCACATGTAATGAGAGAAAATATGGAGAAAGGAGGAGTTGCCATATATGTCAAAAGTTATCATTGTGCAAAAAGTATAGAAACAAAAAAGTTTTGTGTAGAGAAACATATAGAAGCATGTGCCTGTGAGCTTAAATTAAATAATGGCACATTTATAATTGTAACTGTATATAGGTCCCCATCAGGAAATTTTCATCTGTTTCTGAAAAATTTGGACTCCTTGTTGTGCTATCTGTCAGACAGGGGGAAGAAAATTATTATTTGTGGGGACTTCAATGTAGATTCTCTGAAAGAGGGTAATAGGAAAAATGACCTTGAAGTATTACTCGGTTCTTTCAATTTGACACCCGTTATTGATTTTCCTACTCGGGTGGTAAAGGATAGCAGCTCACTGATAGATAACTTCTTTATAGACCAAGATAAGTTTAACCAGATAAATGCTCAGCCTGTTGAGAATGGTCTTTCTGATCATGGTGCACAGCTAGTTACAATATATGACATAGCTCCATTCAGCAATACTAAACAGTCCTCCAAAGTAGTATGTTCAGTCAACGATTTAAGAATTGCAAATTTCAGGGAAAGCCTACAGCAGTTAGACTGGGATGAGGTGTACCGTGAACCTGATGCCAATTTAAAATATAATTTATTTCATGACATTTTTGTAAATGCATTTGATAACTGCTTCCCCAAGAAAATAGTTAAATATACTCGTAAGAAACCTTGTAACAAACCGTGGCTTACTAAGGGTATAAAAATATCTTGTAACCGGAAAAGGGAAATGTATCTGACAGCAAGAAAGAGTAGTGACTCAGAAACTATCAAAAATTATAAAAACTACTGTGTTATATTAAGAAAAGTTATTAAAAAATCCAGGAGTATGTGTATCATGTCTGAAATCAGCAACTCTGATGATAAAATTAAAACAATTTGGAATATTATTAAAAGAGAAACAGGTCAACCAAGAGCAGAGGAAGACAGTATTACCATCAAATTGAATGAAAACTTTATGAACAAAAAGTCAGAAGTTGAAAATATTTTTAATAATCATTTTCTAAATGTTGTGGATATAGTAGGATCCAGGTGTTCATTAGAAGATGCTAGGCTGTTAATGGAAGAGGCCATACCTATGCAATTTGATACAATTGAAATCTCACCCACATCTCCCTCTGAAATTAGGAAAATAATAAACTTGCCTAAAAGCAAAAACTCACATGGAATTGATGGCATTTCCAGCAAAATACTAAAAGCTGGTTCTCAACAGATAAGTAAGATTCTCAGCCACCTGTGTAATAGCTCTGTGGAACAGGGCGTTTTCCCTGATAGACTGAAATATGCTATTGTTATACCTTTGCATAAAAAGGGGGATAGATCTGATGTCAACAATTACTGTCCAGTCTCCCTTCTAACAGCTTTATCCAAAATTTTTGAGAAAGTAATGTATTCAAGAGTAGCTTCACATACCTGTAAAAATGAAGTACTAACAAAATGTCAGTTTGGTTTACAGAAAGATTTTTCAACAAAAAATGCCATATATGCTTTCACCAGTCAAATTTTGAATGATCTGAATAACCGAACACCACCCATTGGGATTTTTTGTGATCTCTCAAAGGCTTTTGATTGTGTAAATCATGAAATTCTGCTAGACAAGCTCAAGTATTGTGGCATGAGTGGGACAGTGCACAAATGGTTTAATTCGTACCTAACTGGAAGAGTGCAGAAAGTTGAAATAAGTAGTTCTCATAACATGCAAAGGTCAGCACATTCCTCAAACTGGGGAACTATCAAGAATGGGGTTCCACAAGGGTCAGTCTTGGGTCCTTTGTTGTTCTTATTATATATTAATGACTTGCCATTCTATATTCATGAAGAGGCAAAGTTAGTTCTCTTTGCTGGTGATACAAGTATAGTAATCGCACCTGACAAACAAGAATTAACTGTAAGCGTAGGGTTCCGCGGCCGTTGTCTTCTTCAATAAAATTCTTCAGGGTATCAGACCGCATCGTCATAATTTAAAATGCGCCAACGTTTCGGCCAGCGTTGCAGCTAGCCTTCATCAGGGCCTTACGTTAACTGCTAAATGAACACACTTGGTTCCTTAAATAGCTGCACGAGAAAACCGTGTCGTTACTTGATTGGCTGTAAAAGGAGGAGGAGGAGGGGTGAAAGGTATGCTTTATTGGTGTTTCCTTTATTATCTGTCATTGGCTGAAATGCTGTTTTCTATTGGTCTTTATATTAACCCACCCCATTGGAGGAGACGGACGAATAGCGAACAGGTGATGGCTGCGACGTCACACTGTTTCCATGCTGTCCAGAAGCCGGCTGCGGCGTGCCATTGCTTTGTGTGCTCGCGACCACTACTGCGGCTCTCCGCGTGTCTGCATGGGCTGCCATGGCTCTGCCGCCGCTCCGTAGCCCTGCTATTGCAGGCAGCCAAGACCTCGGAAGCTTGTACCTGTCCTCTCTATTCATGTTGGTGGGTGGATTAATATAAAGACCAATAGAAAACAGCTATTTCAGCCAATGACAGGTAATAAAGGAAACACCAATAAAGCATACCTTTCACCCCTCCTCCTCCTCCTTTTACAGCCAATCAAGTAACGACACGGTTTTCTCGTGCAGCTATTTAAGGAACCAAGTGTGTTCATTTAGCAGTTAACGTAAGGCCCTGATGAAGGATAGCTGCAACGCTGGCCGAAACGTTGGCGCATTTTAAATTATGACGATGCGGTCTGATACCCTGAAGAATTTTATTGAAGAAGACAACGGCCGCGGAAGCCTACGCTTACATTTAACCAACCTGTATGGGCAGGAAATCCACGGAAACATCAAGAAGTTAGAAGCACTGCATTTAAAAAGATGTAAACTGCTGAATGACCTTGCTTTTTTGAAGAGATGCAGAGACACGAGTGTTTTGCCGTATTCTTTGCAGTTGACGTCTCACATAAAAACGAACAAGGTGAGGAATATCTGTGTTAAAGCCAGTAAAACATTGCTACGGGAAAGGATCCGCCACATCCGCATAAGTCTCGATGCTCACAACAGGAATTTGTGTGATCTGCACCTATTTCTGGCCGGAAAACTTCAGATGGAAGACTGGGATAAAGTTGACAGGTTAACCTTTCAGCAAGCATCAAGGACCAGCAATAGTATTACTAACCGCCAGATGAGACAGTACGACAAATTACAACAGAAAGCCACGGACGAAACATTGACGCTGGACAGGCGACGGACAGTGGTCAACCTCTCCAGCCACACGAAGCAACCACAGCAATTCTGGCCAAGGGGATGAATTTCGCAGTCGCACCTAAGCGAGTTCCAAAAGAAGATATCATAGAATCCGTAGAGGCTTTGGTACGTCATCTGCCACAGGCCGAGGCGGAGAAGATCCGGCAGGAAACGGTCAGAGTTCTGAATAAAGCAAAGCCACCGAAGCAAAACATCAACGCTGAGGAATACCATGCCATCAAGGAACTCAGGGACAACCCCCACTTAGTAGTGGTACAGGCAGATAAGGGCAACGCCACTGTAGTCTTGGACACAACTGATTACAACAAATGAATGGAAGATATTCTCGCAGAACCTATCTACAAGAAACTTCAGGGAGATCCGACGGTCAAGGTAATCAAAAAGATGCAGGCATTGCTCAAGCACTCTAGAGTCAACTTCGACAAGGCCAGAAGATTCATCCCGCAAGTGACACATGCACCAAGGATATATGGTGTACCAAAGGTACACAAAACCGACTTCCCCTTAAGGCCCATAGTAAACAGTATAAATTCGCCGACCTACTACCTAGCGAAAGAACTGGCACCTAGGCTCCGACACCTAGTGCATCAAACCGAGTCCTACGTTAAGGATTCCACTCACTTCGTGTCTCTCCTAAAGGAAATGCGTGTTACGGACCAAGATCTGATGGTTAGTTTCAACGTCAAATCCCTATTCACGAATGTCCCAGTGTCAGATACTGTGAACTAGAGATGGGCAAAACTGTTCTTTTCAGAGATTGGATCAGAACTGTTCACTCCCTGAAATGAATTAGCTCTTTTTCATGACTCACCACTCATTTACAAAAGAAAATAAATGAAAGGCACATTGCCCTTTAAACTTGGTTTATTCCAGTACTATACCTGTATTTTGATCTTATTTGATCCTATTTTGAAGTAACACAGATAATGAGTAAGAATTTTGTATTGTTTATTGAAATTTCCACGATATGACAAAGTTTTTGATTATTGATTTATTTTGCACTAGCGTGGTTTTTTGGGTGATCGGAAAATGTTGTAACTTGAGATTTACATTAACAATATATTTGGCTATAATGTATTAAAATTTCATTAACCTCATACAAATACATCGCAAGCCATATATTTTTCCTTTCGAAGACGCCTAAAATCGCAAAATCCGTACCAGAATAAGAAAAAAAAAAATATAAATTTGACTGTAAAACGAAAGTGATGCATATAGCCTTACGCAGAATAAAACAAGGAAAATATTGGTGTATCACATTTTGCGATACGTTTATCGGTTCGCTCGTAATTAAAGCGTAAATTCGAGTGTCCATAATAAAAATCCTATAGTAAGAGGAGTCATCAGGAACCTAATCTAATCAGTTTAAACAAATAAAAATAAAATAAAAACAATTGATGTATACATAACATAATAATGTAATATACATAGCGGTATTACTACGAAGAACAATATCCAGTGGGGACAAACTCCGATGCAGAGGCGCTGAGTCGAGCAGGTCGAGCCGCGAGCTTTATTACTGCGTGAGCTGAGACCGCAGAGACCAGAGTGACACCAGAGTCGCTTTGCTCGACGCTCTGGCTAGAGTCGAGACGGTGGGGCGAGCGTTGAGCGGGCGAGTTCCGAGGGTGGGGGGAGCTCACCCGCTCAGAGCCAAATCGTCGGTTCCCTTGCGAGCAAATTTTTGCAAGTAGTTCCTATGTTATCCGCTAGGTGGCTCTCTGTCCTGTTGCTCGCATCAACTGCCCAGAGGGCAGGACGTGCGACTGAAACGATCGCCGACAGAGTGCGATGCGAAGTTAAGCTGCGCCAGACACTGCACACGACAGACGACGCACAGAGACGGCACGGCATATGTGAAACACAAAATCCAATGGGGCACTGCACAATGCAGGCAGCCGAGGTAGAAGCAGGGCAGAGGCTGGCGCTGGCTGTGTTGTGTGGCGTGCACTGTGCTCTGACCAGCAGAGGCGCTGCTGATATGCTCCGTCTCTCTCTCTCTCTCTCTCTTTCTCTCTCTCTCTCTCTCTCTCTCTCTGCCGTGGGAAAAGTTTGGAGCTACCGTTCTTTTTTTCTGAATCACTGATTGTTCACTCCTTTGAAAGATTGAACTCTATGAATTAGTTCAAGAGCGGATCCCCCATCTCTACTGTGAACATCCTAGAAGAACGCGTGGCACCTGATATATGTGAGCTTGTGCGCCACTGTCTGACGACCACATATTTCAAGTGGAGAGGTCAATTTTATGAACAAACTGATGGTGTAGCTATGGGCTCACCCCTATCGCCTATCGCAGCAGCAATTTTCATGGAGGCATTTGAGGAAACAGCCCTCCAGTCCGCACCATTACGTCCAAATTGTTGGCTTTGCTATGTCGATGATACTTTCGTCATCTGGCCCCACGGAGAAGAGGAGTTACAGAACTTCCACAAGCACCTTAACCAACAGCATAGGAAAATTCAGTTTACAATGGAAACAGAGAAGAATGGGGTGCTGCCTTTTCTTGACGTGGAAGTTTATCGAAAACCTGATGGTAAACTTGGCCACAAAGTATACAGGAAACCAACCAATACGGACAGGTACCTTCACGCCTCCTCCCACCATCACCCCACGCAGAAGAAGCCCGCCCTGCACACGCTAACGAAGAGAGCGTACAGGATAAGCGACGAAGAACATCTGAAGACAGAACTTGAACGCCTCAGGTCCATCTTCGGAACTAATGGCTATGGGAAGCAGATGATAGACAGCACCATGTCAACAAGGGAGATGACTAATAGGGAAGAGGAGAAGGAGGCACAGAGAATTGCTGTGTTACCATATGTACAAGGGGTCACCGAACGTATTGGCAAAATTCTATGAAAAGCCGACATCAAACCAATTTTCCGAAGCAGAAACAAAATATCAGACATGCTCGGTTCTACCAAGGATGCAGTTGACAAACTACACACAGCTGGCGTGTATGAAATTGGTTGTGTGTGTGGATTAGTCTACATAGGTGAGACGGGACGTCCGATTAGCACAAGGCTCTCGGAAAATGAAAGATATATCCGCCTGAAACAACACTCTAAGTCAGCAGTGGCGGAACACCGAGATGAGTGCGGGAAACCAATATTTTTTCAAGAAGCCCGCATCCTGGTGAAACAGCCTCTCACTTTCAAAAGAAAGATTAGAGAGGCGATAGAAATAGCCAAAAGACCAGCCAACATGAATAGAGAGGACGGGTACAAGCTTCCGAGGTCTTGGCTGCCTGCAATAGCAGGGCTACGGAGCGGCGGCAGAGCCGTGGCGATCCATGCAGACACGTGGAGAGCCGCAGTAGTGGTCGCGAGCACACAAAGCAATGGCATGCCGCAGCCGGCTTCTGGACAGCATGGAAACAGTGTGACGTCACAGCCATCACCTGTTCGCTATTCGTCCGTCTCCTCCAATGGGGTGGATTAATATAAAGACCAATAGAAAACAGCTATTTCAGCCACTGACAGATAATAAAGGAAACACCAATAAAGCATACCTTTCACCCCTCCTCCTCCTCCTTTTACAGCCAATCAAGTAACGACATGGTTTGCTCGTGCAGCTATTTAAGGAACCAAGTGTGTTCATTTAGCAGTTAACGTAAGGCCCTGATGAAGGATAGCTGCAACACTGGCCAAAACGTTGGCGCATTTTAAATTATGATGATGCGGTCTGATACCCTGAAGAATTTTATTGAAGAAGAATTAACTGATAAAATGTTCAATACTGTCTTTCAGAAAATTACTAAGTTGTTCCTTGTAAACGGACTCTCACTGAATTTTGATAAGACACAGTACATACAGTTCCGTACAGTGAATGGTATGACACCATTAATAAATATAGACCTTAATCAGAAGCATATAGCTAAGGTAGAATATTCAAAATTTTTAGGTGTGTCCATTGATGAGAGATTAAATTGGAAGAAACACATTGATGATCTGCTGAAACGTTTGAGTTCAGCTACTTATGCAATAAGGGTCATTGCAAATTTTGGTGATAAACATCTTAGTAAATTAGCTTACTACGCCTATTTTCACTCATTGCTTTCATATGGCATCATATTTTGGGGTAATTCATCACTGAGGAATAAAGTATTTATTGCACAAAAGCGTGTAATCAGAATAATAGATGGAGTCCAACCAAGATCATCCTGCAGACATATATTTAAGGATCTAGGGATATTCACAGTAGCTTCTCAGTATATATATTCTCTTATGAAATTTGTTATTAACAACCAAACCCATTTCAAAAGTAATAGCAGTGTGCATAACTACAATACTAGGAGAAAGGATGATCTTCACTATTCAAGATTAAATCTAACTTTGGCACAGAAAGGGGTGAATTATACTGGCACTAAAGTCTTTGGTCACTTACCAAACAGTATCAAAAGTCTGACAGATAACCAACAAGTATTTAAGAAGAAATTAAAAGAATTTCTGAATGACAACTCCTTCTACTCCATAGAGGAATTTTTAGATATAAATTGAGAAAAAAAAATATTAAAAAAAGAAAAATAAAATAAAATAAAAAATAAAGAAAAAAAAACCACAAAAAATAAAGTTGTTATATTAACTTAAGTATGTTGTTAAATTAACCTAATTATGCCATGTATTGGAAAATTTGACTCGTTCCACATCATTACGAAATATCGTATTCATGATCCATGGAACTAGTATTAATCTAATCTAATCTAATCTAATCTGACAACAAAAACGTTTCTTTTCAGGACCTTGGAGCAAGAAATACATTTTTCAGAAGCTTATTGAAATTGACAAGAAAAAGGAGAAGTTACTCTCATACACAGATGTGCAAAACAAACTGTTCAGGTTTTCCACTGAACTAACATATATAGGTCTGTAACAATCTGACAAGCATTTTGCAGTATCCAGCTAGATTATATGTAAATGCAAACACAAACAAAAAAGGATGTCAAAAGGTGAACTGATAATTCATACAAATTGGATTGGTAATATCTTCATCAAGTTATTATTTCAGTATTTCCTACAGATCACTTTCCAGTTCATCTGTTTCATTAAAAATTTGTTTAAAGTGTACATATCTCACAAAGATGCTTTTTCTCAACTGCTTTCTATCTCACAGGAGAATGAGTAACTGCAGATTATTGATATTCATGTTTTAACTGATTTTTTTTTTACAAGAGTGAATGAGGGAATGGTCCAATCCAACATGTCAAAACATACCCTGAAATTTTTTAAATCCAGATTCCATCCAAATTAACACATGTGACTATCCATAGAGAAATTTTCCAACTGTGGAAAGTATTTTTAAGGGGATTGTCAGACAACATAATTTCTGAAGTTGTTAGACAATCTAATTTCTGATAGCTCTGTGTCACTTGAGATATATCAGCAGAACAGCATTCTTAAATTTCAGTCATTTATGCATTATCATTTCTCATCAACACAGTTTATGAGTTTCTTTCAGTATTCTCAGTGTACAGTACAATAAGCAGAGCAGTTGCCAGGACCATTTCTCACTCTATCACAATTCTTTCTAAATAATACTAGTAATTACTGTGACATGCCTGAAAGCATTTATTTTTCTCTTGTCTGATGTGCCTCATGTAATCATCATTCAAATGGCACTTTGATTTACTGTGATGACTATGGGGAATAAACAAGGAACTTTTCCATTGTTAGTAAAATATATACACATCAAAAAAAGGTGCATCGCCTCAGTTCTTAGAGTTATGGAACCTGTACAGAAAATTGGAATAGAGATAAACATAAACATAATTTCTGCCCTTTTTATTGCTCATGAAAACCAAACATTGTATTTTGTATCACCATACAGAGAGACCTTCAGAGGTGGTTGTCCAGTATGCTGTACCCACTGGTACTTCTAATACCCAGTAGCACTTCCTCTAGCATTGATGCATGCCCATATTCGTTGTGGCATACTAACTGAAAGTTCATGAAGGCACAAATGATCCAGATTGTGCCACTCCTCAATGGTGATTTGGCATAGATCCCTCAGAGTGGTTAGTGGGTCACATCATGCTTAAATAGCCCTTTTCACTCTATCCCAGACATGTTCAATAGGGTTCATGTCTGGAGAACATGCTGGCCACTCTAGTTGAGCAATGTTGTTATCCTGAAGGAAGTCATTCACAAGATGTGCATGATGGGGGTGTGATTTGCTGTCCATGAAGATGAAGGCGTTACCTATATGCTGCCAATATTGCACTATTGGTCAGAGGATGGCATTCATGTATCGTAATGCTGTTATGGTGCCTTCCATTACCACTAGTGGCATACATCGGCCCCCACATAATGCCACCCAAAAACAGCAGGGATCTTCCACCTTGCTGAACTCACCAGACAGTATGTCTAAGGTGTTCAGCCTGACAGGTTTGCATCCAAACACATCCCCGATGATTGTGTGGTTAAAGACATGCACGACATTCATTGATGAAGAGAATGTTATAACAATCCTGAGTAGTCCATTCAGTATGTTGCTTGGCCCATCTGTACTGCACTACATGGTGTTGTGGTTGCAAAGATGGACCTCACCATGGACTTCGGGAGTGAAGTTGTGCATCATGCAGCCTATTGCACACAGTCTGAGACGTAACACGATGCCCTGTGGCTGCACGAAAAGCATTATTCAACATGGTGGCATTGCTGTCAGGGTTCCTCCGAGCCATAATCCATAGGTAGCAGACATCCATTGCAGTAGTAGCCCTTGGGCAGCTTCAGAGAGGCATGTCATTGACATTTCCTGTCTCTCTGTATCTCCTTCATGTCCGAACAACATCGCTTTGGTTCACTTCGAGATGCCCTTCCTGGCACAAAGTAACATTGTGAATGTGATTGAACTATGGTATTGACCTTCTAGGCATGGTTGAACTACAGACAACGCAAGCTGTGTAACTCCTTCCTGGTGGAATAACTGGAACCAATCAGCTATCAGACCCTCTCCATCTAATAGGTGTTGCTCATGCATTGTTGTTTACATCTTTGGGCAGGTTTTGTGACATCTCTGAACAGTCAAAAGGACTTTGTCTGTGATACAATATCCACAGGCAATGACTATCTTCAGGAGTTCCGGGAACCTGGGTGTTGCAAAACTGTTTTTGATGTGTGTATGTTATTCAAAATTTATAATAAGAACTGAGCTCCAGGAATTGTTATAAAATGATATATGTGAAAGAAATATTTCACTTCAATAAATGAAAGCCATGACTGATTGAATGTAATGTAACATCAAACACTTCACCAATTTTTAAAAAGTACTTGCAATATATCATAATAGCCAAAATTTTAACATTGTTGTTGTTTCATTGTATTTTTCCTGCATAAAAATTTCATGGTGGGTTTTGACATTTCAGATTGGAACATTCCATTGTAAGATACAATGTTTTTTTTAAATGTATTTTTAACTTAGTAGCAGAGCAAGCAGTTTTGAACTCATATCCACGCTACATCAGCATTTATACTCTATAAACCACAATGAGGTGCATGACAGTTGTTAGGGTTTCTTCCCATTCCATTCATGTATGGAGCATGGGAAGAATGACTGTTTGGATCCCTCTGTATGATAATTATTCTAATCTTACTCTCACATTCCTTATGTGAGCAATACACAGGGGATTGTAGTATTTTCCTAGAATCGACATTTGAAGCAAGTTCTTGAAACAATTTTGATAGAATTTCTCGGGATAGTTTATGTCTATCTGCAAGAGTCTGCCAGTTCAGTTCCTTCAGTATCTCTGTGACACTCTCCCATGGATCACATAGACCTGTGACCATTTGTGCCACCATTCCCTCTTTATGTTCAGTATGCCCTGTTAGTCCTATTTGGTATGCGTCCCACACACTTGAGCCATATCCTAGAACTGGTCACACAAGTTATTTGTAATCAATGTCCTTTGTAGACCGATTACATTTCCCCAGCATTCTACTAATAAACCAAAGTCTGCTTCATACTTTACCCATGGCTGAGCCTATCTACATAAGTATTCAGCAAACCACTGTGAAGTCCATGGCAAAGGGTACTTAAGGACACAGGGTTCTTTTTAATGATGGAAAATCAGTATGTTTTTATTACTTTATTAAATTCTATACTGTTCCCATTATTATGATATTTAATTTATTGGGTTTACAATGAAAGATGACTATCATATACCCAGTTTTGGAGTCACAGCTGTGTATACTGCTATGCCCCCATTATATAGATTATATTAAACCATTACTATTTCCTAAACCAACTGGAAAATTTTAGCTTTCATTGATTCTGTTTGGGATACATTGTATGTATTGGTAACACTGGTGCTTTCCAGGATCTGTGAATAATCATGTTTGCACCTGTTTATTTTTGCCTTATGGATGTGTTTTGTTTCTGACCTACTGAAAGTTTGTTGTCCAAGTGCTACAGATTTTGTGAGTCTAGACATTCATTAGTTCACAATAAGTACCAACAATTAAATGCTTCAAAAAATCAGGTGCTGGAAGGTTTCTTGGGGAATGGCTGCACATTCTTCATGGAGTGCTGCACCAAGGAGAGGTATCTATGTCAGTCTGTGAGACCTGGCACAAGGTCGGCATTCCAAAACATCCCAGAGGTGTTCTATAGGATTCAGGTCAGGACTTGGTGCAGGCCAATCCATTACAGGAATGTTATTGTCCTGTAACCACTCTGCCACAGGCCATGCGTTATGAACAGGAGCTCTCTTCCCGTTACCCACCAGGCCTCAATCTCCGCTAATTTCAAGTTGCCGCCACTCATACCTCACCTGTCATTCAACAACATCTTTGCCTCTGCACTTCCACCTCGACTGACATCTCTGCCCAAACTCTTTGTCTTTAAATATGTCTGCTTGTGTCTGTATATGTGTGGATGGATATGTGTGTGTGTGCGAGTGTATACCCGTCCTTTTTTCCCCCTAAGGTAAGTCTTTCCGCTCCCGGGATTGGAATGACTCCTTACCCTCTCCCTTAAAACCCACTTCCTTTCGTCTTTCCCTCTCCTTCCCTCTTTCCTGACGAAGCAACCGTTTGTTGCGAAAGCTAGAATTTTGTGTGTATGTTTGTGTTTGTTTGTGTGTCTATCGACGTGCCAGCGCTTAAAAATGTGATCTCTGTCACATGTGTATTATTGGATTACATAGTATCTAAAGTTGAATAAACACTTAAAAGAATCTTTAACAGAATTTTTTTTAAATTATGAATTTTTATGAAGATCTGTGCATCCTAAAATGTTCAAAATATTTGGTAACTATTTAGAAAGTATATTGCAGTAAGTATGATAAACTCACACAAATAAAATAGTTCATAAAAGAAACAGGTGCTGATTTTCACAAAATATGGGGCAGAAAAGGTATCAGGTATCCTTAACATGGTATCATGTTGGGGTTTCTTTGTGTTCCAAACAAGTATCGAACATTGAAAGAATGACTATTTAACTGCCTCTGTACATGCAGTAAATAGTCTTAATTTTATTTATTTATTTATTTTTTATTTATTTGTCCCATAGATCAAATCAGTACAATGGCTTGTACAACTGATATGGGATAAGTCAATACAAATATACAGTTTACAGGAGTCTAAAACAGTAAATGATTATTTTACATTACCTACAAATTATGTTACTTAAAGTTACAGCTTTACAGAGAATTGTTACATGATGTAACAAAATTGACTTAATAACATTCAGTTTTCAAAAATGGTTCAAATGGCTCTGAGCACTATGGGACTTGACTTCTAAGGTCATCAGTCCCCTAGAACTTAGAACTAGTTAAACCTAACTAACCTAAGGACATCACACACATTCATGCCCGAGGCGGGATTCGAACCTGCGACCGTAGCGGTCGCGCGGTTCCAAACTGTAGCGCCTTTAACCGCTTGGCCACCACGACATTCAGCTTTGATACATTATCATGCACTAAGACAATTTTGATTCCAAATATTCCTGGATGGTATAAAAGCATTCTTTTATTAAAAGAGATTTCACCGTCTGTTTGAATTTATTCATTTCTTGGATTTCTTGTATAAAAGTTGGAAGATGATTATATAATTTTATTCCCATGCACTTGACACCATCACTGTACAGTTTTGTTGAGTGGGGAAGTATTCTTAGAGAGGTTTTTGATCTTGTGTCATAATTGTGGTAATCCATATTTTTGCTAATTTTGTTGATACTTTTTTTGGTAAAGAATAATAATTCTAGTATGTATTGGCATGGGAGGGGCAAAATATTTAGTTTCTTAAATAATGGTTTACAATTGTCTCTTTGTTTTTTGAACACAATTGTTCTGACTATCTTCTTTTGCAGTTTGAATATCTTAATTGATTTAGAATTTTGGCCCCAGAAGATGATTCCATAGTTAAGTACAGAGTGAAAGAGTGCATGGTACATTGTGGTTAGGGTACTTGTGTTAGTGACGTTCCTTATTGATCTAATCATGAAGCTTACTTTACTAAGTTTTGTGCTGGTAACGTCAATGTGCCGTTTCCATGTGTAATAGTGACCCCCAAAAATTTTATTTCACTTTCAAGTTTAACATTATTTTTTCCAGCGATATAGTTGGTAGTAATGGATTTCTGTTTTGGGCAGTGTGGAAGGTTATTCCAATTGTCTTTTTTGCATTAAGAAGCAGCCTGTTACTTTGAAGCCATCAACTTATTTGATCTGTGGTCCTATCTATATTAGATTGGAGAATTTGATCGGGTGCAGATATGAGTACAGAGGTGTCATCAGCAAACAAAAGGGTTTTTGTGTCTGGTAGGCTGTGAGGAAGGTCATTTATGTAAAGTAAGAACAGCAAGGGGCCCAGGATGGAGCCTTGGGGATCGCCTTGCTTTATGGTATGTATGGAGGAATGTACAGTGCTAGCTGTACCTGAGAGCTTAGTTTCATTTAATTCGACATACTGCTGTTGATCTTTCAGATAGCTTTTAAAACAGTCATAGGCATTTCCTCTTATTCTATAGGAATGCATCTTTTGCAAAAGTATACCATGATTAACCATGTCAAAGGCCTTTGTTAGATCTAGGAAGATACCTATGGCTGGGAATTTTTTGTCCACAAGCTCCACTGCATGATCTAGAAATTCTTGTATTGCATCAGTTGTAGCTTTCTTACTTTGGAAGCCGAACTGAGCAGGTGACAGGATATTTACTTTGTCTAGAAAGGACATGATTCTGGTGGCCATTATATATTAAAATACTTTACTAAAAGTTGAAAGCAGTGCAATGGGTCGATAATTACTGGGATCCTCTTTGCTTTCTTTTTTGTGGACAGGAATAATTTTTGCAATTTTGAGCATACCAGGAAATGCACCATTCAGGAATGAGAAGTTTATTATGTGGGCTAGGGGTTTACTGATAAAGTTACTGCGATTATGAAGGAGGAAGCATGGAATTTGATCTTGTCCAGCAGATGATTTTTTTTTTAATTTTTGCTATGAAGTGTCTTTTCTATTTCAATTTCAGATGTAGGCCTTAAAAATAGTCTCAGTGCATAAGTTTGGTTCTAGTTGTAAGGGACAGCTATTTTTAAGATGGTTAGCCAGGTTTTCTACTGTTTCTGTAAAGTAGTTATTGAATTCCTCTGCTGTTTCTTTCCCACTGGAGACTAATTTTCCATTTATTTTTAAGGTAATATCACTTTGTAGTTGTTTTCCTCTATTAGTTTTCATATTAATAAGTTGCCACATGCTTTTTCTCTTATGTGTTGACAATTTGAGGTAGTTATCATTCTGTAGCTTTTTGGTTGCGTTTACTACGTTCCTTAATATATTTCTATATAGAGTAAAGTATGACTTAAATGCTTCACTACTGCCTAGTTTGGATTTGCTAATGTAAAAAAGCTCTCTTTTTCTTTGTGATGATCTAATGATTCCTGGGGTGATCCAGCTGGAGAGTTTTCTATCTTTGTTGATGCATTTTGTTTGTAAGGGAAAGTGGCAATTAAAATAATAACAGAAAATATCCAAGAATGCTTCATATTTGCTGTCTACTGTTTGAGCCTCATATACATTTTGCCAGTTTTCATTTTGTATATCAAAAAGGAAAGTATGCATGTGGGTTTTATTGAAGTTTCTCCTCTGTACAGTGATTTTATTGTGTTTGTGACTGTTATTTTGCAACAAGACCTGCATAATTAATGCATTGTGGTCTGAAAATCCTAGTTTGACAGAGAATACAGTACAATTTATATTGCTTGCTACTTGTTCCAGACAAGTGGTACTGTGATTTGTTATCCTGGTTGGAGTGTTGACCATTAGGTCTAGGTTGTAGCTGTTCATAAAATTTTTAATGCTTATATGGCTAGAGTTTTCTGAGAGAAAATCTATATTAGAGTCACCACATATTAGAACACTATATGATTTTCTTTTACTTAGATTTTCTATTACTGGTGCTAGATTTTTGTAGAAAGTCTCTATGTTACCAGAGGGTGACCTGTAAAGTGCTATTATATAAACATTTAGATCTGTAAGCTCTACACCTGACAGTTCTATATCTTTTTCAATACTATACGAATTGCAAATAACAAGAGGTGTAGCAGTAATGTTGTCTTTTACAAATATGCAGCTACTCCACCTTTGTAAGATGTTCTTGAGAAGTGACCTACGAGTTTAAAATTTGGTATCACAACACTTTCTATTTCGAAAGACCTCATGAAATGTTCATTAATACATAATATCTGTGTATCTGACAGTTCACTTGCACTTGATAACAAAATTTCTAATTCATTAAGTTTGGTTTTGAGCCCTTGTACATTATGGATGTATACTTTTAGATCGAGAATTTTTTTGTTTAATTTTTTTCTACAATGGTGAGGAGGTTCAGACTTTACCTTATTTACTACAATTTGCTGATGGAGTCCTTTGCAAGTTTTGTGGTGTATCTTTAACTTGTTTGATGATGCTATCTTTAACTTGTTTGGTGATGCTAAGTTTTTTCTTTTCTCAGGGGGGGTGGAAAAAATCCTCCTTCTTGGGTATATTCCGCCTTGATCTTAAATTAATACTGACTGGTGTAGCTGCTGCAGTCCTTTGTGGATCTTCTGATGTCTCCTCTTTCCTGCTTTCTTCGTTCTTGTCGAATTTGCTTTTCTCATTTTTGCCTGTAACTCTTTCAGGAAGCTGATAGTCAGATCTATTTCATAATAGTCTTTCTTTAATTATTTCACTGATGTGATCATACATAACACTATTTCCGTCGTAATTAAGGTGCATTCTGTGTTTGGTGTGCAGGTTTCGATGTAGTTTACTTACGTCCAGTACATCGCATTTTGCGTATTCTGGACACAATTTCTTAATTTTGATGTTAGTTTTCCTAATTTCTTTATTAACACACGATCTGTAAATTAGGTCGTGTCTATGAGACACAGTGGCTACTATTGTGTTCCTAGATTTATTCACTTCTAGAAGGTTCTGTAGCGTTTTAATGCAGGCATCGGCTTCATTTTTATCTATGCCATTCGAACCCGCTATACATACTATAAAGTCATTATCCTGTATGATCATTATCCTGTATGATCATTATCCTGTATGATCAGTGTCTACGACATGGTGTGTTCCCGCTCCAGGTTTCACTATGCTAGTCATTGCCGTTTCTTGATTTTTCTCTTGGAGCATACTTGATAGATTTCTGCTGTGACTGTCGGCAAGCAAAAGAATACCACACTTTTTCCTTAATGATACATGTTTGCCCTTACCACTGTTTCCAAATTTACTGTTGGTGTCCGAATTACAGGTTTTTACAACGTCACAATCAGATGTACACTTGTTATGACACAAAGCATCATATTTGTTTTTATCTAAGAAAGTAACACTTTTAACAGTTTTTGTGCCACTGATATCCACTCAGATGATTTCTCACATGTATCTTGTTTCACTTCACACGAATTTTCCACTGTTTGTACTTCGCCGCTTTCTTTCTTCAGTGCAGCTATTTCCCTTTTTAAATTATTGACTATGAATTGTAGGCTTGAAATTTGTTCACAGGTTTTGTTTTTAACTACATAACTATAAGTATTTCTCATGTTAAAATTTCCGACTTCCACACGCGTGGCCATCTTGTCTTCATGGTCTGTATGAGGACAATGTCTAGGGAACTAAAGTATATTCCTAGTTTCCCTTAGTAATGGTCTCTGAAATTCTGAAGACAGTTTTGTGGGATAATTTGCTTGTGTCATCAAGAACATACAATCACTGTTTTTTTCAAAGTTTACAAGAATCCCTCTAATGAGTCAAATAAGACTGTGACCATTTGTACTTGCCCCTGTTTTAACACATTCCCTGTCTGTCTATCATATTTAGTATGTGAGCCACACAGTTCATAAATATTCTAAGGTGGAATGCACAGGGGATTTGTAGGCAGTCGTAGCTTTAACATCAGTTGAGGAAAATGCAATAAATTCAGACAGAGATAAGTTGAATGTGGCAGTTGAGGTTGAGGAGGTCACTTGATGCATGAGTACAGGAAGAAACAGCCCATACGACACAGTGGAAACGGAAACGCCGTGTGGCTAGGGCCTCCCGTCGGGTAGACCGTTCGCCTGATGCAAATCTTTCAAGTTGACTCCACTTCGGCAACTTGCATGTTGATGGAAATGAAATGATGATAAGGACAACACAACACCTAGTCCCTGAGTGGAGAAAACCTCCGACCCAGCCGGGAATCGAACCCGGGCCATTAGCTATGACATTCTATCGAGCTGACCACTCAACTACCAGGGGCGGACACCTACATCTACATCCATACTCTGCAAGCCACCTGACGGTGTGTGGCAGAGGGTACCTTGAGTACCTCTATTGGTTCTCCCTTCTATTCCAGTCTCGTATTGTTCATGGAAAGAAGGATTGTCAGTATGCTTCTGTGTGGGCTCTAATCTCTCTGATTTTATCCTCTTGGTCTCTTCACGAGATATACGTAGGAGGGAGCAATATACTGCTTGACCCTTCGGTGAAGGTATGTTCTCGAAACTTCAACAAAAGCCTGTACCGAGCTACTGAGTATCTCTCCTGCAGAGTTTTCCACTGGAGTTTATCTATCATCTCCGTAATGCTTTCACGATTACTAAATGATCCTGTAACGAAGCACGCTGTTCTCTGTTGGATCTTCTCTATCTCGTCTATCAACCCTATCTGGTACGGATCCCACACTGCTGAGGAGTATTCAATAAGTGGGCGAACAAGCGTACTGTAACATACTTCCTTTGTTTTCAGATTGCATTTCCTTAGGATTCTTCCAATGAATCTCAGTCTAGCATCTGCTTTACCGACGATTAACTTTATATGATCATTCCATTTTAAATCACTCCTAATGCGTACTCCCAGATGATTTATGGAATTAACTGCTTCCAGTTTCTGACCCGCTATTTTGTAGCTAAATGATAAGGGATCTGTCTTTCTATGTATTTGCAGCACATTAAGCTCGTCTACATTGAGATTCAATTGTCATTCCCTGCACCATGCATCAATTCGCTGCAGATCCTCCTGCATTTCAGTACAATTTTCCATTGTTACAACCTCTCGATATACCACAGCACCATCCGCAAAAAGCCTCAGTGAACTTCCGATGTCATCCACAAGGTCATTTATGTATATTGTGAATAGCAACAGTCCTATGACACTCCCCTGTGGCACACCTGAAATCACTCTTACTTCGGAAGACTTCTCTCCATTGAGAATGACATGCTGCATTCTGTTATCTAGGAACACTTCAATCCAATCACACAATTGGTCTGATAGTCCATATGCTCTTACTTTGTTCATTAAATGACTGTGGGAAACTGTATCGAACGCCTTGCGGAAGTCAAGAAACACAGCATCCACCTGGGAAGCCGTGTCTATGGCCCTCTGAGTGTCATGGACGAATAGCGCGAGCTATGTTTCACACAATCGTCTTTTTTGAAACCCATGCTGATTCCTACAGAGTAGATTTCTCGTCTCCAGAAAAGTCATTATACTCGAACATAATGTGTGTTCCAAAATTCTACACCTGATCGACGTTAGAGATATAGGTCTATAGTTCTGCAAATCTGTTCAACGTCCCTTCTTGAAAATGGGGATGACCTGTGCCCATTTCCAATCCTTTGGAATGCTACGCTCTTCTAGAGACCTACGGTACACCGCTGCAAGAAGGGGGGCAAGTTCCTTCCCATACTCTGTGTAAAATCAAACTGGTATCCCATCAGGTCCAGCGGCCTTTCCTCTTTTGTGCGATTTTAACTGTTTCTCTATCCCTCTGTCATCTATTTCGAAATCTACCATTTTGTCATCTGTGCGACAATCTAGAGAAGGAACTACAGTGCAGTCTTGCTCTGTAAAACAGCTTTGGAAAAAGACATTTAGTATTTCAGCCTTTAGTCTGTCATCCTCTGTTTCAGTACCATTTTGGTCACAGAGTGTCTGGACATTTTGTTTTGATCCACCTTCCGCTTTGACATAAGACCAAAATTTTTTAGGATTTTCTGCCAAGTGAGTACATAGAACTTTACTTTCAAATTAATTGAACGCCTCTCGCAAAGCCCTCCTCACACTACATTTCGATTCGCGTAATTTTTGTTTGTCTGCAAGGCTTTTGCTATGTTTATGTTTGCTGTGAAGTTCCCTTTGCTTCCGCAGCAGTTTTCTAACTTGGTTGTTGTACCATGGTGACTCTTTTCCATCTCTTACGATCTTGCTTGGCACATACTCATCTAACGCATATTGTACGATGGTTTTGAACTTTGTCCACTGATCCTCAACACTATCTGTACTTGACTTTCGACTTTCGTGTCGAACCGTCAGGTACTCTGTAATCTACTTTTTGTCACTTTTGCTAAACAGAAAAATCTTCCTACCTTTTTTAATATTTCTTTTTACGGCTGAAATCATCGATGCAGTAACTGCTTTATGATCACTGATTCCCTGTTCTGCGTTAACTGTTTCAAATAGTTCAGGTCTGTTTGTCACCAGAAGTTCTAATATGTTATCGCCATGAGTCAGTTCGCTGTTTAACTGCTCAAGGTAGTTTTCAGATAAAGCACTTAAAAAAATTTTACTGGATTCTTTGTCCCTGCCACCCGTTATGAACGTTTGATTCTCCCAGTCTATATCCGGCAAATTAAAATCTCCACCCAGAACTATAACATGGTTGGGAAATCTACTCGAAATATTTTCCAAATTATCCTTCAGGTGCTCAGTCACAACAGCTGCTGAGCCAGGGGGCCTATAGAGACATCCAATTACCATGTCTGAGCCTGCTTGAACCGTGACCTTCACCCAAATTGTTTCACATTTCGGATCTCCGTCAATTTCCTTCGATACTATTGCACTTCTTATCACTATAAACACGTCTTCCCATTCACTGTCCAGCCTGTCTCTGTGGTATACATTCCAATCTGAGTTTAGGATTTCATTACTTTTTACGTCTGGTTTCAGCCAACTTTCTGTCCCTAGTACTATATGGGCATTGTGACCGTTTATTAATGAGAGCAGTTCTGGGACCTTTCTATAGATGCTCCTGCAGTTTACTATTAGCACATTAATATTGTTATTCCCTGTTGCATTTTGCCCACTCCTACCTCGCCGTGTCTCAGGAGGCGTCTTGTCAGGCCTAGGGAGGGAATTCTCTAGCCTAAAAAACCCACATGTGCACTCCACACGTACTCCGCTACCCTTGTAGCCGCTTCCGGTTCAGGGGGAACCTACATTTCTCCACTCGATAGCGGAGGTCGATAAATTTGCACACCAGATCTCCGCAGAATCGTCTGAGCCTCTGGTTTAAGCCTTCTACTTGGCTCCAAACCAGAGGACCATGATCGGTTCTGGGAACGATACTACAAAAAGTTAGCTCAGATTCCACCCCATGAGTGAGGCTTTCCGCCTTCACCAATTCCGCCAACTGCCTGTACGAACCGTGGATGACCTCTGAACCCAGATGGCAGGAGTAATTGGTGCTGACATGAGCAACAATTTGCAGTCGGGTGCACCCAGTGCTCTCTATTGCTGCTGACAGGGCCTCCTCCACATCTCGGATGAGACCCACACGGCCAGCATCCACATTGACCCTCAGCCTCGTGCGCCGTGAACGAAGCTGAACCCGCCACTCCCCTTGGGGAGAGGGTGGCCCAACTGCGCCCAGTACCCGTGAAGATGTCTCGACAGCAGGAACAGTGGGTGAAGCATGTAACACCTGGGGTGTACCATGCAACGCACCAGACTCCCCACTGCTGCTACACTCCAAGGCAGCAGCCTGAAGGCGGCTGACCGTGGCCATCAACACGTTCAGCTGTTCGCGAACAGTGGCCAGCTCCTCCTGCGTCCGTGCACAGCAGTCCCACATCCTATCCATCCTAAGAAATCAGTTTACTGTAGAGAGTTAATCAACTATTAACTAGACTGCTAATAGCTGACTAAACTGTGGTTACTAGACACTTCTTGTTGAAAACAATGAAAATAGGCAGTACCTGTCTCTGGACTGTATTCAAAACACATACGACACATTGAACAGGTACAAGTAAAGTCCACATGTGAAGCATTCATGAAGTTGCCAATTACAGAAACAGATGTTTGCAAATTTAGAGGAAATGGGTTAAGGTCACAATGTTTGCCTCTGGTGAAGTGCAGTCATTGTAGTCTGATGGGACATACTCCTCCTTCCATGGAAGCAAAACCAAGGACATGTTTTACATGTCACCACATGGGGCAATATGCATGAGACTACAGAGAGCAGATGATTAAAAGTAAACAAGTGGTTGACTCTGGGAAATGACAGCAAAGCATGATGGCATAGTCACATTATGCAGCATTCAGCATTGTTTGTGTTGTGGACTGCACTAGAAAAACAATTTCATTCAGTTAAGATATGAGAAATCTTTTAACTTGCAAGTAAATTTACTGACTGATAGCAGAGTATTCACGAGCTTAATGGAAGAGGCAGGAATACAGCCAGGAAAGCATTGCATCTCAACAAGAGCTGTGACTATTCAGAGCTTTGTGAATGAAGAATTATGCACACTGGGTGAAGGAAAATTAGCTTTGTATGCGCCATAAGGAACCATGTGACTACAGAACTTCCAAATAATTGGGACAAATATAGACTTGCCTTTCAATGGCTTGCTGGGAAGAGACTTCTTGGGCCAGCATTGTGTCATTATCAACTGTGTGGGAAGAAGACTGAAAATATGGAATGAAGGGGTTACATTACAAGAAGCATTTGAGTTCATAGTTATACCTACATCCACACTCTGGAAACCACTGCAAAGTGCATGACAGAAGGGGCATCCTATGGTATCAGTTATTAGGGTTTCTTCCTATTCCACTCATGTGTGGAGCATGGGAAGAATAGTTCTTTGAATGCCTCTGTGTGTGCTGCAATTATTGTGTTCTTGTCCTCACTATCCCTATGTGAGTCATACATATCAGGTTGTAGTATATTCCTACGGTCACTTTGTTAGCAGCTTTCTTGGGGTCGTTTGTGTCTGTCTTCAAAAGTCTGTCAGTTCAGTTTTTTTTTCAGTATCACTGTAACACTCTCACACAGTTCAAACAAATGTCTGATCATTTGTGCTGCCCTTCTCTGTATACATTCAATATCCTCTGTTAGTACTGTTTGGGATGGGTCGCAGAATCTTGAGCAGTATTCTAGAATTGGTTACATGAGTGATTTGTAAGAAATCTCTAGTGTAGACTGATTGCACTTCCCCAGTATTCTACCAATAAGCTGAAGTCTACCACATGCTTTACCCACAACAGAGCCCATATGGTGATTCCATTTTATGTCCCTACAAAGTGTTAACACACAGATATTTGTATGAATAGCTGTTTCCAACTGTGACTCATTCATATTATAGTCATTGGACACTGCATTTTTCATTTTGTGAAATCCACAGTTTTACATTTCTGAACATTTAAAGCAAGTTGGCAATCTTTGGACCACTTTTAAAACTTATCAGGATCTGACTGAATATTTATGCAGGTTCTTTCAGACAATACTTCATCACAGATAACTGCATCATCTGCCAAATAGGGGAGGTTATTATTAATACTGTCTGTAAGGTCATTGATATACAACATGAACAGCAGGGGTCCAAATAGACTTCCCTGGGGCACACCTTAAGTTACTTCTACATCTGATGATGATTCTGCATCCAAGTTAACATGCTGTGTCGTCTTTACCAAAAAGTCCTTAATACAGTCACAAATTTCACTTGCTAGCCCATCCTATGACCAAACTTTTGACAAGTGTAGGCGTGATACTGCATCACATGCTTTTCAGAAATCAAGATATACTGCATCTTGCTGATTACCTTGATTCAAAGCTTTCAGTATGTTGTGTGAGAAAAGTGCAAGCTGGTTTCCACACGACTGATGTTTTCAGATTTCATACTGGTTGGCATGGAGAGTTTGAGATACCCCATTATGTTTGAGCTCAGAATATGTTCTAAGGTTCTACAACAAATTGATATCAGTGTTATGAGATAGTAGTTTCTTGGATGACTTCTACTACCTTTCTTGTAAATGGGTGTGACATGTACCTTCTTACAACTAGTGGCCACATTTTTTTGTTAGAGGGATCTGTGACAGATTATAAGATGAAAAGGCATCCACCTGCTTAGCTGGGTAATAACATGCTCGCCTCCCATGCAAACAGGCCTGGGTCCAATTAGCAGCCATGTTGGAGATTTTCTCCTCTTGGGGACTGGGCTTCAGCGGTGGTGATGTTGGGAGTAGGATTAAGGATTTTTAAGAAGGATTGAGAAGCAAGGCTGGAAGTCAGAAATTCCTGGAAGGTTTGGAGAGGGTGATTTTGAGGAAGAGGAGGTGGGTCCCGCTGTGATGGAGGACAGAACTGTTTCAGGCAGGGTTCAATTTGGATAGTGTCTTGGGGAGTTGGATCATTAGGAGTAGGATTAGGATCATTTTTCTTCGTGGCAAAGTGATATTTCCAGCTGAGAGTACGAGTGTAGGACAGTAAATCTTTGATGAGGGCTGTTTGGTTGAATCTGGGAGTGGGGCTGAAGGTGAGGCCTTTGGATAGGACAAAGGTTTCGGATTGGGAGAGAGGTTTGGAGGAAAGGTTAACTACTGAATTGGGGTGTTGTGGTTCCAGCTTGTGTTGATTGGAATTTTGTGGTTTTGGAGGGAGTAGAGCTGGAAGTGGGAGATTGAGTAGATGGGAGAGACTGGGTTTGTGTGCAATGAGAGAAGGTTGAGGTTTGCCGGAAAGGCTGTGAAGGGTGAGTGAGTTGCCTTTCCAGAGGTGGGAAACCAGGAGATTGGATAGTTTTTTTGAGATGGATTGTGGCATGCTGTTCTAATTTGCGGTTGGCCTGTAGGAGGATGCTCTGAACAGCCAGTGTGGATGTGGGAGAGGAAAGATTGAGGACTTTTATTAAGGATAGGAGTTGACGGGTGTGTTCATTGGCTGAGTTAATGTGTAGGTGAAGGATTAGGTGGGAGAGGGCAATGGATGGTTCAGTTTGTAACTGGTATAGGGGCTGATGGAACGAAGGGTTGCAGCCAGAGATGGGAACTTTAAGTGTGAGGCCTTTGGGGGTAATGTAATCTGAGAGGGTGGCAGAAAAATTAAACATGATGTATCTTCAGAATTTTTTCAACACCTTTGTTGTTTTAATACTTGTAATATAGCTCTTCTGTTCTCATTTTCTGTGGTGTGGATGTATTTCGTTCTATGTCTACATCTATATTCACATCTATACTCTCCAGACCATTGTGAGGTGCAGGGTTTCTTCTTTTCCCATTTACGTATGGAGAGCAGGAAGAATGATCATTTGAATGCCTCTGTGCATCCAGTAATTATTTTAATCTAATCCTCAGAATCCCTAGGTGAGCGATACATGGGGGTTGTATAATATCTCTAGAGTAATCATTTAAAGCCAGTTCTTGAATCTTTGTTAATATACTTTCTTTGAATAGTTTGCATCTGTCTTTAAGAATTTGCCTGTTCAGTTCCTTCAGTAACTTTGTGACACTGATATTGTATGTAAGGCTACCAAAAAATTAATAAAAATTAAAAATGTAGAGACTATTAGAGGTTTCAATGGGAACTGGCTCAAGTTGGCACACTTAGAATAACATAAATAAGATCATCTGCGGTGGTGTGATTTTAAAACTGTGACTGTAAATAACAAGCATTGTAAAGCGCCATGATGCAATTAAAGAAGGGGGTAAAGGGGTACACAAGATTAATCTTGATGTATTAAAAAAAAGCCTGTAAAACAATTTGTCATACTGTCACTACAAATGTTGATAAAATGATAATTTGAAATAAAATAATGTGAAAGAATTGTGGAACAGCTATATTAGGAGGCCTATTGTTATCAAGAGTTTTCAACATGTCTGATGCAGCATCAAGTACTGAGGTACACTTATGAGTGTAGTAAATAATTAAACTTCTACTCACCTAGTGCACAGTACAAAACACAGGAGGAATCCACGTAAAGATGCATAGTCTTGGGGATAAAATACAGAATGTACTTCATTTATCACAAATACAATACTGTGTAGAGGTGAACTGTGCAGGGTTTCACTCTACCAAGACCCTAGGATTGCGGCAAAACTTTAAGTGCTCCTTAAATAGATTTAAAAACCAGTTTTTGGTTAAATCTATTTGTTTGTTTACTTCTTCTGATGAAAATTTTGTTCTATTTTGAAAAATCTCCAATTTCTCAAGTGTATTTAATATCAGCCCCTTTGGTGTGTTGTGCAGAATTTTAAGATTAGTTTAAATTTCACCTAATGAGTGGTTGTTTCATAAAAGATGCCTTTCAATACACCTTCACTGCTGTCATATATATGCTCTCCAAAACGTTTTTTGGACCTACAAGTCTATCCTATATAGAATTTTTCGCAATCACAACACTTAATACTGTAATTTACTGTGTCCTCAGATTAGATTAGATTAGATTAGTACTTGTTCCACAGATCATGAATACAACACTTCGTAATGATGTGGAATGGGTCAGGGTACTTGGTAATAAAAGGTGTCTATACAAGATTTTTTTGGTGGTGGTGGTGGGGGGGGGGGGGGGGGGAGGAGGCTGGGGGAATTAGCCACTTACTATATCCAAAAATTCATCTAATGAGTGGAAGGAGTTGCCATTCAGAAATTCTTTTAATTTCCTTTTAAATGCTATATGGCTATCAATCAGACTTTTGATGCTATTAGGTAAGTGACCAAAGACTTTTGTGGCAGCATAATTTACCCCCTTTGGAGCCAAAGTTAGATTTAACCTTCAGTAGTGAAGATCATCCTTTCTCATAGTGTTGTAGCCAAGTACACTGCTATTACTTTTGAATTCGTTCGAACTGTTAATAACAAAGTCCATAAGTGAATATATATATTGTGAGGCTACAGTGAAGATCCCAAGCTCTTTAAATAAGTGTCTGCAGGATGATCTTGGATGAGCTCCAGCAATTATTCTGATTACACGCTTTTGTGCAATGAACACTCTTTTACTCAGTCATGAGTTACCCCAGAATATGATGCCATACAAAAGCAGAGAATGAAAATAGGTGTGGTAAGCTAATTTACTGAGATATATATCATCAAAATTTGCAATTACCCTAATAGCATAAGTAGCTGAACTCAAACGTTTCAGCAGATCCTCAGTGTGTTTTTTCCAGTTCAGCCCCTCCTCAATGCATACACCTAGAAATTTTGAATATTCTACCTTAGCTACCAATTTCTGATCAAAGTCTATATTTATTAATGGTGTCATTCCATTTACTGTGTGGAACTGTATGTACTGTGTTTTGTTGAAGTTTAATGAGAGCCCATTTGATCAGAAATTGGTAGCTAAGGTAGAATATTCAAAATTTCTAGGTGTATGCATTGAGGAGGGGCTGAACTGGAAAAAACACACTGAGGATCTGCTGAAACGTTTGAGTTCAGCTACTTATGCTATTAGGGTAATTGCAAATTTTGATGATATATATCTCAGTAAATTAGCTTACCACACCTATTTTCATTCTCTGCTTTTGTATGGCATCATATTCTGGGGTAACTCATGACTGAGTAAAAGAGTGTTCATTGCACAAAAGCGTGTAATCAGAATAATTGCTGGAGCTCATCCAAGATCATCCTGCAGACACTTATTTAAAGAGCTTGGGATCTTCACTGTAGCCTCACAATATATATATTCACTTATGGACTTTGTTATTAACAGTTCGAACGAATTCAAAAGTAATAGCAGTGTACTTGGCTACAACACTATGAGAAAGGATGATCTTCACTACTGAAGGTTAAATCTAACTTTGGCTCCAAAGGGGGTAAATTATGCTGCCACAAAAGTCTTTGGTCACTTACCTAATAGCATCAAAAGTCTGATTGATAGCCATATAGCATTTAAAAGGAAATTAAAAGGATTTCTGAATGGCAACTCCTTCTACTCATTAGATGAATTTTTGGATATAGTAAGTGGCTAATTTCCCCACCCCCCACCAAAAGAAAAAAGAAAAAAAATTAGGTGTCATGAAATATTTTGTGTCACGTAATATCTTGTATAGACATCTTTTATTAACCTGACACATTCCACATCATTACGAAGTGTTGTATTCATGATCTATGGAACAAGTACTAATCTAATCTTAATGATGTATGTGATCATGAAACAGTTATAGCAATGGCAGCACCTGAAGTATAAAGACCAGAAAATTAAGTAAGATATACATTTTTATTAAGTCAGATGTTGACACAATCATGTCACATCTTGAAGGGAATCCAAAATATTTACCTTTATGCTACAGGAGCATGTAGAGGAACTGTGACTTAAGTCTAAGAATAATTGACCTAGATAGATGTGTACCTACAAATGGTTGATGATGGGAGGGACTGTCCATGGTATACAGCGAGTGTAAAGAGACTTCTAGAATAAAAGTAACTACTGAATAACAGGCGTGAAACAAATTACAGGCCATAGATAAAGAAAAAAACACATCTGGCTGTCAGTAGGGCATTGAATGAAGCTTTCAGTGACTACCATAGCAGAATCCTTTTGGAAAATTACTGACAAAACCCAAAGAAATACCATCCTAAGTAAAGGCTGGTACTGACTCCAACGTTTGTGTTCAGATGCTTATGGATGACACAAGAACTGATATTGAGGGTAAAAAAGCAAAATCATATTATGAACTCTATCTGTAAATGTTCATTTACTAAGAAATATACAGAAGTATTTCCTAGTTCAGTTTCCACATTTTCACACAATTTCAAGGTGACTGATATAGATCTTACTATAAGTTGCACTGTGAAACACCTAAAATTGTTCAAGTTAAAGAAGGCTCCAGGGCACTATTAGATCCCTGTCAGATTCTACATAGTTTTTGAGATGAGTTATTCCCATTTTCAACACAATACATTATAGACCTCTTGAACAGAAAACTGTGAGCAGTGATTGGAAAAAGCACAGGTCATACCCATCTACAAAAAAGTAACAGAAGTGATCTGCTAAACCTCCATGCAATATCATTGATATCCATTTGTTATAGAATCCTAGAGCATTTTCTTGTTTTAGTAGTAATGAAGTATCTTAAAAAATTCCTGTGAAATGTAATTTTTCCTCTTTTCTAAACATCCTGAAAGCCATGGATGAAAACAGTCAGATAGGTGCAGTATTTCTTGACATCAGATCACTGCCACACTTACACACTTTGTTAGATATATGACCATATGGGGTACAAAACAAATTTTTTTGACAGGAATGAAAATTTTTCTGGCAGGGAGGACACAGCATGGGATACTGGATGGAAAGTCATCCACAGATGGAAAAGTAACTTCAGGTGTGTCCCAGGGAAGTGTATGGAGATCCACACTCTTCATACTGTAAATTAGTAACCTTATAGAAAAAATAATGGTAGTGATCTCAGGCTCTTTGCAGATGACACAGTTTTCCATATACAATCTCTATCTGTTAAAAACTGTACAAGTATTGGCCACCTGCTTAGCTGGGTGGTAACGTGCTTGCCTCCCATGCAGCGGGCCCGAGTTTGATTCTTGGCCACGTTGGAGATTTTCTCCACTCGTGGACTGGGTGCTGTGTTGTCCTCATCATCATTTCATCCTCATCAGCAGTGCACAAGTCACCCAATGTGGCATCGACTGAAATAAGACATGCACTTGTCAGCTGAACTTCATCAGATGAGCCTCTTAACCAATGATGCCAAACCCTCATTTCATTTTTTGCACAAGTATCCAGCTAGATCTGATAAGATTTCAAAGTGGTGCAAAGACTGCCAATTTGTTTCAAATGTGCAGAGTTGTGAATCTGTGCCATTTAGAAGACACAGAAAACTATTATCCTATGACAGTAAAACTAGAATCAGTGAACTTGTGCAAATAACTGAGTATACAAGTTTGTACGGATATGAAATTGAATTAAAGGAGATGAAATTGAATTATCACACAGGCTCAGACATAGGTAAGGCAAGTGGCAGACTTCAGTTAATTGGCAGGATACTGAGAAAATGCAGTTGGTCTACAAAGGAGATTTTTCACAAACAACTTGTACAGAATATTCCTTAATTGTGAGGCACCCATGATGAATAGGACTCACAGGGACAACAAATGTATGCAAAGAAGAGTGAAAAATGCTCACAGATTTGTTTGACTCATAACAGAGAGTCATGGAAAGGTTGTGAAACCTAAATTGGCAGATTCTTGAAGGTAGAAGCAAATCATTCTCCAAAAACCTACTTTAAAATTTCAGTAACTTCTGTTGGGAGATAAATCTAGAGATATTCTTCAGTTCCCTGCGTATTGCTCCTGTAAAGACTGTGAAGATGTAATTAGGCTAATTATAGGAGATATCAAGGTGGTAAGGTAATGACCATGGTTCTCTCTTCTAATCATCAATACTTTCATTACACGACAAACATACAGGTTGAAGACTAGGCGGGAACTGAGGTCCCGGAAGTATACAAAAACAAAGATCAACTCGAAGGCATAATACACATATGATGTTTTGGCCTATCGATCCATGGATCAACCCCACAGCATGCATTCTTCCCACATTCCACAAACATTTGGAATAGGAATAACATACTGCACCATATTACATACGGTGTGTCATGCACTTTACAGTGCTTTTCAGACTATGTATATAGATGTACGTATAGAACTGACAATACACAGGAAGTCAAGGTAAGACAGAAAGGAAAAGACCCTCCAGTAGAGGGCTGGGGTGGGGGTGGGGGTGGGGAGGGAGGGTATTGTCTTCAAATATGTGCTCACATTTGTGCTCCAAAGTGAAATTCTGATAATACATACATCAATTTTGTACTGTGTGAATTATGAAATTTTCAAATTTATGAAAGCTAGTTACTGTTATAGTTATTAAACTAACTGCTTGTTCTTCTCAAATTTTTAGTTGATTTTTTTTTTTTTTATTTCAGATGCTACGTTTCCCTGAATTGCAACAACTTGGATGTTTTGATATAGCGATATACTACACACTGGTGTAAACAAATGTTTTCTTACTATGTTAAAACATTTTATTGTATTTTATTGTTATTATTATTATTAAAATCAGTTGTCCCTGTGGCACAGTGAAAGTTTGAGAGGCTGCAAGTAAGTAATATTTGCAGGGTTTGAGGTGTCCAGACAGTAACAAACTGTGATTTCTCCAATTTCCTGGAATTGAATGCTGCGTCTGCCTCTGTCTGTTTCCAGTGGTTCAAGGTCACACTCTGCCTGTAACCTCTTCTTAGATTTCACTTGCTATGATGCATCTGTTCATCAGAACCAGTCAAATCATCATAATATCATTTCTTGGTGGAGTCCTTCTGGGAGAACTTGTGGCTACTCTCCATGTAAATTTTCTCTTCACCACTCATTCTGCAGTCACTGCATTACCATCTGGGCAATCAGTTTGTATGATGCTCTCATGTCCTTCATGCCAATTATTTAATCATTCTTGTTGTGAGGCAGATTGTGCTAAGTTGCACCTAATAAGTTCCTTAAATATTAGATATACCTAATAGCTATCACAAACTCTCACAATATGTCATCTGTTGTAATTTCTGTACTGAAAATAAGATTGAATAAAGAAGCAATTTTGATCAACATATCCCACATACATGTAAATACTGGAGAACAAGTTTGGTAGTGTTTGGTCAAGCTGTTTGTGGTGTAACATTTTTCATCACTGTCATTGTGCATACAAAACACAATGTCTTCAAAAACCTGGTAACATAATACCTCACTGGCCATTTCACCTACAATGTATCACAGTATCTGGATTCAGGCAATGTTTGATGGGGTGACTGAGTTTTGTATTAAATCTGTCTTGCCTTTGCTGTTACATAGACTGCTGTTAGTAGTCTGTGTTAAGTAAATATTAGATTAAAATGGTAGCTGAGTAGTAAGAGTGAGAGAGAAATGGAGAAAGATAGAGAGAGAGAGAGAGAGAGAGAGAGAGAGAGAGAAAGAGGGGCTGTAGCTGGTTTTCTCCTAATATACATACAGCAATATCAATGTAATCCCCATAATAATAATTGTGATAGTATACTTTACAGAAGAAGCCAGCTGTGGCTGCTTCTACTTGTTAATGTACAATTTGACTGAACCCTCTTCAAGATGCACATGTGGAACACAAAGACACATGGAATGTATACTGTGTACACAATCAGACACAATAAGAGGAGGAGTGTTTATTGCAGTTGATAAAAATATTGTGTCATCATCAGTATAGAGACACAGATTGGTGATGATGATGCAATAGTGACAATGGTTATTAAAATTCATAAATCCACTCAGAGGACTGGGAGTTTTTTTATGCTGGAAAGGACATATAAGCAATAGTTAGAATCCAACTTATATAATGAATGGGCAGTATTTGGTTCTACATATAAATGTAGAGGAATTGTGACAATAACCGATTTTAAATATAATCTGGAGAAGTATGTGCTGAGTAGTGAAATAAGGATGGAAAGGACCCACTATGGTTTAATGAAAAAATTTTTGAAATGCAGATAGAAAGCATCTACCTAGTCACTCATTGACCAATCTGGAGTGGTAATATAAGACACCATTAAAACTTAGATGAACAGCAGTAGGCTAATTCAATATCCCAAGATTTCTTAACAGTTTTAAATTTCACATTTAAAAAAATCGTTCCTTCAGGAGGATCATACAGACACCATGTTTTGACCATTGTGTAGACACATGTATGGAGGACATAGAAATAAGCGCCTCTGGCATTGAGAAGCAACTGAAAGAGCTGAAAACTAATTAGTCACCACATCTGGATATAATTCCTATTTGATTTTATGGAGTATAAGCTTCAGCATTGGTCATATACTTAGCTTGTATTTTTCATGAACCTGTCACCCAGCAAAACGTCGCTAGTGACCTGAAAAAGCAGGGGTGACTCCCATATACAAGGAGAGTAAAAGAATAGATACAAAAAACTACAGTCTAATATCTTTAACATCAGTTTGGTGCAGAATTCTTGAGCATGTTCTAAGTTTAAGCACCTATAATAAATTTCTGTGACATAAGCAAGCTTCTGTCCACAAATCTGCAGGAATTTGGAAAGCATTACACATGTCTTACTCACCTTGTCATTTTCTCATGTGATATCCTGTGAAACATGGACAAAGGGAAACAGGCAAATTCCATATGCCTAGATTTCTGGAAAGCTTGCTTCATAGTGCCCCACTGCAGATTGTTAATGAAGATCTGAGCACATTGAATAGATTTTGAGATGTGCAGGTGGCTCAAAAGCTCCGCAAGTAGTAGAAGCCAGTACCATGCTCTTGACAGTGAGTGTTTTACAGAGACAAGGGTATCATCAGTGCCCAAGGAAAGAGTGATAGAACTGCTGTTATTCTCTGGACACATAATTGATCTGACAGACATGGTGAGCAGCAGTCTGCACCTGTTTGTTAATGAAGCTGTGGTGTACGTGAAAGTGTAATCATTGAGTGACTATAAGAGGATACAAGATGGCCTAGTTGTGTGATGAAGAGCAGCTAGTTCTAAGTGTACAAAAATGTAATTTGATGAGTAGGAAATAGAATCACATAATGTTTGAATACATCATTGGCAGTGTGCTTTTTGACACAGTCACATTAATTAAATATTTATCTGTAGTGTCAGAAAGCAATAGGAAATGGAACAATTACATAAAGTCAGTATTAGGAAAGGTAAATGTTTGACATCAGTCTATTGGGAGAATTTGAGGAAAGTATAGCTTTTCTATGAAGGAGACATTGTACATAAAATTGGTGTGGCCAGTTCTTGATTACTCATCAAGTATTTGGGATCCCCACCAGGTTCAAGAAAGACATTGAAGCAGTTCAGAGGCATGCAACATGCAAGTATTACAGAGATGTTTTGTGAGCTCAAATGAGAAATTCCAGAGGGAATTTGACATTTATTTTGCATAACACTATTAATAAAGTCTGAAAACCACTATTTTCAGCTGAGTGCAGCAAAATTCTATTGGAACCAATGCACATTTCACATAAGGACCATAAAGAGAAGATAAGAAATACTCAGTCCCATATGGGTGTGTGAAAACAGTTGTTTTCCCTTTCTTCAGCTGTGAGCAATACAGGAAAGGGAAGGACTAGTAGTGGTACAAGGTACCCTGCACCAGGCACTGTTTGGTAGCTTGTACAGTATGTATACTGTATAGAATTAGATGTAACTATACGAACGAATGATTGAATTTGAATTGTTGTTTCACTGACACATTGTATCATCAATTAAATGAATTCGAATAATTTTTCCAAAAATATTATGCACTTTTTTTATTTACAAAAGCAAATGTTTTATTTCACTTTTGAGCATATTTACATGCAACTGGTGTTGTCAGAGTTAATAAAATGATAATAACAATAATAATAATATAAACTTGGACAAATGTCATTAACTGGATACAATCATCATGTCCTCCTCGCTGTGTCTGGCGACAGCGACTACATCAGTCATTTAGTCTGTATTGTAACAGGCTCAGATGAGGCTTGCAAAACCAAGCTTTGCTTTGAAGATCCAGAGCCACAAATTGCAATACAGTTGCCCAGTGGAGTTATATGTATAGATGTAATTAGGCTTGGGCTTAGATTTGCAGAGCTTTCATTTATCATCCAGGTTCTTTAGGTGGATATGCTCGAATTGTTCCACACTCTTGTGTACAGTTGAGCACCAATCTGATTAGTGCAATGCAAGCTCCTCCCAATGTTTGCTTGGAATGCCACAAGCTGTGAGGTGGCATTTGATGTTGTCTTTATATCTCAGGTGTTGGCCACCTTGCCGCTGCTTTCCACATGTGAGCTTTGAGTAGAACACCACTTTGGGAAGTCTACTGTCATCCATGTGTATGATATGGCCACTCCATCTCAGTTGGTGTTACATTAAGAGAGCTTCAATGCCAGGCAGTTCGACACAACACAAAACTCCGTGTTTGGAACACGGTCTTCCCATTTCACGTGGAGAATTGATATCAGACATTGAAGATGAAAGGTGTCTAGCCTCCTAATGTCAGCTTTATAACAGTACCAGGTTTCCAAGGCATAGAGTAAAGTTGGTAATATTATTGCTTTGTAGACTGAAATTTTAGTTTGTAGACTAAGATCATATGGTTTCCATACTCGATGATTCAGTTTGCTGAAAACTGATGCTGCATTGGCTGTATGAGCTGCAGTTTCTGTGTCACGCCGTTGTTGCTTCTAATTTGGCTACCTAGATATTTAAAGTTTGACACATTTTCCAAACGTTTGAAGGCCATCTTAATGCTGCAGTTGTCTGTATTGGAACCCCTAAGTGGTTGTTGAAGGACTTGCGTCTTGGTGATGCTTATGACTAAACCAAATCTTCTGCAGGAGTCATTTAGCAGGTTCATGTATGTCTGGAGAGATTCAGGACAATTAGCCATCATGCATATGTCATCAGTGTAAAAAATTTCTAAGACAGATATTTTATTTACATGACTTTTTGTGAGAGATGTTGAAGACAATTTTGTCTGTTCTCGAGCCTAGACCCACTTGACCACTGCAGGCTTGGGTCATGTCTCTCGTAACAGCTGCAAAATAAAGTGAGAAGAGTGTGGAAGCCAGTACACAGCCTTGTTTTACACCGCATGTCATGGGAAACTGGTCTGAAAGCTCATTTTAATGGTGGATTTTTGGCATCATGTTGTCATGAAACTGTCTAATCAAGTTGATAATTTTGTCAGGGCAGCTGGTTTTCTATAGTGTAATCCAGAGAGCTTCCCATAGGACTTGGTCAAGTGCATTTTTCCAGGTCTACAAAGCACATGTACAGAGGCTGACGTTGCTCTAAGCTTTTCTCTTGCATTTGTTCGACAACATATATGGCATCCACTGTGCCTCTGTTTGGGCAAAAGCCACACTGGGTCTCTGTGAGAACTGCAGTCAGAAATGTCACCTTTGCCTTTGTAGATCTTGCAAATGTAGGAATCTTTCCAATCTTGTGGAATTATTTCACTCTCCTAAATTTTCGAAATTAGAACAAACAATGGGTTCATAATGTTTGGTTCACCATATTCATAAAGTTCTGATGGTAAGTTGTCTAATCCTGCTGATTTGTTATTTTTCAGCTTAGCCAGTGCTGAAATGAATTCACTGACTGAAGGGGCATCACCAAGTTGTTCAGCAACTGGCAGGCCTTCAAGTGATTTTATGTATGAAATATCAGTTGTCTGATGGTTTGGCTTAAGAACATCATCAAACTGTTCTGTCCACCGAGCAAGGATATCACTCTGTTGCGTCAGCTAACAGGTTTTATCTTTGTCATAAACAGGTGCTATATTCCTTGATTTTGGACCAAAGATAGTTTTCAGGCACTTGAAGAATCTGCCTGTTTGGTTTGTGTCAGTGTATGATTGCATTTCATTGACATTATTCAGCCACCATTTGCCTCCAAGGGTGTGTACCTTCACTTTCAGGTTGTAGTGTGCTACTTTACAATACATATTTACACAAATGTCAGTTACAACAAAAAGTTTTGTAACAGATCATTTACAAGATAAATGAACTACATATTTAAGCGAAAGACATATAAATAATAAAACAGATAATTTACAATAAGTACATGAAACAATAATAAAATAGTTGCACAGTGTGGCACATGTATAGTTTGCAGTTAAGTTATTGTTCATTCTCATAAGGAAAGTGGGTCATTTATCACATATTCAAGGAACTCTTGAGCAGAGTAAATTACTTTACTTTCATCCACCTTGGAAGCCTAGTTTTAAATTTATTTACTGGCACTGTGTAAGCATTTTCAGGTAATTTGTTGAAGTACACAGGACCAAGATATTTGTAACCATTGTGTGTCTTTGCAAGCCAAGAATATGGCATATTAATAGTGTGTACACTTCTTATGTTATGGTCATAAACTGTCCTCCTTAAGTCAAATTTACTTAGATTCTCTTTACTGAAGACAAGGCAGTTGTAAACATACAGGTCAGGCACTGTCATTATATTTAGTTACACTCAAAAACCGAGATAGGTTAATAATTGGCTCCTTTTACCGACCTCCCGACTCAGCAGCATTAGTGGCAGAACAACTGAGAGAAAATTTGGAATACATTTCACATAAATTTTCTCAGCATGTTATAGTCTTAGGTGGAGATTTCAATTTACCAGATATAGACTGGGACACTCAGATGTTTAGGATGGGTGGTAGGGACAGAACATCGAGTGACATTATACTGAGTGCACTATCTGAAAATTACCTCAAGCAATTAAACAGAGAACCGACTAGTGGAGATAACATCTTGGACCTACTGATAACAAACAGACCCAAACTTTTCGACTCTGTATGTGCAGAACAGGGAATCAGTGATCATAAGGCCGTTGCAGCATCCCTGAATATGGAAGTTAATAGGAATATAAAAAAAATGGAGGAAGGTTTATCTGTTTAGCAAGAGTAATAGAAGGCAGATTTCAGACTACCTAACAGATCAAAACGAAAATTTCTGTTCCGACACTGACAATGTTGAGTGTTTATGGAAAAAGTTCAAGGCAATCGTAAAATGCGTTTTAGACAGGTACATGCCGAGTAAAACTGTGAGGGATGGGAAAAACCCACCGTGGTAAAACAACAAAGTTAGGAAACTACTGCGAAAGCAAAGAGAGCTTCACTCCAAGTTTAAACGCAGCCAAAACCTCTCAGACAAACATAAGCTAAACGATGTCAAAGTTAGCATAAGGAGGGCTATGCGTGAAGTGTTCAGTGAATTCGAAAGTAAAATTCTATGTACCGACTTGACAGAAAATCCTAGGAAGTTCTGGTCTTATGTTAAATCAGTAATTGGCTCGAAACAGCATATCCAGACACTCCGGGATGGTGATGGCATTGAAACAGAGGATGACACGCGTAAAGCTGAAATACTAAAAACCTTTTTCCAAAGCTGTTTCACAGAGGAAGACCGCACTGCAGTTCCTTCTCTAAATCCTCGCACAAATGAAAAAGTGGCTGACATTGAAATAAGTGTCCAAGGAACTGAAAAGCAACTGGAATCGCTCAACAGAGGAAAGTCCACTGGACCTGACGGGATACCAATTCGATTCTACACAGAGTACGCGAAAGAACTTGCCCTCCTTCTAACAGCCGTGTACCGCAAGTCTCTAGAGGAATGGAGGGTTCCAAATGATTGGAAAAGAGCACAGGTAGTCCCAGTCTTCAAGAAGGGTCGTCGAGCAGATGCGCAAAACTATAGACCTATATCTCTGATGATGTCGATCTGTTGTAGAATTTTAGAACATGTTTTTTGCTCGAGTATCATGTCGTTTTTGGAAACCCAGAATCTACTATGTAGGAATCAACATGGATTCCGGAAACAGTGGTCGTGAGAGACCCAACTCGCTTTATTTGTTCATGAGACCCAGAAAATATTAGATACAGGCTCCCAGGTAGATGCTATTTTTCTTGACTTCCGGAAGGCGTTCGATACAGTTCCGCACTGTCGCCTGATAAACAAAGCAAGAGCCTACGGAATATCAGACCAGCTGTGTGGCTGGATTGAAGAGTTTTTAGCAAACAGAACACAGCATGTTGTTATCAATGGAGAGACGTCTACAGACGTTAAAGTAACCTCTGGCGTGCCACAGGGGAGTGTTATGGGACCATTGCTTTTCACAATATATATAAATGACGTAGTAGATAGTGTCGGAAGTTCCATGCGGCTTTTCATGGATGATGCTGTAGTATACAGAGAAGTTACAGCATTAGAAAATTGCAGCGAAATGCAGGAAGATCTGCAGCGGATAGGCACTTGGTGCAGGGAGTGGCAACTGTCCCTTAACATAGACAAATGTAATGTATTGCGAATACATAGAAAGAAGGATCCTTTATTGTATGAATATATGATAGCGGAACAAACACTGGTAGCAGTTACTTCCGTAAAATATCTGGGAGTATGCGTGCGGAACGATTTGAAGTGGAATGATCATACAAAATTAATTGTTGGTAAGGCGGGTACCAGGTTGAGATTCATTGGGAGAGTGCTTAGAAAATGTAGTCCATCAACAAAGGAGGTGGCTTACAAAACACTCGTTCAACCTATACTTGAGTATTGCTCATCAGTGTGGGATCCATACCAGATCGGGTTGACGGAGGAGATAGAGAAGATCCAAAGAAGAGCGGCGCGTTTCATCACAGGGTTATTTGGTAACCGTGATAGCATTACGGAGATGTTTAATAAATTCAAGTGGCAGACTCTGCAAGAGAGGCGCTCTGCATCGCGGTGTAGCTTGCTCGCCAGGTTTCAAGAGGGTGCGTTTCTGGATGAGGTATCGAATATATTGCTTCCCCCTGTAATGGATCTGGGAGATGTTATTTTTTTACCATATTTGTCGATACCGAATTGTAAATGTTTTCTTATATTTTTTGTCAGAATTTATTATAATTTGCCTTATTATATGTTAATTTACTTCTGTTTTTGAGAGTGAAAGCATATTGATTACTATTAGTAAATGTATTGAAGAATAGCAAAGAGACTGATTACAAGTGGAAGCTTGTGTATTGTGTAAAATATCTTTGATGTTGGAGTTGTCTTTGACTATAGTCAGTTGGCAGAAAATTCTTGGTGTGTGTTGACGGAAGAACAATGTGAAGGTCACTGTCATAAATAATTTTGAATTATGTTACTATTATTTTTGTATTAACTAAAAAGAAGAAACTACATTTGAAGAAACTGTATTTGAAACACCAAAATGAGGCAAACACGTTGAACCACGTCATTTCTGCAGCCGACAAAGATGCATTGTGGAATCATACTTAGACAACTGAAGCCAAGACTAATATCACCTTGCAAACGTCTAACGGAAAAGGTACTGTCACGAAATATGACAAATTTAAGTAAATAAAAAACAGTGACCATATTTTCAACTTGTGTCTCAGCCGGGATACAATATTTCAACTGTGTCTCATCCGGGATACCGTATTTCACCCCTACTTATACCTCCTGAGGAGATCACGAATATAAAATTAGAGAGATTAGAGCACGCACAGAGGCTTTCAGACAGTCGTTCTTCCCGCGAACCATACGCGACTAGAACAGGAAAGGGAGGTAATGACAGTGGCACGTAAAGTGCCCTCCGCCTCACACCGTTGGGTGGCTTGCGGAGTATAAATGTAGATGTAGATGTAGTTGTTGAAAATAATCTCAACATGGTTCATATGGGCTAAGTCCTGCTCTGCATCTTATGGCTTTCCTTTGCCATTTAACCACTAATTTTGAGCATATAGAATTGCCCCATAATAGTATTCCATGAGTCAGCTGGGAATGGAAGAATGCAAAATATACGTATAACAGAAGTTCTTTAGTGACACTGCTCCTCAGCTTGTACAGCAGATAGATGACACATGCCAATTTGCCATATAATGTCCCTGTGTGGGTATCCCAGCTGAGCTTTTGATCAATATGAAATCCTAATGATTTTACTGTTTTGTTATCATTACTGGGAGCATTCAGTTTGAATACAGTAGCATCAGTTTTACTATCATTATTCTGCAGTACATATGCCTCAAAGCAAGTAGTTAGTCTCTCCATTGCCACTGTCATGCTTTTTGTACATTTTTAGGGTTGCTTTCACATGTGATGAGTGTTTCGTCATCAGCATACAGCACTGCATCACTTGGTACAACTGCAGGTAAATTATTTATATAAATAATGGAAAGGAAAGGTCCAAG
Organism: Schistocerca nitens; assembly: GCF_023898315.1. NCBI lineage: Eukaryota > Metazoa > Arthropoda > Insecta > Orthoptera > Acrididae > Schistocerca > Schistocerca nitens. The sequence continues at coordinate 690,888,468 of NC_064618.1, read as the reverse complement.
AACAGATCCTTGAGTTACGCACTTTACAACTAGGAGACATTCTGAAATTTGATTATTTACCTTAACTAACTGTTTTGTAATGTCCAAGAAAGACTGCATTAGACACAGAGCATTCTCTTTCACTCTATAGTGTTAGAGCTTTTTATGAGAATACTGTGGGAGACCATATCAAAAGCTTCCCTGAGGTCCAACAGTGTTGCACAGATAATATTTTTATTTTCAGAACAATTGTATACTTTTGCTACTATATTCTCAACTGCTTTGACTGTAGAAAGGCTGGAACTGAAACCATACCATGAGGAGGTAAGTATGTCATTATGATTAAAATATTGACTGATCTGTTTATGCAGGCAGGATTCTGTTATTTTTGATATTATGGGTGTAAGTGATATTGGTTGATAGTTAACTAGAGATGCTGTATCTCCTTTTGTATTTACTGGTTTAACTACAGATGTTTTTAAACATTATGGATAATTACCTTCACTTAAAATTTTGTTGATTATTTCGGTCAGTGGTGTTACAATTTGATTTCTGATGTATTTAATAATGTAATTTGAGTGACCATAGTAATCCTCTGCTCTAGGATTACTGAGCTTAGCTATTGATTCATTGACCATCTTCTCAGTTACATCAGTCCAGGGAAACCTGTCTGACTGCTTACTGTTCATTTCTGGTAGCAGAGCCTCTGCCTTACTCATGTCCTCCATTATACAGTTGTCTGATTAAGGATGGACAAAATGGGCATTTAGAATATTAGGTAGAATTGATCTCTTGTATACTTTATCACTACAGTTTATTCCTGTTTTAATAATTTCCCATGCAACTTAGCATTTATTCACTGAGTTCAGTACATATGTATCATTTGCTTTGACTTAGCTGCCTTGATCTCAGACCTGTAAATCTTTTTCACTTTCATATACATTTCTTTGTCAGAATTATTGTGCTTAGACCTATCATGTTAGAATAGTATTATGATTCTTACTCCACTTAAATGTGGGGAGTACCAGCTTTTCAGATTTTGTGGTTTTGTGTAACGATTTTGCTTTGATATTTTTTTTGGGCATTTACGACAACATTGAAAATTTTCAGTTAACAGTTCCAAAAACAGTTGGTGCATTCATTTGCACCTGCAGTGGTTATTATTTTATCCCATTTCAATAAATTCAGTTTACTTATCAACTTTTTTGGCTTTGATTTGTTAATTGGTCTTATAAGTTTTCTACAGAAGTTTCAGTTGCTTTACTGTTAAGAGTATTCTGAGGCACAGTCCCTCATGATCTGAAATGCCTAGCATGATTGTGACAAATTCTGTTTTGTTTAAATGAAAATTGCATATTATGTTATCTAGACATGCTTCCTGTATTGTGGATTTGTCATTTACGCAACTGAAGTTAAGGAATCTTAATGTATTTAGCAAGTGATCAACATTTGTATTCTTAAGCCTAATGTCCCCCGCCCATGAACCATGGATCTTGCCATTGGTGTGGAGGCTTGCGTGCCTCAGCGATACAGATAGCCATACCGTAGGTGCAACCACAACGGAGGGGTATCTGTTGAGAGGCCAGAAAAACGTGTGGTTCCTGAACAGGGGCAGCAGCCTTTTCAGTAGTTGCAAGGGCAACAGTCTGGATGACTGACTGATCTGGCCTTGTAACACTAACCAAAACGGCCTTGCTGTTCTGGTACTGCGAACGGCTGAAAGCAAGGGGAAACTACAGCCATAATTTTTCCCGAGGGCATGCAGCTTTACTGTATGATTAAATGATGATGGGGTCCTCTGGGGTAAAATATTCCGGAGGCAAAATAGTCCCCCATTTGGATCTCAGGGCGGGGACTACTCAAGAGGATGTCATTATCAGGAGAAAGAAAACTGGCGTTCTACGGATCAGAGTGTGGAATGTCAGATCCCTTAATCGGGCAGGTAGGTTAGAAAATTTAAAAAGGGAAATGGATAGGTTGAAGTTAGATATTGTGGGAATTACTGAAGTTTGGTGGCAAGAGGAACAAGACTACTGGTCAGGTGAATACAGGGTTATAAATACAAAGCAGATAGGGGTAATGCAGGAGTAGGTTTAATAATGAAAATGAAAATAGGAATGCGGGTAAGCTACTACAAACAGCATAGTGAACGCATTATTTTGGCCAAGATAGACACGAAGCCCACGCCTACTACAGTAGTACAAGTTTATATGCCAACTAGCTCTGCAGATGACGAAGAAATTGAAGGAATATATGATGAAATAAAAGAAATTATTCAGATAGTGAAGGGTGACGAAAATTTAATAGTCATGGGTGACTGGAATTCGGTAGTAGGAAAAGGGAGAGAAGGAAACATAGTAGGTGAATATGGATTGGGGGAGAGAAGTGAAAGAGGAAGCTGCCTGGTAGAATTTTGCACAGAGCACAACTTAATCATAGCTAACACTTGGTTCAAGAATCATAAAAGAAGGCTGTATACATGGTAGAAGCCTGGAGATACTGACAGGTTTCAGACAGATTATGTAATGGTAAGACAGAGATTTAGGAACCAGGTTTTAAATTGTAAGACATTTCCAGGGGCAGATGTGGACTCTGACCACAATCTATTGGTTATGAACTGTAGATTAAAACTGAAGAAACTGCTAAAAGGCGGGAATTTAAGGAGATGGGACATGGATAAATTGAAAGAACCAGAGGTTGTACAGAGTTTCAGGGAGAGCATAAGGGAACAATCAACAGGAATGGGGGAAAGAAATACAGTAGAAGAAAAATGGGTAGCTTTGAGGGATGAAGTAGTGAAGGCAGCAGAGGATCAAGTAGGTAAAAAGATGAGGGCTAGTAGAGATCCTTGGGTAACAGAAGATATATTGAGTTTAATTGATGAAAGGAGAAAATATAAAAATGCAGTAAATGAAGCAGGCAAAAAGGAATACAAACGTCTCAAAAATGAGGTCGACAGGAAGTGCAAAATGGCTAAGCATGGATGGCTAGAGGACATATGTAAGGATGTAGAGGCTTATCTCACTAGGGGTAAGACAGATACTGCCAATAGGAAAATTAAAGAGACCTTTGGAGATAAGAGAACCCTTTGCATGAACATCAAGAGCTCAGATGGAAATCCAGTTCTAACCAAAGAAGGGAAAGCAGAAAGGTGGAAGGAGTATATAGAAGGTCTATACAAGGGCGATGTACTTGAGGACAATATTATGGAAATGGAAGGGGATGTAGATGAAGATGAAATGGGAGATACGATACTGCATGAAGAGTTTGACAGAGCACTGAAAGACCTGAGTCGAAACAAGGCGCCCGGAGTAGACAACATTACATTGGAACTATTGACGGCCTTGGGAGAGCCAGTTCCTGACAAAACTCTACCATCTGGTGAGCATGATGTATGAGACATGCGAAATACCCTCAGACTTCAAGAAGAATATAATAATTCCAATCCCAAAGGAAGCACATGTTGACAGATGTGAAAATTACCGAACTGTCAGTTTAATAAATCACAGCTGCAAAATACTAACGCGGATTCTTTACAGAAGAATGGAAAAACTAGTAGAAGCTGACCTCAGGAAGATCAGTTTGGATTCCATAGAAATGTTGGAACACGTGAGGCAATACTGTCCCTACGACTCATCTTAGAAGCTAGATTAAGGAACGGCAAACCTACGTTTCTAGCATTTGTAGACTTAGAGAAAGCTTTTGACAATGTTGACTGGAATACTCTTTTTCAAATTCTGTAAGTAGCAGGGATCAAATACAGGGAGCGAAAGGCTACTTACAATTTGTACAGAAACCAGTTGGCAGTTATAAGACACGATGGGCATGAAAGGGAAGCAGTGGTTGAGAAGGGAGTGAGACACAGTTGTAGCCTATCACCGATATTATTCAATCTGTATATTGAGCAACCAGTGAAGGAAACAAAAGAAAATTTTGGAGTAGGTATTAAAATCCATGGAGAAGAAATAAAAACTTTGAGGTTCACCAATGATATTGTAATTCTGTCAGAGACGGCAAAGGACTTGGAAGAGCAGTTGAACGGAATGGATAGTGTCTTGAAAGGAGGATATAAGATGAACATCAACAAAAGCAAAATGAGGATAATGGAATGTAGTAGAATTAAGTCGGGTGATGCTGAGGGAATTAGATTAGGAAATGAGATACTTAAAGTAGTAAAGGAGTTTTGCTATTTGGGGAGCAAAATAACGGATGATGGTCGAAGTAGAGAGGATATAAAATGTAGACTGGCAATGGCAAGGAAAGCGTTTCTGAAGAAGAGAAATTTGTTAACACCGAGTATAGATTTAAGTGTCAGGAAGTCATTTCTGAAAGTATTTGTATGGAGTGTAGCCATGTATGGAAGTGAAACATGGATGATAAACAGTTTGGACAAGAAGAGAATAGAAATTTTTGAAATGTGGTGCTACAGAAGAATGCTGAAGATTAGATGGGTAGATCACATAACTAGTGAGGAAGTAATGAATTGGATTGGGGAGAAGAGAAGTTTGTGGCACAACTTGACTAGAAGAAGGGATCGGTTGGTGGGACATGTTCTGAGGCATCAAGGGATCACCAATTTAGTATTGGAGGGCAGTGTGGAGGGTAAAAGTCATAGAGGGAGACCAAAAGATGAATACACTAAACAGATTAAGAAGGATGTAGGTTGCGGTGTGTACTGGGAGATGAAGAGGCTTGCACAGGATAGAGTAGCATGGAGAGTTGCATCAAACCTGTCTCAGGACTGAAGACCACAACAACAACAACAACAAAGAAGCCTAATGTCTATACTGATATCATCAAATATTAGTATTCTGTAATCTTTGTGTTGGGTAGCAAGAGTATCAGTTTCTCCAGAAGCTCCACAAAAAGGTCTTCATTGTGTTTTGGGCGGGGAGGCGGTATAGTGAAGCTATTATAATTTCCATTTTGGCAACATTAAGGCTGCAGTTTCAAACTTTGCTTCTATGCACAAACCATTTTCATCAATAACTTCATAGATTAGGTTCACACTATTTTTAACGTACACAGGTACACCACAATGTTTAATACTTGTTCTACAGTAGCTGGATGCCAATTCATATCCAAATGGTACACTTAATATTAGTTTCTCATTGCTAAGCCAGTGTTAATTTATTGAAATCACAGTGCAGTTTAAGTTTTCCAGTCAATACTGAAGTTTATTAAGATTGTTATTAAGAGACTGCACATTAATATGTAAGAACATTACTGTTGTACTTGCCTTAGAGTGGTTTCCCTTTGGCCCTTCAGCAAAAAATCAATGAGATGGGATGGAACTGCTTCTTCCGCTTCCTCAGTATATGACCATTTGATGAGTGTTCCAATGTTCATTGCTCCTTCAGATGGCATGGTGGTGAAATTCTTGTCTTGTTAAGGGGACAAGTGGCTCCTATTACTTCTGCCAATGTTGATGTTTGCTTTTCCCATTATTGGTGCTGATTCTTCTCTTGTTGCCTGTGTTTCTGATGATAATGATTCTGGCAATGCTGCTGCCACTAGTGACTGTGGCTCTGTTGCTGTTGTCAATGGTGGTTGTGATTCTGCTGTTGACTGGGATGATGATGAAGTTGCTTTTTCGATTGTTGCAGCTGCTTCTGATAACTGTTTTGTTTTTGTTGATGCTGATTTAGCAGCCACTGGTGTTGATTCTGCTGAAGCAGAAGTAGTGTTGCAGATAGTGATGGCTGCTGTGCTATTGTTTGTGGTTCATATCCTACAGTTGGTTCTGCTATTTTAGACTCATCCTTTATTCTTTTGCGAGCTGCAGTCAACATTTCCAGAGTTGTGAAGTCTGTTAAGCTTTCCATTTATGTGCATTCTCTGATTTGTGCTTTTTTAATTAAAAATACCTAAAGACCTTGTGCAAATACGTTGCAACATTAAAAGAAAATAGTGAGTGGTACATGATGCCTCTTACAGATGATATTTGTTCTTGATTAAGAAAGAAAACAAAATGGAAAAAAAGATAGCCTATGGCTATAATATCAGTCAGTCACAGTTGAATGTGACAACTCATATAAATAACTTGGTGTAAAATGTCATAGGGATATGAAATGGAATGATCACATATTCTCAGTTGTGGGTAAACATTTGGTAGACTTTAATTTATTGGTGAAATACTGGGCAAGTGTAATCAGTCTACAAAGGAGAGTCCTTACAAACCACTAGTGTGACCCATTCCAGTATATTACTCAAGTGTGTAGGACCCATACCAAATAGGACTAACAGGAATATCAAATGTGTACAGAGGAGAGAAGCATGAATGGTCACATGTTTTTTGAACTGTGGAAGAGTGTTACAGTGATGCTGAATGATGATGATGTCTGGTTTGTTGGGGCGCTCAACTGCAAGGTCATCAGCACCTGTACAAAGTCCCAATTTTTTCACACAACAATTTTTTTTTGCAGTAGAATCCTGCCACTATGATGAATGATGATGATGATGATGACAACCCAGACACACAGTACCTGGGAGTGATGCTGAAGAAATTGAATTGGCCGACACTTGGCAGATTGGAGTAGAATATAGTGAGAAAGTCTACTACCAAACTTTCAAGTACCAGTTTTAAATAGCAATTCTAGGAATATACTACAGCCCTGTATGTACTGCTCACATAGAGATAATGAGGAAAAACTTAGAATAACTAGAGGATGCACAGAGACAGACAAACAATTATTCTTCCCATTCTCCACATGTGAATTGAAGGAGAAAACCCTAATAATTAATACAATGGGATGTACACTCTGTCATGCGCTTTGTTGTGGTTTGTATAGTGTGGTTGGAGATATAGATGTAGTTTTAGAATTATATCAGATATTTTACATATAACATGCCTGTTCAATTTTATTTTACAAATTCCAGGAGTCATTATGGCCTTATTTATTCTGGCAGTACCAATGGCACAAACTTTAATACACATATATCAATTTAACAATGAATGGACTCTTGGTGGTATTTTACATTCAACTAACTCCGTTGCTACCGCTATTATGGCATTTGCTATAATGGTACCTAAAAGTTTGCCACTCATCCCAACTCTCTCACTTGCCTATGCACTGAAGGTGAGCTATAATTTTTGTTACTCAATTTCGTTTTATATTTTATGATTGTAGATGTAGATTATGTATATGCTCTTAATGTCTGTCACTGATATTTATGGAGGTCGTCTGAAAATTTTCAACCTCAACATGAAAGCAGTAGAATTTATCAACAAAAGTTGGGGAATTTATCTGCACATGTCTAGTAAGGCACTTGCCGTAATTTCAGCTATTGCAGTTGAGTTTAACAGCCATTTTAGTGAGTTATCCATGTGTTTTGGAAAATGGACAAAACTGAATATCAAGCTGTCATTAGATTTTGGTTTTTGAAAGTCAGTACACCTGTGGAAATCAAATACAAATTGGATGTTGTTTACAGGTACTCTGCACCATCATTTACCCCTATGAAATTTTGGGCAACTGAATTTAATTGTGATGTACCAATGAATGTTTGGGACAGCCAAAAACAGCAACAACTTATTATAACATTGCTCATGTTCAGCAAATAGTGCTAGAGAACCACTGAATTAAGGTGACACGACAGAGGTTCTGTTATCGAGAAGGCTATTTACACCTACAGTGAAAATGTACTTAATTCATTAAACAACAAATTACAAGCAGCAGGTATTTTCTCTGATTTGTCAAATGCATTTGACTGTGTGAACCACAACATCCTTTTAAGTAAATTAGAATTCTATGGTGTCACGGGCAGTGCTGCAAAATGGTTCAAGTCATACCTCACTAACAGGAAACAAAGGGTGTCAGTGCAAGGGACTAGTGAATTAAGTCATCAGTCATCATCAGAATGGGAAGAAATTACATGTGGTGTCCCACAAGGATCCATCTTAGGGCCATTGCTTTTTCTTGTGTACATTAATGATCTCTCATCAGTTACACTACCAGAAGCAGAGTTCGTTTTGTTTGCAGATGACACAAGTATTGCAATAAATAGTATGTCAAGTGTAGTTCTAGAAAGATCTGCTAATGATATTTTCATGGATATTAATAAATGGTTTAAAGCCAAACTTCGAAAAGACTCACTATATGCAATTCAGAACCTGTAAGAGGTTTCCACCCAGCATGTGCATAAAATACGAAGAAGAGTAGATAGAAGAGGTTGACAGTCTTAAATTCCTGGGATTACAACTTGATAATAAATTCAGTTGGGAAGAGCACACCACAGAACTGCAGAAACGCCTTAACTCTTCAAGTCAAACAAAAGTTTTCAGAGTCCAAAAGCGTGTAATACGTATTATTTGTGGAGTAAATTCACGGACGTCCTGTAGAAACCTCTTCAAAGAACTGGGTATACTAACTACTGCCTCTCAGAGTATTTACTCATTAATGAAATTTGTCCTAAATAATATATCTCTTTTTCCAACAAACAGCTCAGTTCATACATACAATACCAGGAACAAAAATGATCTGCACGACTTAAAAGCACTTACTTTAGTTCAAAAAGGGGTCCACTACTCAGGAACACTGATCTTCAATAATTTGCCAGTAAACATGAAAAATTTAGTTACAAATAAAGAGCCTGAAAGACTTACTAGTGGCCAACTCCTTCTACTCCATCGACGAATTTTTTAATAGAAACAAATTGTATATATTCATACTATTAGTATTGTTATTTTAGATTAAAAAAAAAAAAATGACATGTTCCACATCGACGAGGATCTCCTCAGCATGGATCTATGGAATGAAAACTAATCTAATCTAATCTAATCTAAAGGGTATGAACCTATCTAAGGACTGTGTTTGTCACGTATCATGTGAAAATTTAGACAGGAGAAAGATGACCACATGTTGGTGCTACAATTGCTCACTGTGTGCTGTCTCACATCTCAGTGGTTGCCATTGCAAAAATCCATGAACTGGAGTTTCAACTGATGGCTAGTCTCCTAACTGACTGGACCTAGCCCTAAGGTATTTTTTTTTTAAAAAAGCTAAAAGTTGACTCAGGGGTCATAAATTTCCTTTAAATGAAGAGGCTGTTATCTTCATAAAAAAACTATTTTGCATGGAAAGACACTAGCTATTATCTGAATGTGTTAAAAGGGTAAATACTCTGAAATTGGCCAATGATTTGCCAGGCAGGAAAGGACTCTGAAGAATGGACAGTGTCTTGATGAAGATGAACTTCAAAAAAATCAAAACAAGGGTTATAGAATGTAGTCAAACTAAACCAGATGATGCTGAGAAAATTAGATTAGGGAACAAGACATATAAAGAAGTAGATGAGTTTTTTATTCAGGTAGCAAGATAACTAATGATGGCTGAAGTAGAGAAAATATAAAATGTAGCTTTGCACTGGCAAGAGAAGTATCTTTAACATCAAATATAGGTTTAAGCATCAGGAAGTCCTTTCTGGAAGCATTTGTATGGACTGTAGCCATAATTGGAAGTGAAGCATGGATGATAAAAAGCTGAGAGAAGAAAGAATAGAAGATTTTTAAATGTGGTGCCACAGAAGTGTGTTGAAGACACTGAACAGAATAGTAGAGAAAAGAAATTTGTGGAAAAAATCTGACTAGAAGAAGGGATAGGTTTATAGGACAACATTCTGAGACGTCCAGAGGTCACCAATTTAGTGCTGGAGGGAAGCGTGGGAAGTAAAATTCAAAGAGGGAGACAAAGAGATGAATGCAATAAGCAGATTCAGAAGGATGTATGTTGCAGTAGTTATTCAGAGATGAAGTGGCTTGAAGAGGATAGCGTAGCATGGGGAGTTGTATCAAATCAGTCTTCAGATTGAACAACAAAGATATGGGAGCATATCTCAGAGTTATGCATACCATACACTACAAAGGGATTATGTTGAAAAATAAACATAAATTTGAAGAAGAAATGTGTCATTTCTTTGTTAGGTCAGAAGATTTTAAGTGTATGCTCATAGAATCATAACAATATTATTTCTATTATTGTGAATCCTTAAAGATGAAATACTGAATCATGTTGAGGCACACATAACAGGAATGAAATACCATTTTATATGCAGTTTATCTTCCTCATTACAATATGAAAGAACTGAGGCTAATATGCAAGGTCTCATAATTTTGATACGTCTCCCATGTTGGGAAGTCTTGATAGGAAGAGCACTTGAGTCACTGCAAACATTCATTTACATCAGCAAAAGACTACCAAACCTGTGCGTACTATATATATGGTAATGCTACAGTTTATTTAATTGCCCTTTGCTTGAGTTTGGCAGCAGCACACAGTGATTGGACTTTTACATCTAAGGATTAATATGAATCCAGTAACAGGGTAGCCCAGTCATTGTTTCTCACAACTGAAGTCCATCACCAGTATGTGTGCTATATATATAATTAATATATCAGAAATTATCTTTGTTAGGAATAAAATGAGCTATTGCAGGCTTCTGCAGGTATACACTGTATCTCCTGTTATTAGCTAATGATATCAACATATTTTTAATTTTGCATCCCCCCCTCCCAATACATTTCCACCATTAGATCTCCACATGTTTCGGCAGTCCTCAGAATGAAAACTGATTCAAGGCAGCTCGCCACACCCTGTACAAGATTTCCTTCTCTGAATAACTGCTGCAGCCTACATAGATTTAAATTTGTTTATTATGTTCATTCCTCAGTCTGTCTCAACAGTTTTTGTAACTTACACCAATCTGACAATTCCTTGATATCTTAAGATGAGTCCTATCAACTGAACCTTCCTTTTAGTCAATGATTTGACCTGAAGTTCCTTTTCCATCTCCACCTACAGCATTATGCCTGGGACCATCAGTTTCACAAACACTTCCATTAAATTTTAATTTTAAATCTTATCTTGTTTTTTGCTCTCACATCCTGCATGTTTTTAAAATATTATGCAACAGGTACTCTAGATCAGCAACTTATACCTGTTGCATTATTCTGTAATTAATAAAGAAACAATATGTTAAATAGCTTGCTTCACAGTTCTGAGAAATTCACCAAATATTTTACAAAGAAGAAACTGCCACAGAATTATGAAAATTTGAGTTCATGTTTGGAACTGTTGGCATTATTTCCTTAGGGAGTCTTATTTATAGTGTCAGTTCCAAAGATCATCCGGTCATTGGTTAACTGTTATTAATCATCAATAAATTAGCCTGTAACTCAAGCTGTATTAAATGCAATAAATAATATAGCTCCGTAAGTATAATAAAAGCGTGTTATATAAGTTGAAGGTGAAATATTACTATATCTCATTGCTACCTATCAGAACCCCTTGGAGAGCATTAAAAATAAACACCAGACCTAGTTGTCCAATTGTAAAGTGACCTGTTTCCAAATTACATTCAAAAATAACCACTATTTCAGTATACATATAATTCGAAAATGATGCTTTGCTGATTAACATTGTTCTTATGTGAGAAACATAATATAAATGTGAAATTAATACCGTAACTTATCGAAAGAAATGTAGCACATGGTCAGGATGTACCAGTAAACCTATCAGTATAAAATAATCAGTATAAAATTACTACCCCCATGAACCATGGACCTTGCCGTTGGTGGGGAGGCTTGCGTGCCTCAACGATACAGTTAGCCGTACCGTAGGTGCAACCACAACGGAGGGGTATCTGTTGAGAGGCCAGACAAACGTGTGGTTCCTGAAGAGGGGCAGCAGCCTTTTCAGTAGTTGCAGGGGCAACTGTCTGGATGATTGACTGATGTGGCCTTGTAACACTAACCAAAATGGCCTTGCTGTTCTGGTACTGCAAACAGCTGAAAGCAAGGGGAAACTACAGCCATAATTTTTCCCGAGGGCATGCAGCTTTACTGTATGATTAAATGATGATGGCGTCCTCTTGGGTAAAATATTCCGGAGGCAAAATAGTCCCCCATTCGGATCTCCGGGCAGGGACTACTCAAGAGGACGTTGTTATCAGGAGAAAGAAAACTGGCGTTCTACGGATCGGAGCGTGGAATGTCAGATCCCTTTATTGGGCAGGTAGGTTAGAAAATTTAAAAAGGGAAATGGATAGGTTAAAGTCAGATATAGTGGGAATTAGTGAAGTTCGGTGGCAGGAGAAACAAGACTTCTGGTCAGGTGAATACAGGCTTATAGATACAAAAGCAAATAGGGGTGATGCAGGTGTAGGTTTAATAATGAATAAAAAAAAATAGGAGTGTGGGTAAGCTACTACAAACAGCATAGTGAATGCATTATTGTGGCCAAGATAGACACAAAGCCCACGCCTACTACAGTAGTACAAGTTTATATGCCAACTATCTCTGCAGATGACATAGAAATTGATGAAATGTATGATGAAATAAAAGAAATTATTCAGGTAGTGAAGGGAGACGAAAATTTAATAGTCATGGGTGACTGGAATTCGTCAGTAGGAAAAGGGAGAGAAGGAAACATAGTAGGTGAATATGGACTGGGGCTAAGAAATGAAAGAGGAAGCCGTCTGGTAGAATTTTGCGCAGAGCATAACTTAATCATAGCTAACACTTGGTTCAAGAATCATGAAAGAAGGTTGTATACATGGAAGAACCCTGGAGATACTGACAGGTTTCAGATAGATTATATAATGGTAAGACAGAGATTTAGGAACCAGGTTTTTAATTGAAAGACATTTCCAGGGGCAGATGTGGACTCTGACCACAATCTATTGGTTATGAACTGTAGATTAAAACTGAAGAAACTGCAAAAACGCTGGAATTTAAGGAGATGGGACCTGGATAAACTGACTAAACCAGAGGTTGTAGAGTGTTTAAGAGAGAGCATAAGGGAACAATTGAGAGGAATTGGGGAAAGAAATACAGTAGAAGAAGAACGGGTAGCACTGAGAGATGAAATAGTGAAGGCAGCACAGGATCAAGTAGGTAAAAAGATGAGCGCTAGTAGAAACCCTTGGGTAACAGAAGAAATATTGAATTTAATTGATGAAAGGTGAAAATATAGAAATGCAGTAAATGAAGCAGGCAAAAAGGAATACAAACGTCTCAAAAATGAGATCGACAGGAAGTGCAAAATGGCTAAGCAGGGATGGCTGGAGGTCAAATGTAAGGATGTGGACGCTTATCTCACTATGGGTAAAATAGATATTGCTTACAGGAAAATTAAAGAGACCTTTGGAGAAAAGAGAACCACTTCTATGAATATCAAGAGCTTAGATGGAAACCCAGTTCTAACCAAAGAAGGGAAATCAGAAAGGTGGAAGGAATATATAGAGGGTCTATAGAAGGGCGACGTACTTGAGGACAATATTATGGAAATGGAAGAGGATGTAGATGAAGATGAAATGTGAGAGATGATACTGCGTGACGAGTTTGACAGAGCACTGAAAGACCTGAGTCGAAACAAGGCCCACAGAGTAGACAACATTCCATTAGATCTACTGACAGCCTTAAGAGGGCCAGTCCTGACAAAACTCTACCATCTGGTGAGCAAGATATATGAGACAGGCGAAATACCCTCAGACTTCAAGAAGAATATAATAATTCCAATCTCAAAGAAAGCAGGTGTTGACAGATGTGAAAATTAATGAACTATCAGTTTAATAAGTCACAGCTGCAAAATACTAACGCGAGTTCTTTACAGACGAATGGAAAAACTGATAGAAACCGACCTCGGGAAAGATCAGTTTGGATTCCGTAGAAATGTTGGAACACGTGAGGCAATACTGACCCTATGACTTATCTTAGAAGAAAGATTAAGGAAAGGCAAACCTACGTTTATAGCATTTGTAGACTTAGAGAAAGCTTTTGACAATGTTGTCTGGAATACTCTCTTTCAAATTCTGAAGGTGGCAGGGGTAAAATGTAGGGAGCGAAAGGCTATTTACAATTTGTACAGAAACCAGATGGCAGTTATAAGAGTCAAGGGGCCTGTAAGGGAAGCAGTGGTTAGGAAGGGGTGGGACAGGATTGTAGCCCATCCCCGATGTTATTCAATCTGTATATTGAGCAAGCAATAAAGGAAACAAAAGAAAAGTTCGGAGTAGGTATTAAAATCCATAGAGAAGAAATAAAAATGTTGAGGTTCGCCGATGACATTGTAATTCTGCCAGAGACCTCAAAGGACTTGGAAGAGCAGTTGAACGGAATGGATAGTGTCTTGAAAGGAGGGTATAAGATGAACATCAACAAAAGCAAAACGAGGATAATGGAATGTGGTAGAATTAAGTCGGGTGATGCTGAGGGAATTAGATTAGGAAATGAGACACTTAAAGTGGTAAAGGAGTTTTGCTATTTGGGGAGCAAAATAACTGTTGATGGTCGAAGTAGAGAGGATATAAAATGTGGACTGGCAATGGCAAGGAAAGTGTTTCTGAAGAAGAGAAATTTGTTAACATCGAGTATAGATTTAAGTGTCAGGAAGTCATTTCTGAAAGTATTTGTATGGAAGTAGCCATGTATGGAAGTCAAACATGGCCAATAAATAGTTTAGACATGAAGAGAATAGAAGTTTTCGAAATGTGGTGCTACAGAAAAATGCTGAAGATTAGATGGGTGGATCACATAACTAATGAGGAGATATTGAATTGGGGAGAAGAGGAGCTTGTGGCACAACTTGACTAGAAGAAGGGATCGGTTGGTAGGACATGTTCTGAGACATCGAGGGATCACCAATTTAGTATTGGAGGGCAGCGTGGAGGGTAAAAATCGTAGGGGGAGACCAAGAGATGAATACACTAAGCAGATTCAGAAGGATGTAGGTTGCAGTAGGTACTGGGAGATGAAGAAGCTTGCACAGGATAGAGTAGCAAGGTGAGCTGCATCAAACCAGTCTCAGGACTGAAGACCACAACAACAACAACAACAGGAAATTAAAAAGAACATATAAATAAATCATGTTAATTGAATCTCCGATATATGTTAGCACTAAAATTCAGGCACTAGTTGATTTGTTATAAAAAAAATTTAGAAATGTAATTGTTACCTGTAACATAATTAGTCAGAAAATGTTATATTAACTTGTAGCTAAGTTGAAAATAGGTTCACCTTGTTCAGCACTGTGATTGTAAATTTTTAGCAATGTGTATCTCATATTCAGTTTAACTTTTAATTGTGATTTTACATAAAATTGTAATTTTCGTTGTCTGCAATTGTTAACATAAGTATAAATAGAGGTCACGCAGGTGCCTTGGGGTACTCGTTTTTTGGCTAGCATTGCAAGCAAATGTATTGTAGGCTCACTCGTTTGTTGATTGTTGTGAACTCTGTGTCATTTGATGTCAACTTTGGGTACATATGATGTAACCAGTACAGTTCTCCAGGCTCGGACACCAGAGTCGTGGAAATATATTGGTATTAAAACTGCACTGTACTTTGGAATTTATTTGGGAGTCTTCCACAATCCTTTTCATAAGCTGCACAGTGACGAGACATGAATCCAGGAATTTTAGAAAACTCCCGAGAACTAAACAACTCTTAATGTTGGTAGAATTGACGTGAAAACAAAGCGCATCGACTGGGCATTTCACTCAAAACATCTGCAACGCAGAGGTGGGAAAATATAAACTACTCAAAGGTGAAATACTACTTGTCAAACCAGAAGGCTAACATGAATAAGTTCTAGGACATCATTATGCTTTAAAGTACGGTATGCACAAAATTTAAGTGAATGCATATACAGTGTATCAGTTAGTTAATCAAACAATGAAAAATCCAGGATGGAATGTAACAATATTGTGAAAAGGGAAGTTGCCACTCACCATAATAGTGGAGATGTTGAGTTGCAGAGAGGCACAACAAAAGGACTATCACAAATAAAGTTTTTGGCCAATAAGACCTTCATCAAAAATAGATTGCGCACAAACACACACATACGTACACATAGGATCCTAGTTATGTCAACTTTTTGGGGGTGAAGATGATAAATTATGTTGGGGACAATATGTACAATATATTAGTGGTAAGCTGTCAAGAATAATTTATCTGTTAAGGTGACTTATGGACTGTGTACCTGAAAAGTACGCCAGAACATTCTATTGTTCTTTCTTCCAAAGCATACTAACATATGATATTATTTTATGGGGAACTCTACTTGTGTGCATGAAAAGGAAAAAGTTATGGGGGTAATTACTGTTTCTTCTTGTAAGGAACTCTGTAAACTATTGTTTTGTGAACAAAAGATCAAAACTGTAATAAACTTATATGTATTCAATGTTTTAATTTACACAAAAAAGAAGTTACCAGAAGCAAAACGTAGAGAATATGTACATTTTTACAGTACAAGAGGGAACAGATGCATTTATACCCCATACCACAGACTGTAAAAATCACTGAACAGTATGAACTCATGAGGCACAAATTACATAATAAGATCGCAGTGCTGAATCATATTATTTTTTCATTTTTTTCTTTTCTTATATGTTAGCTGTATCTAAACTGAATGAGTTACAAACACTGACAAGGATAAATTAATGAGTTGTTTTGTGCTGAAGATAATGTTTTGATACATCTGCATCGAAACAAAATAAGAAATATGCTCTTTAGTTTATTAATTCCTGTATTTTCACCTGTTTGTTTTTATAAGTGGTAGCATGTGGACTTATCCTTGAATCTTATGTACCTGCTTTGTTAAAAAATGTGTATTTCAACCGCGTGCATTAAAAGTGTTATAAAAAGTTATTAGGAAAGCAAAATTTATTTGTATATTTGAGACATCCATCCCTGTCTGTTCATCATTTCACCTGCTGCCAAGATTCTGCATCAGGAGGTTTGGAGCAGACAAGAAGAATTTACACTATATCATTAGGAGTGATCCAGCATAGACATTATCACCATCACAACTAAACACAATGGAATTAATGTGAAGCAGTATGTAATGCAAATTATGAATATTGACCTTCAATGTATTTATATTGAAGTTCTGTTGATAATAGTATCAGTTAAAGTTCACCTTGGATTGTGTACAGATTCATAAATCACCTTCAAATTTCTTTTAACTATTCTTTCCTATCAATTTTTCCAATTATTCAGGCCATTATTAATCACTTTCTATGTCCCCACATATATACTTATTCAATGGCGACTGTTTAAAGGATGGCACCAGATGAAAAATGAACAGACCTTTCAATTGTTGAGATAAATTTTTTTTTTAGATAAATGATTCATATGATTGTTACAGGAAACTAATGAAACTGTCATTGTATTTGTTACATGTCCACAAGGTTGGGAATGACAAAAACATTCAAGGAGCAAATAAAAATTAAATTCTGCCTACAAACGAGATGAGTCGGAGTTGCTGATGTCGGTGGTAAAGACAAAAAGCTGCTACGCTGCTTGCTAATATGGCCACGTTTGGTGCTGACTCTCTGGTAGCAGATAATGTCTTTTCCTTCCAATTAATATCCTTTAAGGAAAGTCCATTTCTACAGAAAAGGTGAAAATCTGTACAAAGTCATCATTAAAGTGCAAGATGAGTCATTCAATTTCTATAAGAATGTGTCAGGTGATAATCAGGTTCATTAGTGAATATGCAGCTAAATCTACTTTAATTGCAAAGTACTGATACAGACAAAAGTTCATTTTTGAAACAAATTATTCACATTTTATTAGAAACTAATCACAATGCAGTCAGTAGAAATGGCCATTGTTTAAAAATTCATTACAAAATGCAATATGCCAAGATGTTAGAGTTACGAGCTTGGCAGCAGTTGAAGATAATGTGCCAAGTCATGAGCTGGCTGATGGCTGCCAAAACAAAGAGGTTGGCATCCTACCATCAATAAATGATGACACTGGTAAAATAACTAATCATGATGTCAATTTGATGACCCTTGATGAGTCAGTTTCTCAGTTCTCACCGGGAACCATTTTGTAATGGCAGCTTCAGCCATCAAATGTATCAGGATGAGCAAATGTAGTGGGAAGACATCAAATGTAGTGGGTGGGTACCAGGAGGTGCCGTATTAACACTCAGCAAGAACTTTCCAAATGGTTTATTTGTTGCCACTACAGTGCTCCATTCACCTCGGTCTGTGTCACAGGGCCCCGCAATGCTGAGGAAGCACCCCAGCAGCCTGTGCAATGCAACCATGTGTCATGCTGGCCTTGGCTGGCCCACTGAGTTCCAGTGATGTCAGGATGGCTACATCAGCAGCCGTTTCAGTGGCCACCATCCCTGTTCACTCAGTGCTGCTCCACTGGGAGCCATGGTGTGGCCCGCTGCATCCTTCCTTGCTGGCATAGCTGGTGGTAGTGAGCCGTGGAGTGGTCTGCCGCTGGCTGGCTGGCTACCCCACATCAGCCTCAGATGGTCGAACCGATGACCCACATTGGACTGGGACACTCAATCTTTTGCTGTAACCCGGCAGTGCGACATGCACATCCATCCAGGAGAGCTTCCATACTTGAATGAATCCCGTTAGAATACAGCACCTTTTTATACTCGGCTGTGTGCCTCTGTTTTGCTAATACGCTACTATGACTCCCATATGCACAGTGCCTGGGTTGCACCAGTGGGTCCCTTCTGCCTGCAACTTGTGTCATGCAAACCACTGCATTTACTCTTTTCAGCTGTGGTCTCCATTCCACTTCGCAAATACTGGTCAGCATAACTTACTGCAATCCAGTGTGCACCTGGCTATAACTTGTGTGCTCCAAAATAAGGCACCAAATCTAGCTTTCCTATCTTAAACTGTGGTGCCGCTAAATTATTCCCCTCTTTGGAAAGACCCAGTCTCCGGGTCATACTTTATCTAGCTCTTAACTTGTTTGGGTGGGCACCTATGTCATATAGCCTTACTATTAGAAAACTTAAATGTGGTCTAGTGCCCCTTAAAACCATGACACAAAACAAAATGTAAAAATTCCTTACTGGATGACCACTGCTCGATCAACACCTTAACTACGCGTCTCATGCCCTCGGTATCCATTCCACTGGGACTTGGGCTACTCTTGGTTCCCTCTTGAAATTAGCTCTCTGCCTGATCAGAAAGGAAACAACACATGACAAAGTTAAGGCTGCGATGACACTTGGCACAGAGGTGCTCAAAATGATTGTTATTTGCCATTGCCTTTCCCTGTACTGCATGACATGTTGAACAAGCTGTTCGGCTGATATCCACTCTTCTTGCTCTAAAACAAACTGGTTTACGGATCTCAACAGACCTGGATCCAGAGTTTGATTTAGCAATGTCAGATTCTGCCTTGGCAAAAACTCTAAAGTGGCTTCTGGCTAGTACAGCTGTGGCTGTGTAACATTCAATTGCATGACTCCTCAAATTGATGCTGGCAGATGGAAGGTTTATCCTATTACGTTACACTTAGTTCCATTGATTAAAATTCTACTCCTCTCAAGCTCTACATGTTTTGCTTCTGTAAACACTCCTTGCTCAAAACAACTTGATATTACTACCAAATTCTTGTAGATGGAGGAGATCCAATATATCCTGACCCTTTGCAAGCTCAATTTTGGCTCGATGATGTCCCTAGGACAGTCTATTTCTTTCCCCCTAGCTAAAAATATCTGCACCATGCACATGTCCCATATTTGTAACTTCATAAATTTTCCTCCAACATTCACTATTTTTAATTCAAACTCTACACCAATTGTGTGACTACTTTCATCCTTAAATTTACATTATATGAACTGGTGCAATAAACATGACTTTCCTGACCCCAGCACTGTCGATAACTAAAAATTTAAACAGGAAATTGTATGACTTTGACACTGTTCAACACATATTTATTACAGCTGTTCCTCAGAATTTACTCTGATTCATTTATTTCTCCAGAACTGCGTTTGATTTCTCCTCCAACAACACTCCACATACGTCAAATGCTACACTTCCCTTTTCAGTGACCCGAGGACAGGAATCCCCATCACCCTTCCTCCCTCTTCAGAAAGACAGCTGCTCCTAGCAGTGATTCTAGTTGGCAGCTGAAGCTTAACATTGATGGGAGATGTGGTTTAAACAACTTGGTATGGCCCTTGATACCCCGTGAGGAACTTCTTCACTTTCCCTTTTCACATGTAGGGGCTGGACAGCATTACCCATTGCCCCACTTTATACTGTGGTAAACTTCCTTTCCACTTTACTTCATCTTTCTGCCTTTCCAAAGCCTTTGTATTCACCTTTTGTACCCATTTCCAAACATCCCAAATTGTTCTCGTGAATTAACATACAGATTCACCAGTCCTTCCTTTCTTTAGTTTCACTAAATCAAACAGTGACAGCATTTTTTGTCTGTACACTACCTCATGTGGAGACAAACTGGTATTTGTATGGACTTTTGCATTGTATGCACATACAATAATCCTCAAATACTTCTCTGCAAACTGCTGATCAATGAAATCCTCCACAATCGGCTGCAAATACCTCAGTATTCTGTATGGCTTATGCTAAACAGGTGCTTCTTTCCCTGTTGGTATCCTGTATTGAACTAATGGAGTTGCTGTTAATGGCCCTTGTGGAAAAAACATATCCTTAAATTCCCACAATAATTCTTCCATATGCTCTCTTTCTCCTCCCTTCAAATGCTTAATTTTATCATGCAATGCAGTATTAGCAGTTAGTGGTTGATTGCTTCACCTCCCTCTCAAACACCAGGCTTCGTCATCTGGCACTTCCAAATTTGCTACTAAAACTCCTTTCCTCAAATTTGAGTCTACAGTGCTAAAATCATCCACGTTCACAGGAACTACTTGCCTGTCATTCCCTCCTGTACGCATACAACACTAAGTTTCACAAAACAACCCAATGAACCCAAATCATCATTATCCTTCAATGGTTCAAAAACATATACTGAACCACAGGTAGATTTGACTCCACACTTATCCAAAGCAACTTCCCGGTACCACTAGATACACACTCATGTGAATTAAGCCTTAATACTAATGTATGTGGTTCAATTGGTTTGTTCATTATGTTGAACGCCCCTCACAACAGCTCTGCATTGAAAACTGTTTTCCGTATTGGAAATAATATTCCACCAAGTTCCACAGTTTGTCTTCCAAGATCAATTTTGGTATGATGTTGATGTAAGAAATCTACTCCTAGGATCATGTCATAGCCCTCGCTTACCCATGGTACCACCTCCATGCATGCATTAAATCAGACTTTCCCTAATCGATTGAACATTCCACCTCTGCATATGTATTTGTAGCTTAGGTGGGTCTTGGGCACCCTCTGCCGTTTAACAACTGTCCACCTCTCCTATCTCCACTTCTCCATCCTCCCCACCACTAATTTCCACCCCTTCCTTTATTACTTGGTGACTAGGTACATTGCCTCTGCACATGTCCTGCACGACCACACTTATAACACTTTATACCTGCTGTAAACACTGTTTGCCTCTCGCGTACCCCTATTGCCACATCTATTTCCTTACATTGAATTGCCAGCTGAATGGCCAAATACAAATCATTCAGATTCCCTTCCAGCACTTTCTGTGACATATGCACTGGTAACCCTCTCAAAAATACATCAAGTGCCCTTTGCTCAGCCTCCTGCAACAAAACACTATTCGCTTCATCGCTCTGACCCAACTTGTAAGTATACTCATTAATTTTCCTTATCCTGTCCACAAATTTCTCCATTGTCTCCCCCTGTCTCTTTGTCATTGTACTTAACCTCTCTACTAAGTACTATTCTGTTTTTTGTACCTTTGTAAAAGCACTTCCTTTAACTGCTTAAACTGTACTGCCTTCCTTTATGCCTCAGAACACCTTACATATGTTTTCACTTGACCCGTTAATCTAATCTTGGCTACATGTAACAACTGCTCATCAGACCAACCATTCATCACCGCTGAATTCTCCAAGTCCTCCACAAATGAACGCACATCCTCAGATGCCTTGCCAGAAAACGGAATAATCAAACTCGGCGCTGTTGGGTCAATCTCCTGCATCCTAGGCAACAACAACTGATCAGATGTGGTTTCCCACTCACTTCTAGATGTTAATTATTTTCTCACCTGCATATTGTCTGCTGTCAATTGTGCTATCATTTCCATCAAAATCCATACTGCTTCTGGTTCAGACATTTCTGGCATCCTTGACTCTGCCATTGTGTTGCTTTCGTTCGCAGTTATTCCCAAAACAAAACATTTAAGTACAAGAACAACCTGACTTCCTACAGCTCTGTATCATTACACTCAGCATCTCATCTTACATTTTAGGAGGAGATAAATAAAACATCATACTCAAACCAGTACAAAAGTAAATGGAACGAAAAAAAAAGAAAAAAAAGAAAAGTAATAATAATAATAATAATAATAAATCTTACTGCTCCAAATACACTAACACTTATTCTGACAACAAATATACTATGCCCAAGCAAAACATCTACAATCTAGCTTGCCAGGAGCCATACTCAAAAAGAAAGAAAACTCAACATTTTGTCTGCACTCACCACAGCTTGTGACCATAATGCAGGCAGTGGGCTCGAATGTCATACTGGACAGATGATGTCCACTATTCTGACACCAAATGATGTGGAGACTTCTGCCATCGAATGTGTCAGGATGACCAAATGTAGTGGGAAGACACCAAATGTAGTGGGTGGGTGCCAGGAGGTGCTATATTAAAACTCGGTGAGAACTTTCCAAATGATTTATTTGTTGCCACTACAGTGCTCCATTCACCTTGGTCTGCATAACAGGGCCCCGAAATGCTGAGGTAGGACCCCAGCGGCCTGTGCAATGCAATGCTGCATTGTGCCGGCCTTGGTCGAGCCACTGAGTTCAGTGGCCACTATCCCCGTTGATTCAGCGCTGCTCCGCTGGGAGCCGCGGAGTGGCCCACTGAGTCCTTCCTCCCTGTCATAGCTGGTGGTAGCGAGCCGTGGAGTGGCCCTCCGCTGGCTGGCTGTCTACCCCGCATCGGCCTCAGAGGGTCAAAACAATGACCGCATTGGACTGGGACGTCCCATCTGTTGCTGCATGTTGCCCAGCAATGTGACATGCCACGCCATCCAGGAGAGCTGCCCCACTTGAATGAATTTCATTAGAATACGGCACCTATTTATACTCAGCTGTGTGCCTCTGTTTTGCTAATGTGCCACTCTGAGTTATGTATGCACAACAACTGGGTTGCGGCAGTGGGCCCCTTTTGCCTATTGCTTGTGACATGAGAACTACTGCGTTTACTCTTTTCACCAGTTTAACGGCCCTGTGGCCTCCATCCCACTTTGCAACTGGTGGTCAGCGTAACTTACTGCAATCCAGCCCTCACCTGGCTGTAACTTGTGAACTCCAAAATATTGCACCAAATATAGCTTTCCTGTCTTAAACTGTGGTGCCGCAACAATTTTTTCAAATAATGAAAATGTAGGGAGCAACAGAGAAAATTCCTTCGATTACTTGTTCACAACATTGCAAACCCAAGAACAGCACACAGTTCATAAAAGCAGTGTAAATACTAGTAAGACACACAATTTGATTCCACTCATGTGACAAAAAGTGTGCAAAACAACAGGAATTTCAGGAAAGTGTAACATAACAAATTAAAGGTATAGGACAAAATTTACACAGAAAAATCAGGCACTTAATGATTTTGAGAATAATATTAATCAATAGTACAGTGGGGTGAGCAGGTCTATATGCACTGAATCATCTGACAAACTATCTGGGAAGTTGACAGAACTAGGTAAACAACGAAAACAAGAAATAATTATCAACGTATCCACAATATAAATATGTTAATAAAACAGTATCATCCATAGATGATAAACAGGAACAATTAGCAGGTGAGTTACAAAACCTTAGTGAAGCATATTCCAAAATTCAGGTAAAACATTTGACATATGCTGTCAGCAAGCTGCATGATGTTTGCAAAAACTTACCTACAGAAGTACAAAAGTTAAGTCTAAGAGTGGACCAGTTAAGGTTAGAGTCAAAATTTGCCAAAAACAGAGAGATGTGTGCAGATGTAGAGGAAATAACTGAAAAACCTGAAGCTGGGATGCTAGATAAGGGAACCCCCCTCACTGAAATGGTAGTATCAGAGTGTCAGATTTATGTACATACAGTAGAAGAAGCTCTAGAAGAGAAAGAATGTCAATTTCTAGCTAAAACAGAATCAGGTTTAAAGGAAGCAGAGGGAGGACTATGAGGCAGTATTGCTAAGACTACTGATAATCCAAAATAACATTTAACAGAAAACAAACCCACCCTTTTGGAGAAGGCAGGTACTTTCACTGGTTAACCACAATATGTAGCTAGCCCGTTGAAGGAAAATAGTGAAAGTTGCCAAATGCAGCAGCACTTGCTGGTAGCTGTACCTGTTGAGCAAGCACAATTGCCATGCACTACACCACAAGCGAACATAAACACACCTGTCACTGACAGCACAGAGTGTTTGCCAACATTCCTTGCAGATGAAGGATTACTTAGGTATTGACAACTTTTCCCCTCACAATTGTGAGGGGAAAAGAACAAACCCTGTGGTCTTTATCAGAGCATCTATATCCATACTCCACAAGCCACCTGACAGTGTGTGGCGGAGGGTACCTTGAGTACCTCTATTGGTTCTCCGTTCTGTTTCAGTCTTGTATTGTTTGTGGTAAGAAAGATTGTTGGTATGCCTTTGTGTGGTTTCTAATCTCTCTGATTATCCTCATCGTCTCTTTGTGAGATATATGTAGGAGGGAGCATTATACTGCTGGACTCCTTGGTGAAGGTATGTTCTCGAAACTTCAACAAAAGCCCGTACCGAGCTACTGAGCCTCTCTCTTGCAGGAATCTTCCTCTGGAGTTTATCTATCATCTCCGTAACACTTTCAAGACATTAAATGATCCTGTAATGAAGCATGCTGCTATCTGTTGGATCTTCTCTATCTCTTCTATCAATCCTATCTGGTACCGAATGAACCCAGTATCTTAAATAGACATGCTGAAAACGTTAAAGAGCCATCTTTCTGACCAAATTAGGGAAAAGCTCATTACCATTCTGGAACACAACACCAAACATTTTCTATCTGTACTGGGCTCAATAGATTTGATATACAATGAGAGACCAGTACAACCAAAGCCCGTTAATATGCAGATAGTGTGATGGAGATTTATCGAAATGTTTTACCTCATACCTGATCCCAAGCATGGAAAATTAGATTTGTTGTTGGATACACACACATGGTGACATTCTGCTATGAGCTATAGATATGGCAGGACATTGCCTCTACTATGTACAGTTTGAGAGAGCCTTTCTGGATAAATATTGGTCTGATGCCATGCAAGAGAGGCTCTCACGTGAAGTATTCAACCCAACTTCATTGAATAGCAAACGTGGAAGCTTAAGGAGCTATTTTGAAAAATATTTGAATGAAACCAGATAAAAAATGAACCTGGTATCTTAAATAGATGTGCTGAAAATTTTAAAGAGCCATCTTCCTGCCCACATTAGGGAAAAGCTCATTACCATTCTGGAACACAACCCAAAAAACTTTCTATCTGTACTGGGCTCAATAGGTTTGATATACGAGGAGAGACCAATACAACTGACGCCTGTGAATATGCAAAGAGTGTCACAGAAATTTACAGACCAACAAGTGAACAATGGATTTTTAGTACAACACAAATGGTAACCTTACCCCACACAGATCTATGGTAACAGTAATGGTAATCACAACGGCAATGGCAAAAGCCATAAACTCAAAGGCAGATCTAAAACAAATGGACAAAAGTTTAACAAAAACAACTACTATGGGCAAGTAGAGTATGGCTGGTCTGTACAATATATACAGACACAAGCTACCTGCAATAATCAGCTGATTGCTTGGCAAACACAAAACTATACCAGACAGCCAAATAATCGAAAGACAGTGGAAGTTGACCAGCAAAGTAATGCACATATGCTGAATAACACCCATAGGCAAGGAGAATTTCAGTCAAGAGCTTCACAGTAAACTAATTGGTAAATAAAAACACCAACAGCCCATATAGTAGGAGTTGTGCCTAACCCAGAGACAGGTGCCTTCACAATGCTGGAAAACTTGAACCAGTCATGGTAGGCCCCTGTTCTATTACCTGGCAGGAGAGTGGAGGCATGAGCTTGATTGACACTTGCTTAATCAGATATGATCATGGTAGTGTTGTGAAAGAAGACCTGTATCAAAGTAATGAGGATACACAGGAAAACTTGACAGAGGGCAAGGTACAAGCTACTATTAAAGCCAAAATATTTTATCTTGACATACCCATTGTGCTTGACACAGGTGATACAACTACACTCCTGGAAATTGAAATAAGAACACCGTGAATTCATTGTCCCAGGAAGGGGAAACTTTATTGACACATTCCTGGGGTCATATATATCACATGATCACACTGACAGAACCACAGGCACATAGACACAGGCAACAGAGCATGCACAATGTCGGCACTAGTACAGTGTATATCCACCTTTCGCAGCAATGCAGGCTGCTATTCTCCCATGGAGACGATCGTAGAGATGCTGGATGTAGTCCTGTGGAATGGCTTGCCATGCCATTTCCACCTGGCGCCTCAGTTGGACCAGCGTTCGTGCTGGACGTGCAGACCGCGTGAGACGACACTTCATCCAGTCCCAAACATGCTCAATGGGGGACAGATCCGGAGATTTTGCTGGCCAGGGTAGTTGACTTACACCTTCTAGAGCACGTTGGGTGGCACGGGATACATGCGGACGTGCATTGTCCTGTTGGAACAGCAAGTTCCCTTGCCGGTCTAGGAATGGTAGAACGATGGGTTCGATGACGGTTTGGATGTACCGTGCACTATTCAGTGTCCCCTCGACGATCACCAGTGGTGTACGGCCAGTGTAGGAGATCGCTCCCCACACCATGATGCCGGGTGTTGGCCCTGTGTGCCTCGGTCGTATGCAGTCCTGATTGTGGCGCTCACCTGCACGGCGCCAAACACGCATACGACCATCATTGGCACCAAGGCAGAAGCGACTCTCATCGCTGAAGACGACACGTGTCCATTCGTCCCTCCATTCACGCCTGTCGCGACACCACAGGAGGCGGGCTGCACGATGTTGGGGCGTGAGCAGAAGACGGCCTAACGGTGTGCGGGACCGTAGCCCAGCTTCATGGAGACGGTTGCGAATGGTCCTCGCCGATACCCCAGGAGCAACAGTGTCCCTAATTTGCTGGGATGTGGCGGTGCGGTCCCCCACGGCACTGCGTAGGATCCTACGGTCTTGGCGTGCAGCCGTGCGTCGCTGCGGTCCGGTCCCAGGTCGACGGGCACGTGCACCTTCCGCCGACCACTGGCGACAACATCGATGTACTGTGGAGACTTCACGCCCCATGTGTTGAGCAATTCGGCGGTACGTCCACCCGGCCTCCCGCATGCCCACTATACGCCCTCACTCAAAGTCCGTCAACTGCACATACGATTCACGTCCACGCTGTCGCGGCATGCTACCAGTGTTAAAGACTGCGATGAAGCTCCGTATGCCACGGCAAACTGGCTGACACTGACGGCGGCGGTGCACAAATGCTGCGCAGCTAGCGCCATTTGACAGCCAACACCGCGGTTCCTGGTGTGTCCGCTGTGCCGTGCGTGTGATCATTGCTTGTACAGCCCTCTCGCAGTGTCCGGAGCAAGTATGGTGGCTCTGACACACCGGTGTCAATGTGTTCTTTTTTCCATTTCCAGGAGTGTAATTTGATGTCACAGGTATTCTTTCAAGAACTGAAGAAATATGGGCATATACCCACACTGCCAGTTCAAAATTGCAAGGTACAAACTGCCACTGATCAGAAATCAAAAGGAGTCAAAATACAAGCATTAATTCCCATCCACTTTTGACAGTTTCCTGTACAATACAATTTTTTGATAGTAGAAAAATTAATAGTTGATTGTGTTGTTTAAAGCTTTCCCGTCGTACTGATTGTTCCATAAAAACATGGGAGAACTGCCGGATATCAGTAACTTCCTGCCACGATACTTCGGCACAGAGTCTTGTGGCCATCTTCAGGTGAATGCCACTGTAGTGGTACTGGCGAGTACACGCTGGGCTCCGCTATTTAAAGTCTTCTGAGGTGACATTGCACATGCGCTGCTCAGCGCGCGCGTTCATAACGGCTCCGTGCGCTGCGCCTCGCGCCCTCCACTGTGAAAGCCTGGCGTATCGGTGTCAGGTCAATTTCCATCTTTATGCAGATAACTACGTCGACTACGAAGTTTCTCTGTAACAGGATTCCAAGCAGAGTTCAGCTGATAACCGCTATCTCGATTGATGAGAGTCTCGTTGTCAGACAATCTTATTTCCACAGATTCATTGATAATCGAGCTCCAAAAATTTGATGTATGGGCCAAAATTTTTGTGTCATTGTAATTCATGGAATGGTCTGTGGAAATACAATGTTTGGCGATTGCGGACTTGGTGGGTTGGAGAAGGCGAGTATGCCGTTGGTGTTCCACAATGAGTTCCTGCACAGTTCGTGTTGTTTGCCCTATATATGATTTGCCGCATTCACATGGAATTTTGTAAACACCTGGTTTATGCAGGCCCAGGTCGTCTTTAACGGATCCCACCAGTGATTAAATTTTGGAAGGAGGGCGAAAGATGACTCTCACTTGATACTTTCTCAATATTCTGCCTATCTGTGAAGAAATATTCCCAATAAATGGTAGATAAACAGTTGACCTGAAGGCCTCTTCCTCTTCCTTGTTCTGTCGTTTGTAGGTCTTCATTACTCTGTTCACTTGCCTAGGTGAAAAGCCATTCTTCAAAAATACTTTTTGCAGGTGTTCCAGTTCCGCTTGAAGACTGTTGGCGTCAGAGATAGTATGGGCACGGTGGACCAAGGTTTTGAGAACACCCATTGTTTGTGCTGGATGGTGGCAACTAGTAGCTTGTAGATACAGGTCTGTATGAGTGGGCTTTCTGTACACCGAGTGACCAAGTGTGCCGTTACTCTTCCGTCGCACCAAGACGTCTAAAAATAGCAGACAACCATCTCTCTCTATCTGCATGGTAAACTTTATGTTTTCATGTATGGAGTTCATGTGACGTAAAAATTCTTGGAGATGGTCCAGACCATGAGGCCACACTATGAAAGTGTCGTCAACGTACCGCCAAAATACTGTCAGTTTAAAAGTGGCAGAGTCGATTGCTCTCTCCTCTAAATCCCCCATAAAAAGATTGGCCACCAGGGGAGACAAAGGACTCCCCATGGCGACACCATCAGATTGTTCGTAAAATTCGTTGTTTAATATAAAATATGTAGAGGAGAGAGTGTGCTCAAACAACGCTGTGATGTCTGCACCAAACATATTGCCAATGAGGTGTAGTGAGTCCACCAGAGGCACATTTGTGAACAGTGAAACCACATCAAAACTGACCAATAAATCACTACTTCGCAGTTTTAGTGACTGAAGTCGACTGATAAAATCGCCCGAATTCTTTATGTGATGTGCACACTTGCCTATCATTGGTTTGAGCAAAGATGCCAAGAATTTTGCTAGGTCGTAGGTGGCTGCTCCAATGTTACTCATAATTGGACGTAATGGCACATTTTCCTTGTGGATCTTAGGCAGTCCATATAGCCTAGGTGGAACTGAACAGTTTGGTTTCAGTCTCTTGATGACCTCCTTCGGTAGAGAACTATTTGATAAAAGTTCTGCTGTTTTTCACACTACTCGGCTTGTGGGATCTTTATTGATTTTGCGATACGTTGAATCACATAATAAAACATTGATCTTATTAATATAGTCATCCCTTGGTATGAGGACAGTAGCGTTTCCTTTGTCAGATTTTAAGACTACTGTATCCACATCTGCTCGTAAGTTACGGAGGTCTATCGTCTCCATGGGCGAGATGTTAACATGGCTGTACCCTTTAATTGTTGGTATGTCTGGCCTTCAAAAGTGAAGAAGTTGTGGGTCAGGATGAAGCTGGCTAAGGTAATGAGGAGAGAAGTTTTTGGTAGGGTGGCAGGTGATCGGCGTGAAAGGAAGTGCTCCATCGCAGCGAGGCCCTGGACGTGCGGAATATTTGTGTATAAGGAAGTGGCATCAATGGTTACAAGGATGGTTTCTGGGGGTAACACACTGGGTAAGGATTCCAGGCGTTCAAGAAAGTGGTAGGTGTCTTTGATGAAGTATGGGAGACTGCATGTAATGGGTTGAAGGTGGTGATCTACGTAGGCAGAGATACGTTCTGTGGGGGCTTGGTAACCAGCTACAATGGGGCGGCCGGGTTGATTGGGTTTGTGAATTTTAGGAAGAAGGTAGAAGGTAGGGGTGCGGGGTGTCGGTGGGGTCAGGAGGTTGATGGAGTCAGGTGAAAGGTTTTGTAGGGGGCCTAAGGTTCTGAGGATTCCTTGAAGCTCCGCCTGGACATCAGGAATGGGATTACCTTGGCAAACTTTGTATGTAGTGTTGTCTGAAAGCTGATGCAGTCTCTCAGCCACATATTCCTGATGATCAAGTACCATGGTCGTGGAACCCTTGTCCGCCGGAAGAATGACGATGGATCGGTCAGCCTTCAGATCACGGATAGCCTGGGCTTCAGCTGTGGTGATGTTGGGAGTAGAATTAAGGTTTGTTAAGAAGGATTGAGAGGCAAAGCTGGAAGTCAAATTCCTGGAAGGTTTGGAGAGGGTGATTTTGAGGAAGAGGATGTGGGTCCCGCTTTGACGAAGGATGGAGCTGTTCCAGGCAGGGTTCTATTTGGTTAGTGTCATTGGGAGTTGGATCATTAGGAGTAGGATTAGGATCATTTTTCTTCATGGCAAAGTGATATTTCCAGCAGAGAGTACGAGTGTAGGACAGTAAATCTTTGATGAGGGCTGTTTGGTTGAATCTGGGAGTGGGGCTGAAGGTGAGGCCTTTGGATGGGACAGAGGTTTCTGATTGGGAGAGAGGTTTGGAGGAAAGGTTAACTACTGAATTAGGGTGTTGTGGTACCAGATTGTGTTGATTGGAATTTTGAGGTTTTGGAGGGAGTGGAGCTGGAAGTGGGAGACTGAGTAGATGGGAGAGAATGGGTTTGTGTGCAATGAGAGGTGGTTGAGGTTTGCTGGAAAGGTTGTGAAGGGTGAGTGAGTTGCCTTTCCGGAGGTGGGAAACCAGGAGATTGGATAGTTTTTTGAGGTGATGGGTGGCATGCTGCTCTAATTTGCGGTTGGCCTGTAGGAGGATGCTCTGAATAGCTGGTGTGGATGTGGGAGAGGAAAGATTAAGGACTTTTATTAAGGATAGGAGTTGACGGGTGTGTTCATGAGCTGAGTTGATGTGTAGGTGAAGGATTAGTTGGGTGAGGGCAATGGATTGTTCAGTTTGGAACTGGTATAGGGACTGATGGAAAGCAGGGTTGCAGCCAGAGATGGGAACTTTAAGTGTGAGACCTTTGGGGGTAATGTCAAATGTCAGACAAGCCTGAGTAAATAAAATATGGGAGCGTAATCTGGCTAGGGCGAAGGCATGTTTGCGGAGGGAATGCAAATAAAACTTAATGGGGTCATTGTGGGGATGTTGTGAGGGTGACATGGTATTAGAAGGTGGAAAGTCTAACATGAGGCTGAAATGAAAACGAAAATAAAATATATATGAGGAGAGATAAAGGTGAACTAGAAAGCAACTGGAGATCTGGTGTGAAACAAAGTCCAAAAAGTGTTGGTTAAAGCTGAGCTATGTTGATCCTGTGGTGAACATGGGTTGGTAAACAACGATGTGCACAAAGGTTAGGTGGTTGTGTTGCCGCCAAAACACGTTAAAGGGTGGAGAAATTTGGGAAAATTTTGAAAAAAACTGCGTGTAAATGTATTAAAAGGAGTGGTTTTGTGGTTGCAGATTATGAAAATGACGCTATCAATTGTCTGACGAAGAAATAGTGACGTTGAAACCTTTGGGAAAGTAGCAAGTTAGAGGGCCCTGCCTGTGTTGTAGTGACATTATAAATATAGTGGATTAGGACGTGATTAGTAAGGAGACAAGTGTCTGAATTTTGTATGCTGAAAAAATCAAATTTTCGAAATTAATGGAGTGTACTAACCAAACCAAAAAAGTTCCTGGTCTTTCCTTCTCATCCCATCTGGTAAGTCAGCATATCACCTGGGGTTCAGGGTGACTTTTTAGAGTCTTCTTTTCCTAAACCTCACCAGTGCTTTTCCTTCTATCCTCTTTCTTTCCTTTCAACCCTTCTACCAGAGGAATGGCCACTGGCTCTGCAAATTTGCATATTTAAATACCTTTATATGTGTTATCTCTTGTTGTTGCTTAATGAATGGATTTTTTATCTGTCTAATTTCATGATATTTTCAAAAATTAATTATTTCATTGGTATATTAGCCCTTAGGTGCTCAAAATGTAACTCCACCTCATTGACATCTGCAGAAAATTATCCAAAGGGGACAAATTCTAAAATTTCCATTTAAATATAACTAATTCAGGGCCTTCAAGAACATGTTGTGTCCTAAGAACTTGTAATGGCCGAGATCATCACTCCTCAGTGTAGCAAAGTGTTGTCTAGTGCCACAAGTGATCATTTAGTTCATGGTGTGAAAATACTTTCATGCCAGCCACCAGAAGTGCTGCATTTTGCAACAACATCATACTTACTCTTACACTGGAACATCTACCTTCATTGACAACAAACAGTTTTTAGCAATAGGGTAAGTGTCTTTCTAGTTCTTTTTAAGGATAATTCTACCATAAAGAAAAACTTCTAAAAGCAATATTCCCCATCAACAAGATTTACCTAGTGGTACCTGGATGAATAAAGTATAAAGTTTTTATCTTGTATGAGAATATCATATGCCATCTGGCTAGATTGCAGCATGCTTCATAAATTGTTTGGGTGGCCTTTCGTTCATGGTCACACGAAAACTGGTGACACCAATGTGATTTGATTACACAAATTGCAGACCTTAAATATCATGTTGCTAAGTCACAATTTTGCAACCCTCTATTATGTATCTGGTCATGAAATTTCCAGGCAGAGTGTTTGACTACTGAAACAGAATGTTGCCACTATTAGGTCTTTGCTTTATCTGACCAATTTGCAGGAACTATAAGTATTCCTTGGTAAAATAGCATAATAGATCTTGACATAGGTTTATTCCAAGTGCAGCCACTCTTGATAATCTCTTCACCAGCTGCTTCATAAAAATGTTCCTTTCAAGAGGTTGTCAACCAGTGAGCATGTATGTATGTGACTTAAAACAAATTACACTCCTTGTCTTGCTTTGCTGCTTTCAGATGTGGTAAATATTAAGCCTTGGCTGTGGATGTGTTCCATTATGGGGTAGGTATGGTTCTGAGCCATCTCCAGGTGGATGGCTCTGAGCAATGTATAGCTTTTGCATTTTTGTTTGTTTCCTCGTTTATTTACAACATGGTCCATTACAAGTTTTCTTGTAATACTACATGTATGTACTGTGTGTCTGGAGTGTAGTGTAATGATTGTGTTGTATGATGATGATGATGATGATGATGATGATGATGATGAGAGAAGGCAGAGGGTGAAACCTGGTGCTGGCATTATCCTACTCCTTGAAAATAGCACCAAGGGGGCCACCACATTTAATTTCCCAATTTGATGGATGGATCACCACCAACAGTGTCATGAGACCACACTTCATGAGACACTGTGGAGAGGTTTGGTATTTAAAACACGACATTGGTGCAATGTCTGGTGATCAGGGACCTTAAACTACTGTCTCTCTTCCCCTTGCTGGGCATTGCTTTCGCATTCAAAATGCTCAACACAGTTCAGTACCAGTATTTTCAAATCGAAAAAGAAGCCCTTGTGATCATTTATGCCTTAAAAAAATCATGTATTCTTATGTGGTACCAAATTCCACTTTGTCACAGATCACAAAAATTTTAGTTTCTTTGTTCACCCTTTGGTTGCTTTACCTGACAATGCCACTCTTCAACTTCATTATTGAGCCTTATTTTTGTCAAGATATAATTGTGAGATCCATTTACACCCTATGTTGCAGCACACAAATGTTGACACATTACCTCAGCTGCCCATGGGCAGGATCTATTGTTTGATCAGGAAAAACTGTTGTGTTTCAACAGAGTGTAGAAGCAAGACAGACTATTGATGGTTTCCCCATTACCAGCTCCAGGACTGCAACTGCAGTAGCTGCAGACCTAGTTCTTAAATAAGTGGTGTGCATTATCCAACATGGACAGCCTGACCGTTCATCAGGCTGGGTATCCAACCCATTGCATAACTTCTGTGTTTCTGTCATTGCCATTTCCTGTTAGATTGTGTCATCCTATTTTTTTAATGAATGGGATACTCCTCATGTCGTGATTCCAGCAACCTTGCACAGAGAGGTCCTAAACCAGCTATGTCAAGATCACTTGAAAGCCTCCTGCACTAAACAGTTGGCGCATCAGCATGTGTTCTGGATGGGTTGTTGATCATGAGGTGATGTGCCTGGTCATGGCCATCCACAAGTGTTCAAATTAACAAGTGGCACCATGCATTGATTTTTCCCCTTGGCTAGAGACCATGCTACCTTGGGAAAGAGTCTGTATTGACTTTGATGGATCATTTTTTGACACTTTTTGGTTATTGGTTGATGATGCCTTTTCTAAGTTTCCCTATGTTTGTTATTATCCAACTACCACAGCAGATACAACTGTCTAGGTGCTGTCAAAAATTGTACCTGCTGAAGGCCTAACTTGTACAGTGGTTTTCAACAATGGTACTCAACTTTCAGATCAATCCTTTAATGATTTTTTGACTGTGCTACTGCATCCACCACATCATGGCACCTCCCTTTCATCTGCAATCCAATAGGGAGGCAGAACATCATGTGAGTGTGGGGGTGGGCGGGGGGGGAAAAAAAAAAAAAAAAAAAAAAAAAAAAAAAAAAAAAAAAAAAAAAAAAAGCACAGAGCAAGGTGGCGCAGTGATTTGCCCACTGGACTCACATTTAGGAGGACAACAGTTCAAACTCATGTCTGATTATCCTGATTTAGATTTTCCATGATTTCCCTAAAGTGCTTCAGGCAAATGCCGGGTTGGTTCCTTTGAAAGGGCTTGGCCAACATCCTTTCCCATCCCTCCTGATCCAATGAGATCAATGACCTTGCTGTTTGGTCCCATCCCCCAAAAGCCAATCAACCAACCTGCAAAAATTTTATGACACAGGAGTGCAAATATGTCAAGGAATTTCTGAAAAATGGGGCCCTTAGTTCTTTCTCAGTTCTAAGAGGAGCACTCCAATCAGGTAGAAGAGCCCATCTGAACTCTTATGGGCAGCAGCAGTGGATGATATTCCTCCTACTACCTAACACATGTCCTGCAGTGCCACGAATGTCATCATCATTTGTGCCCAGCTCCTGTCTGGGCCCGAGGGTTTGGACAACACTCGCATTGGATTCCAAGCATCATCCACAGTCAGCATAGGTGCTGTGTATTCATGGTGCATAACAGTGAGTACTTTGTGGCACACTACTGAAATCCACTGCACCCTCTGGTGGGCATAAATACCTCTCTACAGACCATCACGTTGATGCCTCTTCCACCATCATTGCAGTCTGCTGTGGGTGGCACAATGCCTGGGCTGTGCCTGCCCACCACACTGACACTGTCTCCAGGTGATCTGTCAGTGGACCAGCCTCACAAAACAATGCAGATCAGCCTCTTGATGACTCTGCAGTGCCTTCTCTTGCAGGGGGGATGCCAAGGCTTCATTGAAACACCCACAAACACCTCCTGCACTGTTGCAGGCACCTCTTACTCAGATGTAGGCACTGCCTCACTGCTTACACTGACAGCAAAGCCAGCTGCCCACCTGCTGGTGCTGCCAACATTGTCTCCAAAAATCATGATTTTCCAGCTCATAGCACCTAGAGTAGAGTTGTCCATTGACACTTGCATCTGCACTTATGCCACTTACATCCCTACTTGCAAGTTCACATGGACTGGAAACTTTTTGAACCCAGAACAACTCCTTCAGACAATGTGGGTGTGTCAACTGTCTTCACACAGCAGAGCCCACATTGAAACTCTTCTCCCAAAGAAGGAGGGGTAGTAACCTGCAAATTACTGCACTCCCACCACCAGTACCATGGCACATGTCAATAGGCAAGCTCATTTGAGTAGCACTCTGTTCAGCTGCTCAGGTTCCCTCAGGAGGTCACCGACCTTGGTCCAGTCCCTCTATTGACTGCAGCCAATTGCAAGTGGTCCCTGGCAGGCAAATGCTTCTTATATTGATATCTATTGGTTCAGGCCAGTAGTCTTTTGTCTGTACTCACATGTGTGTGTATATTTTTTTACACACTCAACATAACATTAATGTCATTGCCATAACTATCCATCTCAGTACATTAACACTAGTCATAATTAAAAGCAGCCAAACTAATTGTTTCTTCCAGTTAATGTATTACTTGGCTTGTTCCACATCCCTGAAGATGGTCCTTCATGGTAAGAATTACCGAACATAGTGTGTTAGTGAGTGTGGATTATTTGCATTACCAGCCAGATAGTAACTAAACATTTTCATTATGTTAAACACATGTTGTTATTAGACTGTCTTAAATGTTATTCATTCCAATCATTATAATAAAGTTCAACAAGGTTCTTTACAAAGTAAATAAAATCTTCTCATTGTCATTGGCCTTCAGTTAATACATCTTGATGGCTGATAATGCAAAGCTCTGCATCAGCTGATGAAGAAAGTACCCTATTGTCAGGATTTTGAAAATTCTACATGAAAAAAAATTGTGTGAGTATGTTGAAGTAAAGCTAATGTAAATACATTGAAATGTAAAATTATAAATGGTTACTTTATATTGCTCCAGTAGGAATGACATCAGTGTTATCATCTGTAGTTGTGCACTACTAGGTTTGACACACCCTTACCTACTACACCTCTTTCAAAATTCACTTTTGTGTGGCTATATAAAGATAAGAAATATCACAGTCTCATTGTGTAAATATGCCCTGTACTATAAACCAACACTACAAGCTGACCCTGTGGGTGCAAAACAAGTTCATGTTCTCATACAGATGACACCAAAGAAATACACACCCATATAAAAATGCAAATAGAAGCTAGGATGCATTTGACTGAAACTCTCTGAACTGACATGTTCCTTGTTTCAAATTAACTGTATCTTTGATGATGAGTTCATGTGTGAAATGGGTGTTTAATATTGTGTCTTATATGGAAATGTACAGTGCATGACCATCTGATCCCTATTAACATTTTAGCCTTAGATAGTATTAGCTGGTTTTATCCAGCAAGTGTCCTAACTGTCAGAATGTTCAAGTTTGAAAGCACATGACTGGAAACCTTTCACTAAGCTGCACTGCTGTGGTGATTTTTGTAGCTTTTCAGCATTTACCCATGATAGTAATATTGGTACATTCTAACAATATTAGCTATCAAACAATCCACAACCATATTTTGTTGTCACTACTCTTTTCTCCTAGAATTTTTTATATTACACTAAAAAATTTTCACATAGTATCTGAACACACTTAATTACTGTGACTAGTGCCATCACTACAATACTACAAGGTTGAACAATTATTTATAACAAATGCCATGTAGCCATATAACTTATTTTACTGCTGTGATTCTTCTGTTTCTTCTGGCATATTTGTTAGCCGAACAGTACGTGGGTGTAATGCTGGTTCATAGTGTCCAACGGGCACAATATTTCCGCAATCAGGCATGTTGCCATGGCCAGATGTGCTGACAAACTGAGCTCCTGAAAACATGCAGCTGACTTTAATCCCCCCCCCCCCTCCCCCCTCACCATGTGAGTCATTCCCTCCGTGTTCTGCACACATGGCCACATGTTGGAGATCATGGACATGCTAGTGTCAATGTCTGTATTAGCATTGATGTAGATGCTCTGTCTGCTCTGATCACCAAGTCATTTTGTTTGCTGAGAGTCTACTTAATTACTACTTATTGTTGTCAAGTCTTTCTAAGATTATAGCAACAATGTCGGCTTATGAGATCATTCATTGTGCAAATTTCTATGGCCTCTCTAATAATGCTGTCCCAATATTTGGAAGTCTGTGCCAGACACTGGTTTGTTCATACTCCAAC
The DNA here is from genome assembly GCF_023898315.1 of Schistocerca nitens. Lineage (NCBI taxonomy): Eukaryota > Metazoa > Arthropoda > Insecta > Orthoptera > Acrididae > Schistocerca > Schistocerca nitens. The sequence continues at coordinate 690,850,500 of NC_064618.1, read as the reverse complement.
ATCTGATTCTTGGACAAACAATGTTCTGCAACTGCTGACTTGTTTGGATACATCGGTTGAGTGTGCCACTGGTGTGCTTGACAGCAATCTCTGACAGAGCACACTGTCTGTCCAAATATATGTCTTTTTCTGCTGCTACGGAACGTAATGTGTGTCAACCTTCAACAAACTTAGATAATCTTTGATGCTTCCCAACAATGCCCATGTTTTATTGGACTGACAAAAGACAATTTTTACTCAGTGCTTCTTCAATATGCATGCGATGTTTCCTGATAGTGCACCAATGTATGGTACAAAGGGAGTGGCTACCTCTTCCTTCATTACTGGTGGAGAGCATGCCTAATCTTCCATTCTGGGTGTCCATTCTTTTAGAATACAGTTCTGAGGTGTTGCAGCAGCTGGGTCAGTCTCTCTGCATCTGAGATAGTGTGTGCCCCATGTACTACTGTTTTTGTATCCCATTCCTCTGTGAAGCATAGTGGCAACATGTCAGTGTGCATTTTCTTCCGATACACACTGTGGTCCATGGTGCCATCAGTTCTCCTCTTGACCATGACTTCAAGGATTGGTAATCTTCCTTCTGCTTCAGTCTCCATAGTGAATTTGATGTTGCAGTGTATGGAGTTCAAATGTGTAAGGAAGTCAAGGAGTTTGTTCATCCCATGGAGCCAGATGACAATTGTGTCATCCTCTTAACAGAAAAACATGTGGGTTTCCATTTGGATGATGCCAGGGCCTCCTTGAAGTATTCCATATACAAATTTGCGGCCATAAGCAAGAGTAGGCCATCCATTGTGACTCCTTCTATTTGTTCATAGTTTTCTCCATTAAACAGTATATATATGGAGGCCTTGACATGCTGAAAACGTCAGTGGTCTTCTTGTCAAATTTCTGACAACAAGCTCTAGTGACTCTTGTAGAGGTACCCTGGTAAATAATAAAATGACATCAAAACTCACCAGGGTAGGTACTTAAGTTTTTCACCCTGAAGTTGTTGAGGCATTTTACAAAATCCAGAGAACTGTGGAAGTGATGAAGGCTTAATATTTCCATCAGGTATTTTGCCAGAGAATATTTAGGTGCCGTAATGTTGCTGATGATGGGGTGCAACAGCACACCATCATTGTGGACTTTAGGGAGTCCATAAAGTCTTGGTTGCTGTTTAGTTTTTCATGGATCTATCATTACTTATTGTGTAATTTTAAGATATAAACAATGTAACAAAAACAAAACAAAAAATGTTAAAATATGAAATCACATATTTGCTGCTTTTGATAGTTTTTGGAATTTGGTGAGTATATTGCTAAAAGTGAAGATCTTCTTGCACATGAAATTCTACAAAGTATACAAATTTGCTTCTGCTGTTCTTCCCCAACATCTGAGGCTTTAATGAAACAAATTAGTTACACATGTATCATTCAAAGTATATTCCATCACTGGCCACTACTTTCTCCAAGCTTTCAGGCAGTGTGCAAATCCCGCGTTGAAAAAATTGCACATCTTTTGAAGCGGTCCACAAATCGATCCAATTTGTGATTTCTTCATGAGATCAGAAGTGTTGGTCAGCCAGGCCTTGCGCCATTGATCTAAACAGGTGATAGTCAGAGGGAGCAATGTCTGGAGAATATGGGGGGGGGGGGGGGGTAGGACTTCCAATTTTAATTTTTCCAAGTACGTTTTGACCTCTTTTGCAATGTGGGGTCGAGCGTTGTCGTGCTGCAAAATCACTTTATTGTGCCTCTCACTGTATTGCCGCCATTTTTCTTTTAATGCTCTGCTCAAATGCATTAATTGTGTTCAATAACAAGAACCTGTGATTGTTTCACTTGGTTTTAACACCTCATAGTACATGACGCTGAGCTGGTCCCACCAAATTCAGAGCATGATCTTGGAGCCTTGAATATTTGGTTTGGCTGTCAACATGGAAGCAAGGGGCATCTCGGTGGCATTCCTCTGGATCCCAGGACACGTTGGTATCTGTGGAAATGAGGCGGCCGATATAGCGGCCAAGGCTGCAGTCTCTCTTCTTCGAGCAGCTATTCGATCGATTCCCTTCGCTGATCTACAGAGTGTTTTATGTCGTCATGTTGTTCTTTTATGGCACGCATATTGGTCGACACTTCCCCATAATAAACTGCGGAACGTGAAAACTCTTCCCTGTGCTTGGACCTCTTCCTCCCGAACGTGTCGTCGGGAGGAGGTAATTTTAACTAGACTCCGGATAGGGCACTGTCTTTTTAGCCATCAACATCTTTTAAGTGGCAATCCTCCCCACTCTGTCCCCACTGCTCTCAGCTGTGGACAGTAAGACACCTTTTACTTGAGTGCCCCTATTTTACTCCGTTACACGCCCGTCTACTGCTGTCGCCTGATATATCGTCCATTTTATCAGATGACACGCACTCAGCTGATTGCGTTCTCGAGTTTATTAGTGCCAGTGAGATGACGTCATCAGTCATTTGAAGCTGTTTTTGGGGACAACCAACCCCTTTCTGTATTGGTTTTTTAAGCTTTCCTTCTGCTTTTAGTTTCTCCAATTTTTTGAGTTTCGTTCCCATTGCTGCTGGTTTTCCATTTTCGTTTTTTACCTTTTCCTAAGTCACAGACCAGGTGCTAATGACCATAGCAGTTTAGCGCCGCCCCCCCCCCCCCCACCCGCCCAAAAAAAAAAAAAAAAAAAAAAAACATGGAAGCAAGACCAGTATCCCCATGATTTTTTGCATTTAGGGTTATCTTAATTAACCCATTTTCCGTCCCTGGTCACAACGCAATGCAGAAATCCCTTCCGTTTTTGCCTGTGAAGCAACTATTCACAGACGCACAAATGCCATTCAACCTCTCTTGGTTTCAGCTCACACTGGACCCAAGTTCCTTCTTTCCGAATCATGCCCATAGCCTTGAGACATTTTGAAATAACTTGCTGTGTCACTCCCACTAATTGCGCCAATTTTTCTTGAGTTTGGAACTAGTCTTCACTCAGCAATGTCTCCAATTCTGCATCTTCGAAAACATTCTCTCTTCCACCACTATGCTGGTCTACTACATTAAAATCACCATTCTTGAAGTGTTGAAAACACATGTTCTTTCACTAATAGTATCCTTACCATACGTACTTGAGAGCATTCCATTAGACTCAGCCACTGTTTTCTTCATACTGAAGCAAAACAGTAACACCTCTCGCAAATGACAAGAATTAGGCTTGTAAACTGACATTTTCAATCAAGAACAGCTTTATGATGCAGACACAAATCGACTGAAGTTTGGATGAGGTTATATTAACTGAGGTCCAAGCTAACTGCCTGATGTCTGCGATCTGTTTATTTGACTGCCACTTACCACTGTCGCCACCTATTGGCAAACAGCAGAAGCAAAGTTGTACACCTTTTACTTCCGCATTTTTATTTTTGTGCAGAAATCTGTAAACAAGATTGAAATGCAAATCCATGTGTTTTAGGTAAGACAACATGAGGATTATCTTCATGTAAATGGATTTAGAAAAATTGCATTAAAATGTCTGATATGTTTGTTCTTGGCTCTGTTGTTGCAAATTAACCTTGAATGATCCCAGTATCAAAGGCAGTTTCTAATTTTAGTGATTATCTTCTCATTATATGATCATTTAAGAAATAAATATGAAAATGTAAGACTTTGGAAAAGAATGTTTACTGCAGATTTCCATCCAATTATATTGTTTAAAGTATTTATCAATTTTTTAGAACTGTTGTTGCCTTTAAGGACATGACTTTTCCTGTTAGAGTCACTATGTTTAATAGGACAGTACAAACAAAATATATTTGTTTCTGTACTCACTTCAATCTGACTCACTAATTTCTTTTTCATTTTATTCTGCAGAAAATGATGAATGATAAGATTTTGTTACACCGTTTTGACACTTATGAAACAATGGGAAATGTAAGTGTTATCTGCACAGACAAAACTGGAAGTCTCACAGTTGACAGGTTAGTGAATTTCTTTGTTTTGGTTCATGTTGCAGTTGTGAATATGTTGTAATATTTGTATATCAGTTTTGTGTAGCATTAAGTGTGCACATTTTTTAGTGACTAGAGACATTAATTCACTTAAAAAGTTTCACATAAACAGCAAATTTTTTTAAGTAACATCTACCATCTGACAACATGAAAATAATTGTTGTTGTTGTTGTTGGGGTCTTCAGTTTGAAGACAGGTTTGATGCAGCTTTCCAAGCCTCTTCATTCCTGAATAATTACTGCAACCTCAATGATTTGAAGCTGTTCACTGTATTCATATTTGGGTCCACCATATTTTCCTACCCAATTGAGTACTGGAGTGAAATTCAGTTCGCATCCCTGCACATACCTGTGTTTAGTGTGTAACTGCCAGAAGTTCCATTGTTGTATGGCTGTTAGTTATTGTTCAGTGGTATATTGAGTAGAACATTTTTTTGCACAGTTTACAAATTTCAAGATGGCAGAGTTAGAGGAGTAATGTGTCTGCATTAAATTTTGCTTGGAACTCAAGAAAAAGTTTGCAGACTCACGCCAAATGATGGAGAAAGCCTTCAGTGATGAGTGCTTAAGCCATGCATTCATGTGTTGGTGCATGACTATTGTATAAAAAAGACACTGTGTTGTCTCATCCTCCATACACTCCACATATGCCACAGTGGACTTTTTTATTTCCAAAATTGAAAATTCACTGAAGTGATGAAGATTTGCAAAAATAGATGAGATAAAACAGAAATCACAGATGATACTTCATGCAGTCAGTACAACAACAGTTTCTGGAAGTAGAAACAGTATTGGGAGTGGTGTATTGATTATGAAGGAGAGTATTTTGAAGGAGACCCATTGCAAACTTAATTTTTCCACAAATATAATTTTGCTAAATTTGATTCAGTACCTTCTCTTTAGTTACTTAATCTACCCATACAATCTTCTGTGTTCCTTTGTAGCACCATATGTCCAATGCTTCTATTCGCATCTTAATTGCCCTAGCTGTCATCCACATTGCACTTCTGTACATCACTACTCTCATTGTGTACTTGGTTCCACATATAACAGAGTCTTGTTTCTTGGTATTCTGACCCTTTCAAGGATAATGCAAAATGGTGTAGACTGAACAGTAGTTGAACTGAAACTGTACCTTCCCACTGTATTAGCACTATAACATTGTTGATGGTCATTTCCAATTTTACAATTTGCAGTTCACACAGGTAAAGAGACATGCATCTCTTTCTTTGTTAGTATCTTCAAAAGAGGTATAATTCAGACATTAACTGGTGAAACAATATTTGCTGAATTGTAAAAATTGAAATATAAAATCACATTGCTCCATTTTTTTAAGTTAATCAGTTTCAAGTAATTATGTTCTCAGAAAACTACATGTGTCTAGTTTTGAATTATTTATTTCTTTTATGTGTCTAGAACTTGAAATTATTCCAGTACTGGCAGAGCACTAAGAAAATATAGAGATTAATTATGTGAAAAGAATCAATTAAAGAGAAAATTCAGTCCTGTAAAAATGTAGCCATTAAAATGAACAACAAGAATTTATAAAATACAGACAATAGGATAAAGAAACAAACAGTGAGATAATTTTCTTCATATTCTTTGGAGAGCCCAGCAACCAGTACTTCTGACTGCTGTTTTGTTAACTGCAGCTTTATTAAATACATTTATCTGGATGGTTCCTGCAGACTGGGGGATGTTGTTGGCACTGCAAGTTACATTTAATTATCATTGCAAAAGCCCCATTTCTTGATTCTGGCTTTGTGCCATGATGCCCAAGTTCTCATTCTGTTCATCATCTTCCATGTCACATGTACCAAGTGTGAGGCTCCAGCTGGTTCCTCTTTGACATTCATTTGTGGTGCCTCACACAAAATAATTTCACCAAAGTTTATACTGCATCGTCCTAGGGACAACACTGCCCTTGTAGGAATAACAGAACAATTAGACACTACAGAGGCACAGTGACACATAAGGGGAGAGAAATTTTACCCAGCAGAAATCAGCACCTTACTTTCACTCTGATGTACTCAAGAAACTCAACACAATGTCAGCTCTATTGTTGCTGTATGTTGCTTAACTTCACAGGTAATACTACACCTAAGATAACCAGTGGGTGTAAACTATTGCATTGGAAATATCATCTGTGCAGATCATAGCATAGACCCTTTTACTTAGATGGTGAAATTCTCTCAATACAGCCCACACTATGTATCACTAGAAATATGTTGTGTATTACATAATTGTCACAGATACTATCTGTGGTTTAATGAGCTGGTGATAACTACCAGAATATGATATTAATGATATTAATAATGCACCCCACTATCAAAGGATCTTCAAGGTTCATATTAGTAATCACCACTGAAGATGATTTCAGATTCACTGGAAAATGCATGCAGTATAGCACACAGGTACTTGACATCACCACTCACAGCAACAAAATAAAATCTTTCTGTGTGTAACTCTAACACATGACAGTGAACCTTGCTAAGCAACATCATAATAGAAATTTCAACTCTTTTATAAAACAAATATGAGGTGTTGTGCTCAGTAATACCATATAAATATCTTTAACAATTCAAAAGCGCAGCTAAATTATGTAACACCAGCTAACTACAGTGTGCTTGTCTTCATTTTGAAATAATATTTATTTTACAGCAAAGTTTCTGAGATGCAATTTATTTTCTTGTTTAATTGACATTGTTAATCAGAGATAACGTCTGTACATAGGAAGCATGCTACAACAATATCATTCCATAATAATTTTAATATCGCATTTCTCCTTGAAAGACTAGTAACCCACAGCATGAATATATTAGTGTATAAAGGGTGGATTACAGAGTGAATAATCACCTCTTGTGCTATAAAAAGGAAACTATATATGGGAAGGAAAACAACAGAAGATCCCAGTTTTCACATATTCTATAAAAAGTGAGAAATGATACTTTTGCAAGTTATAAGTAAGGATAAGAAAATGACAAGTAATAATTATATAAAAATCTCTAAGAATGTAAGTAAGGCAACTTGAGATGTTGTTAGAGGTACAGTTGGAACTGGAAGTTTTCAAGAAGGTCCAAATTATTTAATACACATCGGAAGTAAAATATCAGATGCTAAGGAGATAATGAAACTTTATCAAACATTTCTCAAGGATTGCTTCTAATCTTGCCTCACAGATTATTTCACCTGAACTGTGTTTTTAACTGAGTTTATAAAACCAGGCACATAATTGTTTCTAACACCAGTAACTCAAGATGAAGTGCTGAATATTATCAGTAGAAGTAGCAACTTATATTCATCTAGTATTGATAGCATGTCTCATTTTTTGTTAAAGAACATTGCTCTAGCAAATTATAATTCTACTTTGTGATGTAATTAACAGTTCTGTAATTACAGGCTGTGTCCCAGATGTTTTCAAAACTGCTAAAGTTATTCTTCTGTTTAAGAAAGGTATCAGTTTGGTTTTTGCAGGAACTTGTCCATAAATGTAGCTTTATTTTTCGTTACTGATCAATTTCTAAACACTTTTAATGATAAACATTCCATCTCTGGTCTTTTAGGAGATCTGTTTAAAGCCAATAAGTTTGTAAATCACTCTATCTGCTGCTTAAAAAATTAGGATTTCTTGGTATCAGAGACACATGCAAAATGTGGTTTCAGTCATACATCAGTATCAGGAAATAGGTTGTTGAATTCTAAAACAAAGGCGGCATTAGTGTTCTATCCAATGAAAGTATGGTCAGTTGTTGTGTCCCTCAAGGTTCAGTCCAAGGTCCTTTACCTTTGTACTATTTTTCAATGGCCTTTCAAGAATTAATCACCTTCCCCTTTAAATAAAGACTTGGAGATAATTTCTCTCCTTTTAGCTTGAGAAATATGAAATAATTTTTCTCTTTGGAAATTAACAAACCTGAACTAATATTTCTGTTTCTTTGGTAATTAATATGTTTGCTTTTTTTATAATGTTACAGACTTTTCTTTATCTAATCAACTTCCTTTTATCACTTTGTGATATTTGCAAATTGTTCATTTGCTAAAATTTAACTTTATGTTAAAATCTCTTTGAATATTGAATAAGGGGAAAATGAAACTCAGGACACTACTTTTATTTTTAAAACAGAAACTATTCTATCTTTATTGCGTGTTTTCTTTCACGTACAGACACAAGTCAGTTCTGATTTTATGAGTGCTGGCCAATCAAACAAACTCCTCTAAGTAGAGAAGAAAAAAAATTTAAAAAAAAGAAAATACGCCCACCTGGGTGTCACCACTGCTTTTAAACATCTTTGACCTAAAAATAGAGACAAAATTAATCCCATTTGAGGAACTAACTTTCTGCAGACCCACTACTATTGGAATTATTTAAAACACAGCAGTTGCACTCTATGAGAGATAATTAGAATGTCCTCAGTAAAAGTCGTTCTTGCTATGTCATTCAGGGTGTTGTAGGAAAAGCTGCTAAATTTTATACCAGACATGTGAATCTCTTAGTAACTAAGATTGGTTCTCACCATATCACATACAGCCACAGGACATCCTTACTCCCAATTGCAAGAATAACGCAGTCCATGTGTCTATATAGAAATTTCCAAACATTAACTAAAATACATTGCCACTCATGCTGAAGTCACAAAATAAGCGCAATATTGCAAAGCCACTATTTTCTGTTTGCTTGCTTTCACCTTCAAATCCACTAATATGACAATGCAGAGGCACTACTTCCTTAGTTGTTGTTTTTTCCACCTCCAAATTCAAATGAAGACTTCACATGATAATGTCACTTATCTCCCATAACAAAACAGAAAATCTCCAACCTAAATGAGGTTCAGATTGCCTGCAAACAAGTCACTTTCAAGCTACAATTTCTTCAGTAACTGTTTTAGCACAAAATCACTAACCACAAGAAACCAATTCTTAACTACAATATACCGTAGCTGTTACAGCTAGGTCACACATAATTGTAAGTTCCCACACAAATCAATCACCTGATGCATTTTGTCTCACAACGTGAGATCAAAATTATCACAGATCAACATGAAAAATTATCACAGATCAACATAAATATCTTTCATATAAGCTGATAACAATTTCATGTAATTCTCCTAAACAGCTGTGGTATTTGACTCAAACACCCCTGAGTCCAAACCCAGTTCAGACTGATCTTAAACTCGTTACCAACCAACAATAAGTAACTGAATTTCTAATGAGATGAATGAAGAATCCATTACAATGAACAAACATAGCATGCTAATGCTCCCTTTTAACAATAGTTGGTTTTTCTTTGTGTCTGCCATTGGAGTCTTGTGATGGCCAGCTATTTCACACCAATAGTGTGTTAGGGCAAAATGTGGTTGACATCCCTACATGCAACTGTGTTTAACATATAACTGACAGAAGTTTCATTACTGTATGTCTGTTAGTTATTGCTCAGTGGGCATTGAGTAGAACATTGTGTTGCACGGTTTGCAAATTTCAAGGTGGCAGAGTTAGAGTACCTTATCTGCATTAAATTTTGCATGAAACTCAGAAAACCTTTACAGAGACACATCAAATGATGCAGGAAACCTAAGGTTTTGAATGCTTAAGCTGTACTTGGTGTTACAAATGGTTCACACAGTTTAAAAATAGCCAGACGGAAGTTAAAGATTACCCTTGTTCAGGACGCCCTTCAATATCTACCAACAATGCTCATGTCAGGAAAGTCAATGAAATTGTTTGTGTCAATAGAAGACTGACTGTTGAAGAGGTTGTAGAAGAATGTAACATTTCAACTGGAGCATGTCATGAAATCCTATCACAGCATCTTGGAATGTGTCATGTTGCCACCAAGCTCACCTTATGGCTCATGAGTCAAGACCAGAAAGACCTCTACCTTGCAATCTGAAGGGAGGATATAAGATGAACATCAACAAAAATGAAATGAGGATAATAGCGTGGTGGTTGAATTAAATCAGGTGATGCTGATGGAATTAGATTAGGAAATGAGACACTTAAAGTAATAAATGGGTTTTGCTATCTGGAAAGAAAAATGACTGTTGATGGTTGATGTAGAGAGGATATAAAATGTAGACTTTCTATGCCAAGGAAAGCATTTCTGAAGAAGAGAGATTTGTTAATATCTTAAGTGTCAGCAAGTCCCTTCTGAAAGTATTTGTATGGGTGTAGCTATGTATGGGAGTGACACACGGACAATAAATAGTTAAGACAAGAAGAGAAAATAAGCTTTTGAAATGTGGTGCTATAGAAGAATGCTGATGATTAGATGGGTAAATCACCTAACAAATGAGTAGGAAATAAATAGAATTGGGGAGGAGAAGAGGAATTTGTGACACAACTTGACTAGAAGGAGGGGTCGGTTGGTAGTACATACTCTGAAGTATCAAGGGATCACCAATTTAGTACTGGAGGGAAACGTGGAGGTTAAAAATCATAGAGGCAGACCAAGAGATGAATACACCCCACAGATTCAGAAGGATTTAGATTGCACAGGACAGAGTGGCATAGAGAGCTGCATCAAACCAGTCTCTGGACTGATGACCACAGCAACAACAACAACATGACAAAATAGTATACATATCATAGGCAACTTTGTCTTTATGTCACTTTTTAATAAACATTATAATTGGCACTTCTCCAAGCCACCAAAATGTACCACGTGTCAACAAGTACAAATCTGACCAGTTCATAGCACCACAACTCAAGAACTCAACAACTCTTTAACCCAACACTCCATACCAAAGTGACCAGCAATACAACTCCAATAGTTGCACAAAGATGCTCTAATTACATATAATTTTTTTTTACATCCTGAGAAACTTGCATGTGATGAAAAGAAAAAGTCTTTGAAGCTATTTTTCAAAATTATTATGGAAACCTTGAATATAATTTTAATAATTATAAATGTCAATTACTTCAAATCCAATTAAATTTTGAAATAGCATCAAAAATACAAAAATAATTACAGTTTTAGAAAAAATACAGCTTTTATGTTGAATCAATGTTTTATTCTTATAAATGTATAAGACTGTGTTACCTATGTTGCCACAATTACCCTTAACACCAAATTACAATTGTTACACTTTTGGATTGTATTGTAAATTTAACTATGCATCATATTCTACATTTCCTGGTGAAAGAACTTCCAATGCTAAAGCAAAGATGTCCTCCTTGAATTGTGGAATGACTCCCTGAGGATTTGCGTCATTATTAATAATGATGCAAATCTTGATACTCAGTGTTGGTAGATGTTTCATCAAGACAAGGAATGCTTCAAAGAGGATTCATTAATTACTAATAATCTAGAAGGTGGTGTCCATGGTTCCAGATGCTGAGCTGAGACAAGTTTAATAGTTATAGTAACTTCTATGATCAATTTAATGTAAATATTCATCTGATGGGTCACACTACAACTTAAGTTGGGAAGTTTTTGGTGTATTTGGGGTGACAGTTGAATAAATCTAAATCTAAATATCTGAATGAATCATTATGGAGGATGTTCTGAAATTAGTTACCAGCTGATTGCCTTTATATGTAAGAGAAAATCTGTTAGTGTTTAAAGTATCTCTGTTGCTCAACTATTTAGAATGGTTGGATTCTTTAGGAAAATAGCAGAACACCAGCAAGAAGAGCTATTCATCATATAGAGAGGCTCACCCACCAAATAAGATAGTTCCTACTGGAGAGGACATTCAAGTACCAAGGAACTACTCTAATTAGAGGAAAGACTAATTCAAACTAAAAAATGTTAATGCCGAGCATCCGTGGATCTACATTATACCTCATAGGAGAGTCTGCATCATCTTAAATAGTCTGCACCACTAACTGTATTTAAATATGATGTGTCAGAGACTGAATATTCTATTTGTTTGTGTAGAAAAAATTACATGCTTGTAGTACATCTTGCCAACTTAATCTCTTTATTCTGTTTTTGTGTAAGGTAATGGTGTGTGAACAATTCTGATGTTAATTTTGTCATGGTTTAAGTTTATTAGGTTGTGTGACATCAATTTGTTATTGAAAAGAATTTAAATAATCAGTGTAGAGCTTTTCCAGTATCCTGTGTTTTGGAGATGTAATTATTAATATATGACTAGGTGAAATGGATGGGTAGTTTCTTTGAGTTTCTTTCAATTTGTTGTTTCATATCAGTTTTCCATCCTGATATCTGTTCTTCAAGAGGACTGATGATTTTGTAAAATAGGAGTGTATTGCAAAGCGGTAACATATGTTGAATTTCTGCAGGTCCTTAAATATACAATGACAATTTCTCCATGCACACAGTCTAAAATTATTACTATTATTATAACAAAAGGGGAAAGGAGACTAATACATCCCCAATTGTTGATATCTGAGATTTTGAGGCTGTGTGATGAGCCATGACAACAATCAAAAAATGGTTCAAATGGCTCTGAGCACTATGGGACTTAACAGCTATGGTCATCAGTCCCCTAGAACTTAGAACTGCTTAAACCTAACTAACCTAAGGACAGCACACAACACCCAGTCATCACTACAACAATCAGTCATGGTCTACAAATGAAACTTTACACTCTAAATGGCAGCAGGAGAACACACATTTAAAAAAAGGTGTTATGTATGCAAGCTTTTGGAGTCAGTGGTTACTTCTTTGGCTGTTGGTGGAAGGGTTGAAGGGGAAGGAAGAGGGGTAAAGGGAAGAGAACTGTAGAGGTTTACAAAAAGGGACAGAGCCTGGATAAATCACCAAGAACCTCAAGTCAGGGGAGACTTATTGTACAGAATGAGAAGGAAAGATTGATTGTCGGAGCTTCACCAGACGAGATTTGAAAACCTCTTAATTTAAAGGCAAAAGACAGGATAATATGCAAGACAGAGATTAATGCTAAAACAATGTGCATGATGTTTTAGTAGTAATCTCTGTCTTGCATATTATTTTTAAGCTCTCAAGTTTTCAAATTGCATCTGGAGCAGTCCCCAACAATCAGTCTTTCCTTCTCATCCCACAGAGTGACTCCCCTTTTTCAAATTCTACCCCTTCTTTTATACCTCCCCACTTCCTTTCTCTTCAACCCCCTTCTGTCCCCTTTAACCCTTGCGCCAGAAGAAGGGGCTACTGGGTCCAAAAATTTGCATAAGTAAAACCTTTTTTATATGTGTGTTCTGTTGCTGCCGCTTGGTGAGTAGATTCTTTATCCATCCAATTACATTATAATGTCAAAATTGATTATTTTTGTTATTACATAATAATCTAAGGCATTTTATCCAATAGTTGTAGTTAAACACCTTCATTGAGGCATAAACTTCCCAGTGCGAGTGAATTTACTGGTTTTTGTCAATAACCAGCTGAATGGATCAAGCCCACTGTCTTCAGTAGTTGACATTCATGAGCATATGACTTGTATTCCACATGCAATCTCTACATTCTTTAGTACTCTGACTGATAATTTTTACAACATGCTATTTTTTTCTTGTTCTCAAGAAATTACTGAGATGTTTATTTTGAGAATTTGCTTGTCAGTCTGGAACTGTAGTTATCTTAACCACTGGTATACTGCAGCAAAGATGTAACTGTTTTGTTTAAATTGTGTATATTGTGTATGAAGAACAATCATAATATTTAATTTCAGATTGCAAGTCGTAAAGTCACACATCTGTGACACATTGTACCTTTCTACTCCCCCATTTCACAATCTACCAGATCCTGTTGGAAATATTATTACACATAATATTTCAATAAACACATCATATTCATCTCGTTTGTTGGTAAGTTATCACTACTTTAGTAGTAGCATTATATATGAAAGATATTTAAACTAAGTAAGCAGTAATTGTTGTATATCCTAGATAGAACTTAACAGCTTCAACAATTGTAAGAGTACGTGGTTCCTTTGTGTGGTGATTTATTGTAGCATATTCTGATATTCAGGCATTACCAACCAGTTTTTATGCATCTCAAAAGCCTCATGAAGTTTCTTCTTTAGTCTTACTCCTGTGATTATTGAAGTTGATGAATATATGCAACACTGAAGATTTTACTTTTCAACCCTTCACACTTATTAAAACAAAATTAAATTTTATAGTTCTGCATTCTTGTATTTATGAATACCAGTGTTGTAACACTGGGTGGTATGTTAAATTAACTAGGATAAGTTTCACAATGTTAAAATGTTATAAATAATGACTTAGACCATTACATTATGTTGCTGATTGCAGGCTTTACAGACTGGCTATAGATGTATACATTAAGACTACTGGGCACTGACTAACTGACGAATGTTATTATACAGGACTGTCAGCAAGAACTGACTGACTAACAACATAGAAGTTTGCATTTCAGTTGCTGGGTACTGGTAGAATAACATAGATATCCATATTTTGACTACCAGGCATTGAGCTACTGCTGCTTTGTGCCAGAAACCTATTTGTAGATGTGCATACTACATAAATTTAAAAAATGGCATAATACATGTCCACTACATTTTATATATTAACATGAAAGATACAAAAGTACAATAGGCATGAGGAAAATTGTTAACCAAAAGGTGTATAATTAGAAAATGCCAAACTTTATTCTAACACTATGCTATGGAACATTTGTGGAGAGGACAGCAGTGTAAACAATAACTTTTGTCAGAAATATAAGCTAACAACAAAGAGGACTGGCTAGTCACTCCTTTAGCTTAATCTTACATTTGTTGATTAAGCAAGGGTAAGTACAGGTCTATTACAAATGATTGAAGCGATTTCATAAATTCACTGTAGCTCCATTCATTGACATATGGTCACGACACACTACAGGTACGTAGAAAAACTCATAAAGTTTTGTTCGGCTAAAGCCGCACTTCAGGGTTTCTGCCGCCAGAGCGCTCGAGAGTGCAGTGAGACAAAATGGTGACAGGAGGTGAGAAAGCGTATGTCGTGCTTGAAATGCACTCACATCAGTCAGTCATAACAGTGCAACGACACTTCAGGACGAAGTTCAACAAAGGTCCACCAACTGCTAACTCCATTCGGCGATGGTATGCGCAGTTTAAAGCTTCTGGATGCCTCTGTAAGGGGAAATCAATGGGTCGGCCTGCAGTGAATGAAGAAACGGTTGAGCGCGTGCGGGCAAGTTTCACGCGTAGCCCGCGGAAGTTGACAAATAAAGCAAGCAGGGAGCTAAACGTACCACAGCCGACGGTTTGGAAAATCTTACGGAAAAGGCTAAAGCAGAAGCCTTACCGTTAACAATTGCTACAAGCCCTGACACCCGATGACAAAGTCAAATGCTTTGAATTTTCGGCGCGGTTGCAACAGCTCATGGAAGAGGATGCGTTCAGTGTGAAACTTGTTTTCAGTGATGAAGCAACATTTTTTCTTAATGGTGAAGTGAACAGACACAATGTGTGAATCTGGGCGGTAGAGAATCCTTATGCATTCATGCAGCAAATTCGCAATTCACAAAAGTTAACGTGTTTTGTGCAATCTCACGGTTTAAAGTTTACGGCCCCTTTTTCTCCTGCAAAAAAAAAACGTTACAGGACACTGTAAGGTAACAGGAGATAATATGGAACTCTTTCAAGTAATTTAAAATTTAAAGCACGGCAGCAGAGATAATATGCTGGGCAAAATAGACCGGAATATACTTGTTTGTGTTTTGATGGACGTTGTAGTTCCGTTGGATAGTGTTTTGGTTTTCTTTTAATTGCAACGAATTATATAAGTGTGGTGATAATTTGTAAAATTATATAATGTATTTAGATTTAAGTATTTAAATATTATAAAATATTGTAAACGAATTGTGGCCATGTTTAGCAATTATTTTGACTACTGTGGTGTCATGTGACCCGACTCAGGACTGTGGATGTGAGCAGGAAAATCGGGGTCTTTTGTCGTTGGCCGTTGTGGTGGTGAGTTGGGAGCGGCAAAGTGCCGCGAGTGCAAGCATGGACGGCAGGGTATGCGAAGGAACAAAGTGAAAGTGTGTGGGTGTGAGACAAACAGTGTACGAATTACACCGATTATTATTTGTGAACTTAAAAATGCATGGCCACAATGTTAAAGTGTTTCTTTTGAATAAATAAGTTTCAATCTGAACGTGTATAGTTCAAATCACTGCTCTTCAAAAGCCAGCCAATATCAGACTCAATAATAGGGGCGCAAATGCAACCGTTTACTACCAACCCCCTTTACAGATGAGACACGTAAAAAAATAGGTAGTAAACGAGCCCGAGTTCAGTTGCAATTGGGGGCTCGTCCGGGATAGGACTTTCTTCCATATTCCATAGTATTTCGGAATCGAATGTCCGTCTGATGTTAGGCTTTTGAACAGTCAGTGTGGGGGCTCTGAGCTAAATCGGTGCATTAGCAGTACCGGAGTGTTTGTGCTGGACAAGATACGCGCTGCCCCGTGGTTACGCCGATATAGGGCCACAACGATTGTGAAGCAGTCAGTTACACAGTCTGATGAGTCGACCACATGTTGCCGCGAGTAAAACCACCGTGCTTGCTGTATCCACGTGTTGCCGCGGGTAAAACAGTCGTCCGTGCCGCGATACGTGCTGCCGTGAGAAGAAACCGTCGTCCGTGCCATGTCCATGTGTTGCTACGGGTAAAGCAGTCGAAGCTGTATCCACGTGCTGCCGACGATCAACGCTGTCGTCCGTGCCACCGACCAACATGACTACATGCTGCCAGGGGCCTACGCAACTTGTTCTCGCTCGTGATTGAGTTTGCTGTGTGTCCACGCCGCCGATTAAGATTCATTGCATAGCTGTGCTGCGGAGCTCACTGCAGACGTCGCGTCACACGAGGATTTAAAAGATAAGTACAGCCAGCAGCTACATTGCAGAATTGTGTCCTTTCATTAGCCATGGCCAATGAGATGCGTGAATCTCAAAGTGAAGGCGAATCAGTGGATGTTAGGAGTACCTGTAGTAGCCCTAGCATGCCAAAAGAAATAGGCTGGATACCAGGAAGTGACCTCAGCACATTTTTTGTAAAACTTACTAGTAAGTTGGGAGAAATAGACTCGAAAATAGGGAATATAAAAACTGCAATAGTTGAAGAAATGGATTCGAAAATAGGGGATATGGAATTAAGGCTTAGTGATAAAATAAAGACAGTGAGTGAAAAATTTGATCAGCTAGATCTCAAATTCACTCAAATTACAGATAAAGTTGAAAACACAGTTAAAATTGTTGAGGGAATTATTGAGAGAGTTGATGAGGTTGAAAGAGGCCTAGTAGCCAAGGTGGACACTGTGCAAAGTAATCTTGTGGGGCAGATTCAGGTACAGGAACAGAAATGCACATTATTTCAAAGACAAACAGAGGCAGACATTGAATCCATTAAGATAGGAGTGTTGGATTGCCATAAGGGAATTACTGACAATAAGAAGGAATTAGAAGGGGAAATAAATGTCTTGAGAGAAACAGTTAATACTGTGGCAGCAGGGAATGGAAATTTATTGTTGGGATATCCTCTGGGGCATGGATTTCAGTCAAAACCTTTTAATGGGGAGAATAAATACCATGCAGTTGACTTTCTAGCTGCGTGTAAGGATAACTTTGTGACAGGGATGAGTGAGCAGGCAAAAATTAAATATGTTAAGAGGCAGTTGGAAGGGGGAGCTCAAACATGGGCAAACCAAAATGATGATAAATTTTGTGATTTTAAAACCTTCGAAAACCTGTTCTTGAACAAATACTGGGGCCAAGCAAAACAATTAAGATTGCAAAACGATTTTTTGAATGGATCCAGTTACAAGAGTGGAAAGGAAAGTATGAGAGAGTTCTGTGTTAGAGAACTGAATAAATTAAATCATCTGGATAGGCCACTGGGCGTATTAACAGAAATATCTACACTAAAGAGAAGATTACCAGAGCATTTGCAATGGGATTTGATTCACAGTGCAACAGATTCAGTGGAAGAATTTCTTACTTTTGTGGATAATATGGACAGGGCATTGTGTTACAGACCTAAATACATGGAACATAGGGAGAGTGGAAGGTATCATAAAAGGGGAAACAGTATTAATTATGAATACAGTAATAACCATAACAGGTGGAGAGAAGATAAAAGTGATCAGAATAATCAGGATAGAGATTGGAGAAGCAAGCCACAAAGGTATAACAGAAATTTTGGAGGGAGAAGAGACAATTTTCATCAGATGAAGAGTGATAGAGAAGGTATGAGAGTAGGAATGCCAGATGCAAATGGACAGGGTAGGCAATCAAAAAACTAATTGATGCCTCACTTAAGGTCTGCAGGGGGGCTGGTAATTATGTGAACAGGGCCAGACAAGGACATGATGGGATGAGTAATAAAGTCAGCAAGGAAAATAGGGAAATTGGGATATGTCATATGGATGCTGTCTTAGGAAATGAAAATCTATGGGGGGGTTTTAACAATTATAGAAATACAGATAAAAGGTATAAGAGGAAAAAAGGGAACAAGGCTAATATCAGCAATGAACAGTGTGAGTTTTACATTGATGACATGTTTAAAAGGGAAGAGAAATTACAAGCAGAGGAGGACAATATTGGTTTGTGTGCAGCAAAATTCATTGAAAGATCAGAGACAGAGGTAGTTTCATCAAAAGGGGGAACGGAAGTGGATATGGAATTAAGGGGCAATGTTCACAGTAATAATGGGTGTGATGAATGGGTAGAGATGTCTATTGGAAATAGTATGGAGAATTGTGGAAAAGGTGAGGAGAGGGTTATTCAGTGTGATGTAAAGGCTAATATGAGTGGTGTATTTGGCAATGTGGAAAATGCTGGTAAATTACCTACTGATAAGGTTACTGTGCTTGTGGGTGCAGGTGTTAACTGTGGTAGTGATAATGACTTCAGTGTGGATATGGAAATGCGTAATGATATGGAGAATGTTGCTGTAGGTTGCCCAGAAGATAAAATTGAAACCTATGTTTTCTTAACTGATGATGCAAGCCTCAAAGATGTTAATTGTGGATGGTTAGGAAAGGAGGAGGCTGATTATGATTTGAGTGATTGGGTGTCCTATGCAAAATTACATAAAGCTTTGATGCCTGAAGAATGGGGTAAAATAAAATTTAAAATTGCCAGAAAATTGGAAGAATTAAGTGAAGAAGAGAATGTTGAGTTTGCTATTAAGGATCTGTTTGAAGGGGGTACTGATGTATGTTTTGGAGAAAGACCTAAAGATATTTGCATTATGCAAGAGGAAAGCAGGAGTGAAGTAGAAAGAGATTTATTACAGGAATCAGGGCTGAACAGAGTAGAAATAGAGGTGATACAGCCAATAATTGATATCAGTGTGGGAGGAGTTGTAGATATAGCATTATTAGACTCTGGCTCAAGTTTATCTGCAATCTCTGAATCTTTCTGGCAGCAAATTAAAGGTTTAGGATTAATAGAATTACCAGTTACAGGAGTCAAAATTAAGACTGCAACTGGGACATGTAGCAAGCCCATCAGCAGGGAAGTATTACTGGAATTTAATAGTAATGAGTATTGTTTTGATATTAGTTGCTTTGTGGTGAAGGGTTTGGCATTGAATGTAATTTTGGGTATGGACTTCTTGTACAAGTATGACTGTAGCATTTTTGTAAAGGACAGAGTGGTAGAATTTGATGCTGGTGGAAATAGACGAAGAATAAAATTTAAAGGGGAATTAAAAGGAGGTGAGACAATTACTCATTTACAAAGGATAGAAGAGGTAGGTGATGAGATCTGCACTGAACAGCAGATACATGACAAAGTAAATGAAATGGGACATTTAAATGAGGAACAAAAGGTGCAGCTTACAGGTTTATTGTGTAAGCATAAGCATGTGTTCTCTGACAGACCTGGAAAAGTCATAGATTTCAGTTATGTTTTGAGGGTATTGCCACATGAAGTGATAAGGGCCAAACCTTATCCTATAGCAATAGCTAATTGAGAGGCTGTAAGGACAAGGATACAGATGATGTTGAAGTGGGGCATACTGGAAATGGGGAGGAGTGAGTATTGTAATCCAATAGTAGTGGTGAAAAAGAGGGATGGTTCTATAAGAATAGTACTGGATGCAAGAAAGCTAAATAAAATAATAGTCAAAGAAAATGATCAGCCAGAGAACATGGATAAGCTATTGCAAAAATTTTATAATGTTAAAATTCTGTCAAGTGTTGATTTGACTTCAGGGTTCTGGCAGGTGCAATTGGCTGAATAGAGCAGAAAGTACACTGCTTTCTTATTTGAGGGCAGGACTTATATGTTTACAGTTGTGCCATTTGCTTTATCAATATCTGTAGCAGTTTTTGTAAGGGCTTTAAGTCATGTGTTGGGTGATGAACTAATGAGAAAATTGACAGTGTACGTAGATGACATTTTGATTACGAGTAGCAATTGGCAAGAGCACTGTCAGCTGTTGGAGGATGTATTCAAGGCTATATCTAAAGGGGGGATGACCCTTAAGTTAAGTAAGTGTGAATTTTTTCAAGCAACATTACTATTTCTCGGTCATCAGTTAACTCCTGATGGCATTCTGCCCAATAAAGAGAAAATCAAGGCTATTGTTGACTGCAAGGTGCCAACGAACAGGAAACAATTGAAATCATTTATAGGACTATGTTCATTCTATAGGAAGTACATAAGTGATTATAGCCAGAATTCACCTAACTTATGCAGACTATTAAAGAAAAGTGTAACCTGGTGCTGGACATCTGACTGTGACCAGGAATTTAAAGCCATCAAGAATAGCTTAAAAAACAGCAAAATTTTGTTCTATCCAGATTTGTCTTTGCCTTTCTGTATTGGGGCAGACAGCTCAGATTATGGGATAGGGGCAGTGCTATTTCAGGAGAGGGTAGTAGATGGGAAGACCGAGCACAGGGCAATCGCTTTTGCAAGCAGAATGCTGTCCAAACATGAATTGATGTATGGTATCTCAGAGAAGGAACTTTTAGCCATAGTTTTTGGATTTCAGAAGTTCAGGATATATGTGGAAGTTAGGAAAGTGATTGTTTACACAGACCATAAGGCTCTGAGCTATTTGCAAGAATGTAAGCTGTTAAATAATAGACTCATGAGGTGGGCCATGTTTTTGCAGCAGTTTAACTATGAGATAAGATATATTAAGGGCACAGACAACAATGTGGCTGATGCCTTATCAAGATTACCTTTCATTGGAGAAGAACATGAAGCAAATGGAGACGAGAAAGAACTGCAGATATTGTATATGAAAGGAGTGGGTGGAGAGAAGGAAATCAGATCCATCTGTAAGGACATGAGGAGACTTCAGAATGGGGACCAAACCTTGAAGTTTATCAAAACAAACTTTGGAAGTAAATAACATGAAAAAATAGCTAAATATTATAGAATTTATAAAGGTATTTTATTTAGACGAAGAAATTTGGACAAAGAGGAGTGGAAGGTATGTTTTCCAGATGAGCATGTGGAAAATTAATAAACTACATCCACCTTAGCCATGGGCATTATGGGGCTCAAAAATGTTTGTAAATACTGCAGGACTATGTTAGTTTTAACAACATGGCCAGGAGAGTAAAGAGACAGTTGGCTTCTTGTGACAAATGTCAAAAAGTGGAGTATAATACTATTGCAATATTGTTCCTGAAAGAAATGGTGAACTGCTGGCTATTGATTTATTTGGGAGGCTGCCAACAGGTCGAGGGGGTGTAAAGTATGTTCTTTTAGCTGTTGATGTATTCTCAAAGTTTGTAAGGCTGTATCCACTGAAAAAGGCCACTAGCCAGAATATAATTAACAAGCTAGAGAAAGATTACTTTGTGAATGTTATAAAACCAGAGAATGTTCTGTCTGATAATGGAGCACAATTTGTATCTAGTGTGTGGGGGAAGTTTATGCAAAGATCTGGGATAAAGCATATAAAGATTTCAGTGTATCACCCTGCGGGAAACCCTGCTGAGAGGTATATGAGGGACCTGGGTAGGCTATGTAGGACATATTGCAGTAAAAAGCATAGTACTTGGGCAGAATATATAACTGTGTTTGAGGATCTTGTGAACACAGTGAAGAGTTGTGCAACAGGATTCTCACCCTATGAGCTCATGAAAGATATCAAGCCTGACAATCTAATAGCAGAACACATAGATTTTCCTCCATCTCAAAACTTGACAAGTCAAGAGAAGATGCAGGTGGTTCAAGGAGGGAGATAAGGTGCTGGTGAGGAACAAAAAAAATCCAGTGACATTGATGACAAAATCAAAAAGTTATTTGAATTATACCATGGACCCTTTGAGATAACGGGTTGTCCACACCCTAATGCATATAGGTTGGTATATCCAGTGTCCAAAAAGCCATTTGGACTGAGAAATGTAACGGAGTTGAAAAAATATGTGGTAAAAGAATAAAGGTTAAGGAAGTGAGATTCCCATGTACACTATTGTCGAGTTAAAAAAAAAAAAATTATTGGGGGCTATGTATACGTGTATTTATAATTGGAGTATTATTTGTGTTAATGTGTATGTTGCGATGCCATTGTTGGTGGTCAACAAACTTCATTATACTGTATATATTTGCAATAAGGGAATCTGTTGTCCCATGGATTTGCACAACTGGTGTGGGTGTGATAGAAGCCTTGTTGAAAGTCATACGGGAACTGAAACCTACTGTACATATAGTCTATTTCTGTATAAAGATGTGGAGAATATAGGAGGGAGGAAATCTGCAAATAGTTTGTTAAAAAATAGTTGAGATTTTATTAAAATTTCTAATGTATCTGTGGCACCTGGAGTTGATACTGGTGCGTGGGGGTAGAAGTGTCGGAGGTCCTGATCTGGGAACATTTGAAGGGTGAAATAGAATATATTTAACTATGCCATGTTTGTGTTTGATTTGTGTGCATGTTTGTCATTTGTACAAACCTCAATAAGAACTGATCAGTGAAAACAGGATGTTCCAGGGAGGATTTGGATAGCCTGATTCCTGGGAAATGTGGGTCTGCATGTCTAGGCAAGATTTATGAGGATTTGATTAAATTTTGATAGGATGGCTTGGCTAATGAGAGGAAGCACAGTGCTGTTGGCTGACAAGTTTGGAAAGACTGTATTCCAATGCATAAACCTGTGAACACAAGGATCTGGTTACAACAACTTTGTGCAACTTACAGAAACAACTGTGTAAAAAGTGGAAGTGTTAATGTGCAGTGAGTGGGCAACCTACATATAGACTAACATGGGCATTTATTTTGCCTGCCCAGTCACTCAATAGGATACTATCTAATTGTATATTTGAGTTGGATACATTGTTGGATTATGTATGTATGTTTTCCTAATGACAGTACATACACTAATTAACTCACCACTATAACACTGTTCTACGTGTTTTGGTGCCATTATAGTTATAATTAAAATGATTAATATATAAAGCAATATGGGTTCACTCCATTTGGTGCTACTTCATGTTGCCGTTACTAAGGTAATGTCTCCATGAAGTGGGGGTATGTAAGGTAACAGGAGATAATATGGAACTCTTTCAAGTAATTTAAAATTTAAAGCACGGCAGCAGAGATAATATGCTGGGCAAAATAGACCGGAAAATACTTGTTTGTGTTTTGATGGACGTTGTAGTTCCGTTGGATAGTGTTTTGGTTTTCTTTTAATTGCAACGAATTATATAAGTGTGGTGATAATTTGTAAAATTATATAATGTATTTAGATTTAAGTATTTAAATATTATAAAATATTGTAAACGAATTGTGGCCATGTTTAGCAATTATTTTGACTACTGTGGTGTCATGTGACCCGACTCAGGACTGTGGATGTGAGGGGGAAAATCGGGGTCTTTTGTCGTTGGCCGTTGTGGTGGTGAGTTGGGAGCGGCAAAGTGCCGCGAGTGCAAGCATGGACGGCAGGGTATGCGAAGGAACAAAGTGAAAGTGTGTGGGTGTGAGACAAACAGTGTACGAATTGCACCGATTATTATTTGTGAACTTAAAAATGCATGGCCACAATGTTAAAGTGTTTCTTTTGAATAAATAAGTTTCAATCTGAACGTGTATAGTTCAATTCACTGCTCTTCAAAAGCCAGCCAATATCAGACTCAATAATAGGGGCGCAAATGCAACCGTTTACTACCAACCCCCTTTACAGATGAGCCACGTGAAAAAATAGGTAGTAAACGAGCCCGAGTTCAGTTGCAACACGTGTATCTGGACATGCTGGAAAATTGGCTCATGCCACAACTGGAGACCAACAGCGCCGACTTCGCCTTTCAACAGGATGGTGCTCCACCGCACTTCCATCATGATGTTTGGCATTTCTTAAACAGGAGATTGGAAAACCGATGGATCGGTTGTGGTGGACATCATGATCAGCAATTCATGTCATGGCCTCCACGCTCTCCTGACTTAACCCCATGCGATTTCTTTCTGTGGGGTTATGTGAAAGATTCAGTGTTTAAACCTCCTCTACCAAGAAACGTACCAGAACTGCGAGCTCGCATCAACAATGCTTTTGAACTCATTGATGGGGACATGCTGCGCCGAGTGTGGGAGGAACTTGATTATCGGCTTGATGTCTGCCGAATCACTAAAGGGGCACTTATCAAACATTTGTGAATGCCTAAAAAAACTTTTTGAGTTTTTGTATGTGTGTGCAAAGCATTGTGAAAATATCTCAAATAATAAAGTTATTGTAGAGCTGTGAAATCGCTTCAATCATTTGTAATAACCCTGTAATGAACTTGACTACTTGTACTAAGTTAATCTTATCTCCTAAAAATTATATAGAGTTTTTTCAGATTCCATCCCTTAGTCACATGAGAGGGCTCAGAAAGCATCAACACTTGCTTATAATAAAACATTTTTATTCACTTGATAGAGTAACACACTGAAAAAGCCTGCAAAAGCTCATGAACAGAAGTAAAAGCAAAGAACATTGGTCAAAGAGAACCAAAACCAAATACCCGAGTTAAAAAATGTGGTTGATAGTCACTGCAGAATCAAGTGTGTCATTCAGTAAATTCACAATAGGGATGGGGAAGCCAGCTAGAAGGCAGGGCTCAAGTGTCAATGAGCAATTCATGCCTTTGAGAATGTCTGCCAACTCTGTGTCATTGATTTGTAGGTGGGCCAGTTCATTCATGTCAGTAGAGGATGTGATAATGTCCAACCTGGAAAGATAGCATGTCCATTGAATACTGGCAGATTGTATCCATGTGGGACAGGTGTTGTTGGGGCACATCCTCGCTGGGATTACAAATGGAAGCAGCAAGCAGATAGTGATGAGTAAAGATGGTGACCTCATGCCCTCGTTATCTTCATGGAAGTATTTGATTGCATTATAGAGGGTGAGGCATATGTGCTCAAACATTTACCATTTATGCTGGGCAGATGAGAGATTTTTGAAAAAGAATCTGAGTGGTTCAATGATGTCACTGACATGCTGTTGCAGCATTGCACCTGTTGCACCTTGTTGGTTGTGATTGAAATGTGTGCATTGGGTTTTGGCTGAACTAGTGTGATGGTGCATGCAAGTTGTCAGAAACCTGAAGCATCTTGTCAGTCCACGGAACTTTCCTCATAAATGAGGTGTTTTTCCTTATCAGAACACCTTCGAGGGAGCTCGCTTGGAGGCAGCATGGGGGAGATGTCAACAGTAGAAGTTAATAATGTCGGAGAATTTGCACAGCTCATGGTAGTCCACAGATGGAGGAAGATTCCAAATAAACTTAATGTTGTCACATGGTGGTCAAATATCTGCAGTTTATATGGTATAACAAGGACAGGTTGCTCTGGGATTTATCATGACTGATTTTGACACCTAGTCCTTGATGGTGGAGGAAAAAATTGGAATGTCATACAGGTATGCATATGCAAACAGAGTGTTAAGTAGTATTAAATCAATGCAGCATTGCCATGTCTGAGCCACATTTGGAGGCTGTACTGCACGAAAAAGTATCCGAACAGTCCAAAAAGAATGATCAAAGCAGTTTTAAGAATGTTGTCTTTCAACACAGGTATTTAATACTAGGCACTGTGGCAATCAAGTGCACTAAATGCTCATGCACCACTGAGCTATTGAACAAAGTCCTGAATATAAAAAACTGGATAATTGTCAATGATAATGCAGGCACTGAGGACACTATAATCCTCACAGATATGGAATAAGCTCAATGGGGTCAGACCATTTACTATCTGATTGCTGAATGATGCATGCAGTCAACAGCTCTCTGACAATAGCCTTAGCATGGCCCAATTCCTTTTTTAGTTTGAGGCAATCAGCCTTGTGTTGAAGTTGAGCACCTCTGTGATGTTGATCTTATGACTATTACTGTTAGTACTAGTGTCATTTGAGTCTGTTCACAAAGGGGTATTGTGTTCTACAGAAACACTGTAAGGCGCAGTGTCACTGAACTAAGACACTCGTGTAGAAGGTGGTGCCACAAGGGGTGAGGGGTTGGTTGCCAAAATGTCATCTGGTCATGCTGAATCTTTATCAGGCTGCTGACATAGTATTGATAGTCCGCACCAGTTGTGTGGACACTTTGTTGATCCATTGGCAAAGAGCATATTGTGAGCTCAAAGAGTGTTGGAAACAGAGTGCTCAAACATAAGCTCAAGCAATGCAATGGTGAGTTTAGCTGTTAGAGATGAGCACTCAGAAAGTGAGCAACGGAGAGGGTCCTTTAAGAGGGAAAATTGATAAGAATGGATGAATGAGCATGGGATCAGGGAGCCGGAGGCATGATGTAGTAATGCTGCATCTTTTGTATCAGGGGAAAGTCTGAAACACAGCATCATCAACATCCACAACATGAAAAGCCTGTGTAAAACTGAGGTCAGGCACAAGGCACACTTGGATGTTGGCAGTAGAGTTGTTTGCAGTGCATAAAGTCAGCCTGGTTAGGGATGTGTAAGCAGGGGCCAATCCAACATGAATGATGCTGACCTCAGTGCCAGTATCAATCAGATATTTCAAGTCTGAGGTGCAGTCTGCTACATATGGGCAACCTTGTGGCATGAATGTTGCACATGCTGACTATTGCTTGGTGAGGTGCAATGAGGTGGAATGGGCTCATTTGCCTAAATCAGTCTGCATGTGGAGTTCAGGAATGTGCAGTACACTCACTGAAATTACCTTTATACCTAACAAATCTTTTCTAATACCTCCTGTCTATTCAGCAAACTATGGTATACAACCTTAATTGTATTTAAATCTCCTATTTTGCTTTCCAACCTTTCTTCCTCTTGTTGTAGACACTCATCTAATTCCTCTAAATGTTTTAACACCTAATCCCATCTCCTTTACAACTTGTTGATTCTTCCATTTAATTATGAACTTAAACTTAGTAATGTTTCATTCACTGAGAAAGTTTTTTTGTTAATAATGCTTTTGTTTCTGTTGTTTGATTTAAATGATCTGTATAGTTCCTGCTATAGAACCATTCTCATCACTTTCCTAACAGATATTAATGTAAAGTATCACACAATTGGTAATGAGATTAACTAAGATTGTACTGGTACTGTTAGTAAATGAAATGATTATCCTTTTGCCATATTGTTTTCTAGTTAATGAAATTCCCTGAACAGTTCTTTTATAATTAATTATTATCTAACAAATTGTTTCCTCAAGCTGGTTTCACCTAAGAAATTAAGAAACCACTCTACATTAAATTGAAATTAACTAAGATTGTACTACTAGTGAATGAAATGATTTTCCTTTTCGCATATTGTTTTCTAACTAACGAAATTCCCTGAAAAGTTCTTTTATAATGGATTATTACCTAGCAAGTTAACTTCACAAGTTGGTATTCACCCAAGAAATAAAGAAACCACTCTACAATAAACTGTATATTAAAGGAACAGACTCCATCACATTGTGGTATATTGAACCTCAATGAAAGTTTGAATCTGAAGCACTGACAGCATCTCATTGTCCATTTTTGTCATGTACTGCTGGGTGCTGTTGATGGTATCTACACTGCTAGGCAGCATCATGTGAAACTGAAAACTGAAAATCTATAAGTTGTGAATCACATGTGAAGTGGATAAGGACACTTCCTACACTCTCTGGTGTCATTCTCTTGAACTTTTCTTCTCATTAAGTGACCTTATACCTGACAAATATATGCCGCATGCATATTTGTTCTAATTATTATTGAGATGTAACTTATGATAAGTATCATTCAAGGCCACCTGAAAGTGAAATTATTTATGGGAAATCTCTTTTACAATTAATATAGATTGACAAATTTTGCTGAATGATGTTTAATGTTCGTAAAATCTCATGTTTGAGTTTACTGGAAATGTGTTGTTTATTAATGTTTACATGAAAAATTCACTCACATTTATTTATTGTAACTATTAAAAAATATTTTAAAACTGTTTTAAGTTCATAGTATCCAGTACTTAATATTATCTCAATGTATCAAATCCAGTTTTATGTAACTTCCAGTTATTGCTGATTCTTCAATGATGTAAGACTTATATACAGATAATTCACATGACATAATGACAATTATTCTGTGTGACCATCAAAATCATCTGATAATTTAGTTCAAGATGAGTCACAAAGTCCAATGTTTAGTTCCATTTGTGCTCAAAGTAACATCAAACTATGTTGCTTCTTTTATTTCATACAGTTATCTATCCTTGCTCACTTTATGGCAGCCTGAGATACTACCTAGGATTAGTTGAACTAAATTGGAAAATCAGTTTCATACATAAAACTAAGCACAACATTGGATCTGGTGTTATACTCTTTACAAGTGAGTGCAACCTTTCTCTTTTATAAAAATACAGATTATACTCGCGTATGTTAATAGTAATTTGTCAGAAATGAAAAATGAATTTTAAGGTGGCAGATAGCAGAATAAGAGGGTAAGTAAAAATATCCCAGCTTGCTTCATTACATCACTCTCTCATTGAACTGACCAGATAGATATTGCAAATAGCTAACTGGATAATTCAATTACCACAAGTGACTCCAGAAAGTGAGGTTTAACACTCTATACAAAAAAAAAATTACACCATAAAACTTATCAAAAACTACAGTATATATGTTTTTCAAATTCCTACTTATATGAACTGGCCATATGAAAATGCCCATACAAAATATTTACATACATTGTATTGCACAATTGCACAAAATATCTACAAGTTATACTTTTAATAAACATTATGCATCTTCATATAAGTAATGTCCTTTTTAGGTAAACAAGGATTACATTCCAAGATTTGTATCACTTTATACAAGTCCTGTCTTGTTTAAAAGAATAAATCCTCATGGGTTGCAAAAAGTTAAATTACACTGCACATTGCAGTTCACTTTTTAGATAGAAATTTTCACTTGCTCAATGTTTAGTGTTGTTCACAGGCACTTTCACACTTTTAATGAGCTTTTACACTTTTTATCACCAAGTTGCCCATGCCTTCAACAGGACCAAGTTGTAGTTATTTAGGAAATGTACTGCTATTAGTTTCCATGGAGGTGGTTCCCCTCTACCACAGGATATGAAAAATTAAACAAAGTGCTCTACTTTAGTACTTCTAACTTAAGTCTAAGAAAAAATGTTTCACACTAAAAATGATAGTCATCACTTCATAAATATATAAATTATGTAGTCCTCATAACATCACTATAATTAGCACTAATATTGACTATAGTACGAAAGGTGGTGATTAGTAAAAATTTTAAAATCAAGTACACATTATGCTACAGAACATTACTCTAGGTCATAACTGTCTGAAACTGGTTAAACTTGAAAGATTTGGGTTTCTTTACCATTTGCAAAATAGCAAACACTTAAAATGTGCAGTAGCATAGATTTACTAAGCACTACATTATGAAAAAAGAATAGAGTCACCATCACATAACTTAATTACTATTCAAACCAAAATTGAGGGGCTGGAAGTTGTACCAAATCATTGCCCTACTTCTCCTCTTAGCTCTCAGCACTACTCTCACTCAACCAGAAAATCAAATCCTCATGAAATCACAAAATATTACCAAATAGTTGACCTGTCAGAAATATTCACATCAGTCTAGCCCACAGCTATCAGTTAACCAGCAAACTTATCGTTCTTCACCCCAGTATTACCAACACAAATAGAAGTTTTGAGATACATATAGATGCAGTGATGCAGCATTATATGACTTGTACCCCACTAACATATCACTCTTTTTGTTGAGCTCTCATTCCCAGCTGCAGTGTCATGACTTGCACAGTATAAGAGTGCCCAATTTTGCCTAGTTCAAAAATAGATAATCAATATGGTTACACCACATTTGTTTGTATACAGTTAGTTTTTCATTAATCATGTCTGTCAGTGCCATTATTGTACTTACATTTCCTACCTTTTTAGCTAGTGGAGTGCATTCTCAAAAATTATCCCTGCTGTAGAGGCACGCTCCATAACCACTAAGACCCTCACATTATTCATTATTTTATTATTGCTTCATTATCTAATGAATAAACACCTGCTCTGCTTATCCAATGCAAAACTGATTATACTGGAAAACTCTCCACAGTAACAGATCCTTATGCTAAGGCAAATTTATCTGTCACTGGTCAGAAAAAATTATCACTTAGGAAAACTATTATTTCACTGTATTCCATCAAATTGGTTGAAATTCTAGCCTGAAGGGTGATATACATACAAATATTGCTTACTTTTTCCACACACATTACTCCAGGCAACTATGTTTGAAGTTGTAGTTCCTTAATGTTAGGGAAGGCTACACCATGACACACTTCTGTAGGTAGATAGTTATCTTAATATACTGATGATTGAACAAGACCACTCCTATTACACCACAATTAATGGCAATACCTAGTATTCAAGATGGTTTATACTCCTTAATGACGCTGCTGCATCACCCATGAGCTGATTACTTCAGATATTAATTATCCTCCACATATGCTGACTCCTTTCATTTTTCTGTTTATCTTATCTCTCTGACTGAAATTCTTTAACCTTGGTACCAAGTTACTTTCTTCTATCCTCTTATGAATGATTCCATGACTGTCACTAACAACATTATATATATATATATATATATATATATATATATATATATATATATATATATATATATATATATATATAGTTATAATAGAGGGAAACATTCCACGTAGGAAAAATATATCTAAAAACAAAGATGATGTGACTTACCAAATGAAAGTGCTGGCAGGTCGACAGACACACAAACAAACACAAACATACACACAAAATTCAAGCTTTCGCAACAAACTGTTGCCTCATCAGGAAAGAGGGAAGGAGAGGGAAAGACGAAAGGATGTGGGTTTTAAGGGAGAGGGTAAGGAGTCATTCCAATCCCGGGAGCGGAAAGACTTACCTTAGGGGGAAAAAAGGACGGGTATACACTCGCACACACACACATATCCATCCACACATATACAGACACAAGCAGACATATTTAAAGACAAAGAGTTTGGGCAGAGATGTCAGTCGAGGCAGAAGTGCAGAGGCAAAGATGTTGTTGAATGACAGGTGAGGTATGAGTAGCGGCAACTTGAAATTAGCAGAGATTGAGGCCTGGTGGATAACGGGAAGAGAGGATATATTGAAGAGCAAGTTCCCATCTCCAGAGTTCGCATAGGTTGGTGTTAGTGGGAAGTATCCAGATAACCCGGACGGTGTAACACTGTGCCAAGATGTGCTG
Source organism: Schistocerca nitens (assembly GCF_023898315.1). Classification (NCBI taxonomy): domain Eukaryota; kingdom Metazoa; phylum Arthropoda; class Insecta; order Orthoptera; family Acrididae; genus Schistocerca; species Schistocerca nitens. The sequence goes on along the minus strand of NC_064618.1, from coordinate 690,818,920 downwards.
GCCGTGCACCAAGGCATGTTTAGCCACAGGGTGATCCTCGTTACCAACAAACACTGTCTGCCTGTGTCCATTCATGCGAATGGACAGTTTGTTGCTGGTCATTCCCACATGCGCACAAACCCAGTCTCTCCCATCTACTCAATCTCCCACTTCCAGCTCCACTCCCTCCAAAACCTCAAAATTCCAATCAACACAATCTGGTACCACAACACCCTAATTCAGTAGTTAACCTTTCCTCCAAACCTCTCTCCCAATCCGAAACCTCTGTCCTATCCAAAGGCCTCACCTTTAGCACCACTCCCAGATTCAACCAAACAGCCCTCGTCAAAGATTTACTGTCCTACACTCGTACTCTCTGCTGGAAGTATCACTTTGCCACGAAGAAAAATGATCCTAATCCTACCCCTAATGATCCAACTCCCCAAGAAACTATCCAAATTGAACCCTGCCTGGAACAGTTCCTTCCTCCGTCACAGCGGGACCCACCTCCTCTTCCACAAAATCACCCTCTCCAAACCTTCCAGGAATTTCTGACTTCCAGCCTTGCCTCTCAATCCTTCTTAAAAAACCTTAATCCTACTCCCAACATCACCACTGCTGAAGCCCAGGCTATCCGTGATCTGAAGGCTGACCGGTCCATCGTCATTCTTCTGGCGGACAAGGGTTCCACGACTGTGGTACTTGATCGTCGGGAGTATGTGGCTGAGGGACTGCGTCAGCTTTCAGACAACACCACATACAAAGTTTGCCAAGGTAATCCCATCCCTGATGTCCAGGCGGAGCTTCAAGGAATCCTCAGAACCTTAGGCCCCCTACAAAACCTTTCACCTGACTCCATCAACCTCCTGACCCCACCGACACCCCGCACCCCTACCTTCTACCTTCTTCCTAAAATTCACAAACCCAATCATCCCGGCCGCCCCATTGTAGCTGGTTACCAAGCCCCCACAGAACGGATCTCTGCCTACGTAGATCAACACCTTCAACCCATTACATGCAGTCTCCCATCCTTCATCAAAGACACCAACCACTTTCCCGAACGCCTGGAATCCTTACCCAATCCGTTACCCCCAGAAACCATCCTTGTAACCATTGATGCCACTTCCTTATACACAAATATCCCGCACGTCCAGGGCCTCGCTGCGATGGAGCACTTCCTTTCACGCCGGTCACCTGCCACCCTACCTAAACCCTCTTTACTCATTACCTTAGCCAGCTTCATCCTGACCCACAACCTCTTCACTTTTGAAGACCAGACATACCAACAATTAAAGGGAACAGCCATGGGTACCAGGATGGCCCTTTCGTACGCCAACCTATTCATGGGTTGCTTAGAGGAGGCCTTCTTGGTTACCCAGGCCTGCCAACCCAAAGTTTGGTACAGATTTATTGATGACATCTTCATGATCTGGACTCACAGTGAAGAAGAACTCCAGAATTTCCTCTCCAACCTCAACTCCTTTGGTTCCATCAGATTCACCTGGTCCTACTCCAAATCCCATGCCACTTTCCTTGATGTTGACCTCCACCTGTCCAGTGGCCAGCTTCACACGTCTGTCCACATCAGACCCACCAACAAGCAACAGTACCTCCATTACGACAGCTGCCACCCATTCCACATCAAACGGTCCCTTCCCTACAGCCTAGGTCTTCGTGGCAAACGAATCTGCTCCAGTCCGGAATCCCTGAACCATTACACCAACAACCTGACAACAGCTTTCGCATCCCGCAACTACCCTCCCGACCTGGTACAGAAGCAACTAACCAGAGCCACTTCCTCATCCTCTCAAACCCAGAACCTGCCACAGAAGAACCACAAAAGTGCCCCACTTGTGACAGGATACTTTCCGGGACTGGATCAGATTCTGAATGTGGCTCTCCAGCAGGGATACGACTTCCTCAAATCCTGCCCTGAAATGAGATCCATCCTTCATGAAATCCTCCCCACTCCACCAAGAGTGTCTTTCCGCCATCCACCTAATCTTCGTAACCTCTTAGTTCATCCCTATGAAATCCCCAAACCACCTTCCCTACCCTCTGGCTCCTACCCTTATAACCGCCCTCGGTGTAAAACCTGTCCCATGCACCCTCCCACCACCACCTACTCGAGTCCTGTAACCCGGAAGGTGTACACGATCAAAGGCAGAGCCACGTGTGAAAGCACCCATGTGATCTACCAACTGACCTGCCTACACTGTGATGCATTCTATGTGGGAATGACCAGCAACAAACTGTCCATTCGCATGAATGGACACAGGCAGACAGTGTTTGTTGGTAATGAGGATCACCCTGTGGCTAAACATGCCTTGGTGCACGGCCAGCACATCTTGGCGCAGTGTTACACCGTCCGGGTTATCTGGATACTTCCCACTAACACCAACCTATCCGAGCTCCGGAGATGGGAACTTGCTTTTCAATATATCCTCTCTTCTCGTTATCCACCAGGCCTCAATCTCCGCTAATTTCAAGTTGCCGCCACTCATACCTCACCTGTCATTCAACAACATCTTTGCCTCTGCACTTCTGCCTCGACTGACATCTCTGCCCAAACTCTTTGTCTTTAAATATGTCTGCTTGTGTCTGTATATGTGTGGATGGATATGTGTGTGTGTGTGCGAGTGTATACCCGTCCTTTCTTCCCCCTAAGGTAAGTCTTTCCGCTCCCGGGATTGGAATGACTCCTTACCTTCTCCCTTAAAACCCACATCCTTTCGTCTTTCCCTCTCCTTCCCTCTTTCCTGATGAGGCAACAGTTTGTTGCGAAAGCTTGAATTTTGTGTGTATGTTTGTGTTCGTTTGTGTGTCTGTCGACCTGCCAGCACTTTCATTTGGTAAGTCACATCATCTTTGTTCATGAGGTGACGACTTACCGAACGAAAGTGCTGGCAGGTTGATAGACACACAAACAAACACAAACATACACACAAAATTCAAGCTTTCGCAACAAACTGTTGCCTCATTAGGAAAGAGGGAAGGAGAGGGGAAAACGAAAGGAAGTGGGTTTTAAGGGAGAGGGTAAGGAGTCATTCCAATCCCGGGAGCGGAAAGACTTATCTTAGGGGGAAAAAAGGACAGGTATACACACGCACATATCCATCCACACATACAGACACAAGCAGACAAATATATATACACACATAGATACACTCAAGAAACCTTTTCTAAAATATTTCTATGCTGAAGTATGCTGCTGTAGCAAATCACAACACAGTCAGAAAAAGAATGTTTCTGATTCACTTATAAACAACATATGGGATAGGAAAAGAGTTTGACTGTCTCAGGAAACATGAAAAATGAGACACAGAGCTGGGGTAAGCATTATCACAGCATAATGAATCCAACACAGCATATTCATCCCCATACGTGCTTTTAGATGTTACTTCTGGTACGGTGCATATTATAGTAAGTTCCTCCTCTCAACCACACAGGTCTTGCTGCATAATACAGTACATATTGAACAGACACTGTCATCATTTTAGCAAATGATTTATTACACTTATTTCATGGTTAAGTGGATACATTGTTGTTGACCTAACAACTATGGGTTCCTTGTCTGAAACTTGGCTGTGGACTGAACTGTCTCAGGACCAAAAATCGGGTCCTTATTTATCATCGCAATAATAGGCACTGAAACTACACATTGTTTGATGTTTAATTTACAGAAATTACAATTACAACTTAACTCCTTCAAATAAGTGAATACATCAAAAAATTCCGTCTTTTCAACAGTTTCTCCTACTACAGGAGTTAGGCCGAATTATTTGTTTAAATGATGAAATTAATAGATATAGTTACACAAATAATACTTTGGACAAAACTGATAATTACTTTGGAATTAATTAAGAGCTGGCTTTGCTAACATGTTTTCGAATAGAGCCAAATAACTGCTTTGAGAATGCCAGTGTTTCGTCTTCCAAATGTTTATAAGTAGTACAGAATTTATATTTGTTTATAAGTCAACAACAGAATTTTAATTCAAAACAATTACTGATTTCACCCTGTAACAAAAGTATTAACTAGGAATAGTCAAAATAAATTAGAAAATCAATTACATACATAAAACTAAGCACAAAATTAGATCTAGTGTTATATTCTTTAAAAGTGAGGGCCAAACTTTCTCTTTTATGAAAATGCAGATTATACTCATGTAAGTTAATTGTAATTAGTCAGAAACAAAAAAAAAAGAATTTTAAGGAGGCAGATGGCAAAATAAGAGGGGAAGTAAAAACATCACACCTTCCTTCATTACGAGGTGTACAAAATTAATGATATAAAAAAATTCAGCACCTTCATTGATACATTAACCCATTTGTTTCCAATTGCATTCCCACTGAAAACTGTAACCATTAGGCAGAATTGTAGAACAAGAACCTGGATCATAAGGGGAATAAAGGTTACATTCTAGTAGAAGAGACTACATCATGGAATATGTAAATCAAAAAATTCCACATTTGAAAAACAAGTATACAAAAAAATACTCCAAAATACTATGAGAAGTGGGCAAGCTCACTGAGATCATCCAGGACATCTGGGAAACAGAGAAATTATCACCTGATTGGAACATGGCTCTGATCCATCCACTTCACAAAAAGGGAGCTTCTACTAAAATGAACAACTACCGTGGAATTTCTCTTGCCCCGTTAACATAGAAACTTCTCTCCAAGGTGTTACTATCAAGGGCTGAAGATCAACTGGATAGTCAACTGGAGAATATCAGAGAGGCTTCAGGAAGACTTGATCCTGTGTTTAACCCTAGAATGGTCAGGCTGTGTCTGTGAGACCCACTGGTTTTTGTTTCACTGAATTTATATTCTTATAGTTGCCGATTTGACTCGAGTGCCCTGCTACCTTCCTGAAACTATCCGAGAGAAAGCATTTTTGTCATGAATAAGGTTTTTCTTTGTTTAGTCATTGCCTGGCAGTCTTCCAAAAAGCGAGCGGGTCTGTCAGACCCAGCCTGACCAGTCACGTAACTAATTTCTGCCGGTGCAACCCCATTTTTATTTTGGTGCATCATTGAGTAACTAGTTATTTTGTGACCTATATGTGATGTCGTAACACCGAATTATCATTGTCAGTAGTCTGCAGTATAACATGGCAAGAGGAAGTCTTTCTTACAGTGAAATTTGCAGAATTTTGTATGATGATCAGACTGAAGCAGACGATTCTGATGCGGACCCAGACTTCGAAATAAACAGCTATCATGACAGCAATAGTGAAATAAGTGGTGATGAAGAGGGAGATGTTCAGTCATCTGCCTACACTGATGCACCTGCTATTGGTGATTCAAGTACAGCTCCTCTAACTGATGCAGGTACGTCACCTATACGCTATTACAAAGGAAGGAATGAAGCAACTAAATGGTGAAAAATGTGTTTCCCACAAAGTGTTCAAACAAGACGTCACAACATAATTACAATGCATTTGCCTGGAAATATTCAAGCTGCAAAGGATGTACATTCACTGCTAGAATCATGACAGTTATTTTTTTAGCAGTGCATTGATTGATGCAGTTCTTGAATCAACCAATATCTATATTGATTCAGTTCGAAACAATTATGCAAGTGACCCGAACATGTCTAGGCCTACCAGTTTTGATGAACTGAAGGCATATTTTGGCCTACTTTACTTAGCTGGAACATTGCATGGCAGTAAAATGAATATTGAAGACTTTTGGAATACAGATGGGACAGGAGTAGTAATCTTTCATGCAAGTATGTCACTGAAGAGGTTCAGATTTTTGACTTGTATCAGGTTTAACAACATCCATACAAGGGAAGAAAGAAAAGCACAAGATAATCATGCTGCCATAAGAACCATTCTTCATATGTTTGTCTCCAACTGCAAAGCATATTTTGCTCCATCAGAAAATGTTACTTTGGATAAAATGCTCGTTCCATACAGAGGCAGGTGCAGGTTCAGGATGTATACCCCAAATAAACCTGCCAAGTATTGGATCAAGGTCTTCATCCTGACTTGTTCTAAAACCTACTATGTAAAACTTTGGAAGTTTATGCAGGTGCACAACCTCAAGGACCGTACAAAGTCAGAAATAAGGCAGATGACGTTGTTTTCCATCTTGTAGACCCAGTAAAAGGGTCTGAAAAAAAATCTGGCGATAGACAATTGGTTTATTTCTTACCCAATCGTCAAAAAACTGTTACAAGAAAAGAATATTACTGTTGTTGGTACCTTAAAAAATAAGCCTGAAATTCCATTTGAATTTTTATCAAAAACGTCTAAAGAAGAGTACTCAAGTATGTTTGGATTTCTGGAAGATGTCACATTACTTTCATATGTACCAAAACAGAACAAATCAGTACTCCTTTTGTTGTCAATGCACCATGATGATGAAATTGACAGTGACAGTGGTGGAAAGAAAAAACCAAGTATAATAATGTACTACAACAAAACCAAGGGCATCGTAGACACCGTTGATGCTATGTGTGGTGAATATACTGTTGCTAGAGGGACAAGACAGTAGCCTCTGTGTCTCTTTTTTCGGTTGTTGAACATTGCAGCTCTCAATGGCTACATTGTGTTCAAAGCTAACAAAAATAAGTCAGTTACATGAGAATACCCCAGAACACTAGGAAAGTCTCTCATAACACCATATTTGACAATGAGCGCAACCCAACCAAACCTTCCTCACAATCTTTGCAGGCTTGCCTCTAACCTCTCCAGTACCAAAGAACAAAGAATAATCAAAGATCCACAACCAGGGAAAAGGATAAGATACTACAAATGCAAGGACAGCTAAACTAAATACTTTTGCAAAGTTTGCAAATTGTGATTATACTTGGCGCATGCAGAAATGGTTTGCGGCTACGGTTTTGAAAAGTGATAACTTTAGAGGATGATATTTCATGAATTATTCTTCAAATTCATGATTTTCATTCATACAACGAAAGTTCATCATTTGTACTTCTTATTTCTACAACTTACTGTCATTTATATTCTTATTTCAGTCAAATTTACTTGTATTTTCAGTTTACTGTCATTTAGTACTACAAAGATGTATATGTTTCAGTTTTTTGTACAGTAACTGTTAACTGTTGTATGATGCAGAAAGCTGAACTAATGTCACTATAGCATTTAGTAGTACCTAATCAAAATAAAAATTCAACATTTGATCTAAACATACTGTTTGTCATTTGTTACAAGTGATTTGTTTATTGGGTTCCACAGACCCAGCCCAACCATACTTGACATTATTTTTTGCTCGACCATTCTAGGGTTAACAGACTTTAAAACTGTACTGGTATACTCCAATATGAGGCACTGCTAGGTGGTTGTCATCTTAGTTGATTTCAGGAACACCTATAACTTCATTGATAGAGAAACACTTCGCACAATACTCCAGGAACTAGGACTAGACAACAAAACCTGCAGACTCATTCTAGAAACCTTGACCAACACCCATTCTAGGGTCAAATTTAAAGATGGGATCTCAGAAAGCTTCAGATAAAAACTGGAGTGAGACAAGGGCATGGATTCTCCCCACTCCTCTTCAACTGTGTCCTTGGATAGGTTGTGAGAGAATGGCCAATTTGGGTGTTCAGAGTGGTGTCCACCTGAGCCATAAGAATGAATGACTGATAGTTGATTGCCTGGCTTTTGCAGATGACAATGCACTGATTGTTGAGTCTCTTGAAATGGCATCAATGCAGGTAAACTGCCTCAGACAACAGGCAGCCAAAATGGGTCTTCAAGTGTTGCTGGAGAAAACAGAGTTCGTCACGAACATCAAAGAAGCTACAGTGAGATGTTACTAGACCAGGGATACTTCAAAAGGACTGAGAAGTTTAAGTGTCTTGGCAGATTGATTTAACCCAACTTATCAGAAAAAATGACATTATCCTTGACAGTTGACAAGTTGAAATTAGCCTATCGACTGCCTATGAACACCTACAACAAAAAATGCATCATGCAACCTTAAGCTTTAGCACTACATATCATTTATATGACCAGAAGTCATGTTTTCCATGGAATGTCTTTCCACGAGTCATAGAGGTCTGATGGATAAATTGGAAGTCAGAGAGACGAGAATCCTCAGGAAGATCCTAGGCCCAGTAGAAGAAAATGGGGAACTCAGAAGGTGACATAACTCAGAGCTCTACAGACATATTGAGAGGCTCTCTGACTGTGCAAGAAAAAGAAGGATAGCTTTCTATACCTGTGTTGCAAGGTTACCTCCAAACAGATTGACCAACCATCTGTTCAACTTCCAGCAAAACAAGAAGGTTTGCACCACTTGGCTGACAGAAACTGAAAAGGTCGTTAAAGAACTGGGAATAACTGATCTCCAGAACAGACAGTCTGTGAGATATACCCTGAAAGAAGTCCAAGAATTTCAGGAAAAGCCCCAAAGGAAAGGTGCCCCCTGGACAGAAGAAAGGGACATGTTACATCGGCAGAGGATGTGACAGTACTGGGCAAAGATTGAAGCCCAACAGTTGAAGAAGCAGGGTCCAAAGTAGGCCCATTCAAAATAAGAACAAGAAGAGCAAAAAGTAACAAGCTCCTTAAAAGTAACCAACACATTTAACAATTTTTTCATTGGTGTTACTGATAATATGAGACAAACTTACATAAGAGAATTCAAGTCAAAGAATATGAAATAAGTGCTTCTAGAGGGTCAATTTGCATCAGTTCTGCCTCATAATATGAACTAGCTAATGCAATAAAAGTACTAAAAAATTCTGATGCTACAGGGATTGCTGGTGTCCCTGCAATGATCTTAAAGAAGTGTGCATCCAACCTAATTTCAGTGCTTACACACTTATAGAACTGTTAACTTCAGGCCGGCACTTACCTTGATGTACTGAAAACATCTAAAGCCATTCCAATATCTAAAAAAGGCAAGAAATATAATGTAATTAACTACACACTCATCACAATTTCCTCTTGAATTTCAAAAGTATTACAAAATCTTATGTATGACAAACTTATGAAACTGAAAAATAGAGACTCCAGCTGGGAATATCAACAATGAAGGAAAATTTAGTTTGCTACTTACTGTAAACAAGCCACATTAAGTTTCAAACAGGCACAATTTACAGACCCTTACATAAAGCTTTCAGTCACAGCCTTGTTCAGTGAAAGAGAAATACACACCATTCATGCACACAAGAAAGCACATAACTGCAGTCTCTGGGAGCTTGGTTGAAATAGAACTATCATGTGAGACACAAGCAGCAACCTGGAGGAAGCATGGAAGGGGGAGGGGAGCAAGAAGGGGGAGGAATGGTAGTGTCTGTCTCGAAATGGGGGATGGGGGAAGATGAACACTGTCTGACAGACTGTGCATGGATTAAAATGCCAACAGGCACAGCACACAGCATCAGGCATCAGGCGGTTGTGGGGCAGGGAGATGGGGAAAAAAGGAGCAGAAAGGAGAGGAGTGGGGAAAGAGAGCACGGTAAACAAAGAGCATGGGAAATGACAATGGGGAGGAGATGCTGGACAGGGGGATGGAAACTGTTGGGTGGAGTTTGTGGGGACAGCACATTAACATACATTGAGGCTGGTATAATTAAGGGTGCAGAGAATGTGTTGTAAGGTTAACTCCCATATGCACATGTCAGAAAAGCTGGTAGTGGAGGGTAGGATCCAAATGACACTGGTAGTGAAGGAGCAGTTGAAATCAAGCTGCACATTGTGCCACAAGTTGGTCTACTTTGCTCTTGGCTGCAGTTTGGCAGTGGCCATTCATCTTGGTGCCAGTGATACCAATACAAAAGCTGTGCGATGATTGCAGTAAAGTTGGTAAATGACTTGCTTTTGCAGGTTTTCTAACCTCTGATTGGGGTATGATAAGTTTGTGACAGGACCATAATAGGAATTGCTGGTTGGGTGGATAGGGCAGGTCTTGCACCTGTGTCTTCCAGAGAGATATAATCCTTGTGGCAAGGGGTTGGGGCTAGAGTGGCATAGGGATGGACTAGCATGTTATGGAGGTAGGGTGGGAAATGGAACACCACTTTAGGATTGGTGTGTAGGATGCCATGTAGGACATCCCTCATTTCAGTGGAAGGCCAAGGGTGATCAGAGCCTTGGAAAGGGATGTGGTTCAGTTGTTCCAGTCCAGGTTGGTACTGGGTGATGATGGTGGCACTCATTTGTGGCTGGTTCTTGGGGTGTGTGGGAGGATTGGGAGTATGAGGGGAAATGGGACAAGTGGTCTGTTTGTGGACTAGGTCTGTGGCATAGTGCCTGTCTGTGAAGTCCTTGGTGATACCCTCAGCATAATGTGCAAGGGAGTTCTTGTCACTGCAAATACACAACCCTTGTGTGGCCAAGCTGTATGGGAGGGAGCTTTTGGTGTCAAAATGCAGGTACTGTTGGCGTTTGGTGAGTTTAATGTGAACATAGGTGTGAATGGAGCCAACAGAAAGGAGGAGGCCAATGTCTGAGAATGTGTCATGCTGGGTTAAGGAGAACCAAGTGATTTGGATAGGAGGTTATGAGGGAACATAGATAGGGTGTCTTGGCCCTGAGTGTAGATCATGATGATATCATCAATAAATGTGCAGCAGAGTAGGGGTTTGGCATTTTGGGATGCTAGGAAGGTCTCCTCTAGATGGCTCATAAACTGGTTGGCATGGGAGAGTGCCATACAGGTGCCCATGGTTGCATGGCAACCTGAAGTGCGGTCACAAAGTAGAACCCCCTTAGTCACCCAGTACCACATAGGGCCAGAACAACTGAATATATCCTTTGCCAGGGCTGTGATTACGTTTAATCATGACCTGAAATGAGCGACATCTTGCCTGATACCCTGCCCACCAATCCTAAAGCAGTGTTCCATTCCTGACCACCAATCCTAAAGCAGTGTTCCATTCCTGCCCACCAATCCTAAAGCAGTGTTCCATTGTCCACCCAATCTCCACAACGCCTAGTCCATCCCTATACCACTCCCAGTCCCAGCCCCTTGCCACAAGGATCATATGGGTCTGGAAGACACAGGTGCTAGATCTGCCCAGTCCATCCATCCAGCCCTTCCTATTCCAGTCTTGTCACAGGTTTATCCTACCCCATCAGTGGTTAGGAAACCTGTGACAGCAGGGCATTTACCAACTCTGTTGCAATCATTGCGCAGCTTTTTATGTGGGTAAACTCTGAACCAGCTGTCCACCAAGATGCATAGCAAGCACCAAACTGTGGCCAAGAGCAAAGTAGACCAGACTGTGGAACATTTTGCAGCTCAACAAAACATGCTTGACTTCAATGGCTGCTTCACTACCTGATCCATCTGGATCCTCCCATTTGTCATTAGCTTTTCAGAACTGTGCCAATGAGAGTTATCTTTACAACACATTATCCACTCCCGTAACTATCTTCGCCCCGAACTACAGTAATGTACTGTCCCTACACCCTCCATCCAACAGTTTCCACTCCATCTGTCCAGCATCCCCTTCCCATCCTTATATATCATGCTCTTTGTTTCATTCCATTTGCCAGTGCACGCTTCACCTGCTGATGTTCTAGTCCCTGCACAGTGTGCCAGACAGCACCCATACACTACTATCTGTTCCCCCTCCCCACCTTTCTCAGGTTGCTGCTTGCATCCAACATGATAGTTGTATAATAGTCTCAAAGATACAGTGGTTTAAAAATATAGTGTCCATGGGAAAAGGAGGTAAGTCATGTGAAACTAGGAAAATGGGGTTTAATCAGTTGGCAGCACTGATTGCAGCAGTTGTTTACATTCCATTGTCTATGATTATCAGGTGTTGAGTATGTGCTGTTGGAGAGGTTTAAGTTAGTGATTTGTGTTGTGTGAACTGTTTAGCTTGTTTTATGTTTAAACTGAACTGTGGAAGAGAACAGGTCTACTTCATGACATGAGAAAAAAATGTTTATCATCCACCCATGAATTAGGGCAAATTGTAAACATTCCATATTGAAATGTTTTCAGAGTACCATTGACACAGAACATGGGTATATTATATCTAATTATAACAAAATGACAGTGAATGAGCAAAATACTTACTTGGCAGGCCTAATTAATGTAAATAGTGTATCACAATGGAGACCTAGGCAACCAGAAAATGAAGCTAAATTTCTTGACAACAGTTATTCATGTTGTATAAGAGTGAAGAGGGAGAATTCTGTCACTGAAGTACATCTTTTCATGGAATATCTAAAAAATGTTAGAAGTAATACAATGTTATTTAAGAAAGGTGTGAGCCCTAAGGATGGTTAAGGCCAACACTCTAATTGGAGACATTGTGTGACTTGACACAGTTCACCAACACATTAGTTCATTTAAAGGTGAATGAAGCCATCACAACCTCTAAGAAAGTGAATCTCCCACCAGCTCTAAACATCAGTAAGATGTATGAATTATTTAAGAAATCATACCCTGCTCAATCTGTGTTGTTTGAAAAATATAGACTTGTTTTCAATACAGAATTTAACATCAGTTTTGGGAACCCTAGAATGGACACTTGTAGTTATTGTGATAGACATGCTGCTGAAATTCATGTGGTTGAACATGCTTTGAAATTGTATTCAACAAATAGCTCAGAAAGGGCAAGTGCAGGAAAAGAAATCAATCAACTGTCGATGGCGAAAGAACTTCACTTATTAAAGTCTGATATATTTTATATTTGTAAAAGGAGTTCTAAAGCAAACAGCAGGACACCAAAAGAATGTGAAAGCATTACTATGGATTTCCAGAAGAACTTACCTATCCCTGACATCACAACTAACGATGTGTACTACAAGAGACAGTTAACGTTATGCGTGTTTAATATTCATTTATTGTGAACCGATGAATCATATTTCTTCATGTATCATGAAACAGTAGCATACAGAGGGTCGAATGAGGTCTATTCATTTTTGTTTTATTTTACGACGGTAGATCTTGATCCCTCTGTTAGAAAATTAGATGTGTTTTCAGACGCTTGTGGGTGGCAGAGCAAGAACTGGACTATTTTCTGCCTGCTGCATTACATCGTTCAGCATGTCAAGAGACTTGACTATGTGATAATGACTTTTCCAATCCGTGGCCATTCATATCTCAAATGTGATCATAACATGGCCAGTATCAACCAAAAAATGGGTTGAAATGTCCAAAGACTGGATAGAGGAAATAGAGAGTGCAAGAGCAAAATCCTCACCTTTCCATGTTGTTGAAGTAGACAGGGAGTTTGTAAGAGATTGGTACACACCTCGATCAGTTGCATTTCAAGATATCCCCATTTCCTTCTAGACCAATAAGAGAATTAGTGGCTGCAAAAGAGCATCCCCAGTTCTTGGAACACAGAAGAACATTCCATGGCCATTGGGATCTTCATGTTATCAACAAGCCACTTACTGTTCCAACAGAACAAGCTCAGCTTGAAGGAGAGTTGTTTCTACCTGATTATGCATATAAGGGTGAGTGTTTTTTGTTTCATCTTTATTTTTATCTTAATTTTGATTGTATTATTTACTTAAAAAATTGTATTTTAAATTTTGTAAACAACTACACCCACATTTACTTTTTAAAAGATCTGCAAGAAGGTGCTTCTGTTGCAACCTAGTAATTATTACAAGTATGCAGACCTACAACAGTTAAGCACGTTTTGTGGAGAAGAGGCTCGGCAGTTTTCTTTGTAGCTACCAGAATTGGAAAAAGGACAAAAACATAGCAAGAAACTATGTCATCAAGATGACACTTTTTCCAAAACCAATAAGTGCAAGTGCTAAGAAGCAGACCCAGAGTGGAAATGAATAAACATTGAATGAACATAACTACAAAGAAATTGTTTGGACTTACAAAAACCAATAAGTGCAAGTGATAAGAAGCAGACCAAGAGTGGAAATGAATAAACAATGAATGAACATAATTACAAATAAATTGTTTGGGCCTACAAAGTTTTGTTGTGTTTATAAGAAATTAATTCTAGTCTATAATTATCTGTATTATGACTTTTATGGTTTTTTCTTAACTAATAAATTTTTGCACATTCATTTGTTACATTTTTAATGGCATCTTAAATAATATTGGTAGCTAGTTCTAATTGTAATAGGTTTAACAAAGTTAATGAATTAGCAAGATTTACTGACATTCCACCTTTTATAATGACTTACCTCCTTTTTCCCTACAAAAACTGAAGTTATTTGATATAATATTTTCTTTAGGTTGTTACAGTATGTTTGCACAAAAACCTTGTAGAAGTACCCCTTAAACTGCAAGTAAGGCTAGAATAAACAGAAATTTCAAGAGGATTGGCTAAAAATTGCATTTGGTACAGAAGGTTTGGTTTTAAAATTTGCTTTCCTGAAAAATTAAGAAGAACTGACTTACCCCCTTTTTACTGTGGACCCTTCATATGTAAGTTTCTTTAAATGGCACATAACTGCAACTTGACATGTATTCTTCATGGTGAGCAGCAATATATCTTTTCCTAAATTGTTGATGAATGCAAATTGAATCAATAGCCTATGTAATGAACAACATGGATTTAGAAATAATAAGTCAATGACAATTGCTATTCACAAGTACAATTCCATATTAAGCGTGGTGGACCATAAGATTCTCCTGTCAAAGCTTGAAAAATGTGATACACCAGGTCTGCCCAACAACTGGATCACTTCCTTCCTGAGCAGTCATAAGTAGACTATGTGCTTCAAGCAAACAAATATCCACCTACATACTGTATCTGAACACTTATCAGACTACAAAAAAACCAAATATGGAGTACCTCAATTATCAGTAATGGGACCTCTTATGTTCCTGCGGTATTTAAATGATTTCACCTTAAATGTGGATGCACATAAACCAATCATATTTGTGGATGACAACCACAATCCTACTAAAAGGAGACAGCAATGAACAATTACAGCAATGAGGAAAGACTGACACAAAACAATTTTGCAATTACACACAGAATCATCAGCTCATAATAAACAGAAAAAAAAATTCTCTAAAATTCCACAATACTCCAAACAATAATGTGTTTATCCCATTCATTCATTCAATTATTGAGCATCCATTTTATCATATACAATGATATAGGAGTTGTCATGTTACGTTATATGAGTTTGTAATTATACAGTAAATTAATAACATAAGCCTACAGTGGTAAAACATACATAAATATATGTCTCATGCAGCGTATAGTAGATAATAACAAAACAAACAATAATTAATTATTTATAGTGCATACTATTTCATACATTTGTTTTTCAGATATGACTTATCATTATAATTGACCACTCTAGTAGAGAATAACGGAACAAACAATAATATATTAATTATAGTGTGTACAGGCAGACTATTTTCATACATTTGTTCAAATATGAATTATCATTATCATTGACCACTATGTCACTATGTTCTGAAAATCCATGTACTTTGTATCACTGTAAAAACATTCCCTTAATAACATTTTTTAAGCTCATTTTTAAAAATGTAAAACTTTTCTATCATTTTTATGCTTAAGGGAAGAGCACTAAAAAGGATTTTGGGATGATATATTGCACTTTTGTGATATTGGGCTGTTTTGTGTGTTTCTCTGTGGAAATCATTCCTGTGTCTTGTTGGGTAGTCATGGCACTCACTATTTAAAGAAGAAAATTAGGGGTGAGATTTGCAAAAGCAGATACTTTCGTAGATATATAAAGATCGAAATGACATTATTTGAAATTCTTTGAAAATTTCCCTGCAGGGCTCTCTTGGTGCAGCCCCTTTCATTATTCTTAATGTTCGTTTTTTAATAATGAATGACTGGTTTGCCAGACTTGAATTACCCCAAAATAAGACACCATACCACAACAGACTATGCATAAGAGCATATGAAGCACGTATTACTGTTTTTTCACTGCAGCAGTATTTCATCATTATGAGTATATTGCAGCATTTATTTAGCTTCTTATTGAGCATTTCAATATGTTTATCCCACTTTAGATGCTCGTCTAACCAGATACCTAAAAATTTTGTGTTTGAAGTTTGTAAAATCTTCTGTTCACCAAGTTTCAAAACTATATTGGGCTTTACTTTATTTGGTACATGGCTGAAATTCATCCATACTGTTTTTTTCTCATTTGCAAATGAACAGTTATCTCTAAACCATTTTCCTGCTTCTTCTTTTGTTATTTCTACTTTGTGTTGCAAGTCAGTCTCATTTTGAGCTTTAATAAAAAGACTTGTATCGTCTGCATACAATACAGTATTAGCTAGTGTTAAACAGTTTGGTAGGTCATTTATGAAAATCAAGAACAAGAGGGGTCCCAGCACAGAACCTTGTGGCACTCCATTACTAACTTTCTTATATTCTGAAAAGTAAGAGGTTCCTTCGTGAACTATTTCTACTTTTTGGTATCTGTCTGACAGATATGATTTAAACTTGCTGTGAATTGGTATCCATCAATGATGAACTAGTTGGTAACAGTACTGAAACCAATTTCTTGGGACTTTGGCTGCAGGGGATTGTAAAATGGAATAAGCATATTGAATACCTTAATGCGGAACTGAGCAAGACATACTAACTTCTTTGCTCACTAAAAACATGCTGTAGTGAGACAATATTAATGAATGCATATCATGTCTACTTCCATTCTTAGTTTAAATATGGAGTCACTTCCTGGGGAAACTTTTAAAACAGCTAATAGCAGTTTCAAACTACAAAAAAAGGACCATTACAATCTTGTTTGGTTGCAAACCTTAGTTTAAGATCCTGGTATTCCTCCATTACTATAAGTATATGAGTGTATGATATGGGAACTTTTACATCCTTTAAAATAAATGTAACTGGTAAAGACCATAGACTGCAAAAAAGACTGTTATATACATGATCACTTTACCAGAAAAAACAAAAATTTACATGTAACACAAATCAAAACATCCCTCTGCCTGCTAAAAAGGCACTTTCCATATTGGGGTTAAACTTTATAACAAACTTCCTGAAAATGTAAAAGCAATTACTGAGGTCAAAATCTTTGAAAAATCTCTGAAGTCACACTGCTTTTACTCCATTGAAAAACATTTAAATTTATGGAGTGTATTATATAAATTCTTGATGTCAAAAGGACATTATTGAAATCTTAAATAAGTATGCCTAAAAATCACTTTCAGAAGTGTACTTATTATTTGACTTGTCCAGTATCTTATGCAAAAGATACTTTTGTAGACAACAGGACCAATAAATACCATACAATACAACCAAGTGCGAAGCAAGTGGCAGTTAGCCATGCCACATGAATGACGCACATGGCATGACAAGAGAGCGATGTGACACATGACATGTCATGTATGTGGCACTGGCATGTCATGCATGTGACTCAACTTTAGTAGAAATAAGGATGGTTAGCAACATAGAAACATGGCAGCATGTCTTCTTTAGATTATAAAGCTTTCTTAGCTTTTGTCATTGTAATTAACATTAATCAACAGATGTCTAAAATCTGTTGTTGGCTACATTCTTTTATTGATGTATTGTTGTTAGGGATATACAACCGTGAAAGGGGGGGTTAGAGGAAATCTACTTTGAAGCTGCAGTACATATACAATGTCAGTTTGGAAAATATGATGCACTAGTTATTCAGGTGTGTGCTTTATTGAAATTAAAAAGAAAACATATTTTAGAAAGATGTGACCCTATTATCAAGTTTTTAAAATTGTTATCCCTTGCTGTAATCATAATGAAATTGTATGTTTGCAAAACATGTTGTGTTTTTAAGTTAAATATCTCACCTATCTGGACAGCTGGTGTGTCATATCCTACAGACTTGTAAAGTTCTTTCAGTAAAGTGTTGTTAGAGGTGAACTACTGCACCCACATCCACATCCTTCACAGTGGCCCCAAGAAGACTGAAAAATTTCCCTGTTATTTTTCTGTGTGCAAAGTTTTTGTCCTACAAAATACATATTGAGTCTAGATCCTCATTGACAGTTAACTGATGAAAGACGCATATTTTATCAAGGATTAAGTAGAAGTAGGATACATATGGAATATTCTTTCAGTATCCTAGTGCCTAAATTCTACATCTACATTTATACTCCGCAAGCCACCCAACGGTGTGTGGCGGAGGGTGTTGGTTCATAGCAAACAACATTGCATAGTTCTGTTTAGTTCTGTATCTTCATTCTACTCCACAAATTACTTAAATTAATTTCAATTACAGCATCTGTCTCTGAGATTTTAAATGCAGTCATTCTCATTCTTTATGATCACATTACTGTTGGTCTGTTCAGGCTGCTGTTGTAAATATAAACTCCACAAGACCAACAAAATGAATATTGAACTCAGGATCATTTCTTGCTCTCCTGTGTACAGAAAAATTGCAAAAAAGGAGGAAGTTTTGCAGATCATAATAATATAGTGCAGACATGAAGCATGTCCAGTGCAACATGCTACATTCAGCTGTCAGTGACATGGAATAGCAGACAACATGGTTATGACATGTCAGTCCAGTAGGCACTGCCCCATTAGACTGAATGTGTTGCACCTGAAGTTTCTCTGGGTGCAAGGGATGAGCCATACTTGTCAGCAGGTGTCTAAGCAATGTCATGTGAATGACATGCTACCATGGCAGTTCCACATCTTTTATACAGCTGCTATCGTGAGCAGCACCGCTGCTCCCTTTACGTCACTCCTCTCATCTCTCAGTGCAGTCCCAATGAAATGATATGTGTGCAAATGCTTGCAAGAGTTGTAACTTAATGTTGTTTGGAAATGAGAAATATTCAGTATGAAACAGAATTACAGTTGGAGGTGATATTTTGGAAGAAGTTCAAGACTTCATTTAACTACGGAGCTATATCACTTTTAACAAGATGTTAAATTGCAGAGATGTCAGAATGGTTGGGTCACTGTAAGCAGAACACTAAAAAAATACATGAAGGATCACAAAATTGAAATTCTGTCATCTGATGGCTATACTTGTTCTATTATATGACAGCTAAATCTGGGTTAGGAAGAGAAAAGATTCTAGCCATGTTAAGATGGCTGAAATGAAATTTTCATCAGCAGTTAAAAGATGCAAGAAATTGCACAGGATTCCCAATGCAAATAAGACAGGAACTGCTTATTTTTGCAGTAAATGAAAGAATCCAAATGATGCTGAAAGGAAAATGTGGGACAAATGAAGGAAATTAGGATTATAAAGATGCTCTTACAATAAAACCAACAGGAAAGAGGGACATAGGATGACCACTTAAAAGATGGAACTAATTCTTCCATTGGCTTCTTTTTGGATTGTCCTGCATTGACATTCTGCTGTAGTTCACTCATCTCATGCCTGAAACAAGCAAATGAACAAATAAGAGCCATTATAGTTAACAGCACTGATCAGAAAGAGGTAGAAAAAGTAAGGTGTAGTGACAAGCATAGTGTATCACTAATGTGCGCACTGCAGATTTGCAGCCCATATGCAAATGAGTGCAAGAGTTTAGCATCTGCATGGTGGTAGTTAAGCATATGACTTGCCTGTGGCTATCAAGATGCACTCATAGGGCTGCATTACCTAGCAAGACAGCACTGATCATCATCAGCAACTTCTGCCAATGTTCATGAAATGTGTTCACCCTCTTTCTCGCACATCACAACCGTGTTCAGGCAGTGTGAATAGGCAACATGCCTGTGGGGCTCTAGTCCCTATAAGCAGTCCATGCAGTACTGAAAGCTCCCTTCTGCATTTAATATAACGTAAAGGCAGCTGCTGGTAATCTTCAGCCACCAGGCAGTGCACACTACCCTGCCAGTACATCAGAGAAATAATACAATTTGCACTACACACACACACACACACACACACACACACACACACACACACACACTAGCATGTTCAGGTTGCTGAAATGAAATTTTTATGAGCAGTCAAAAGGTGCGCTAAGTTGGACAGGATTTTTAATGAAAAATGTGAGAAAAGTCCCAACAGTAATTACACAAAAATTCTATACTCTTACAGTGCTCACCTCAATCTATCATTCTCTCCACAAATTCTCCCCACTAATTTTGTTCTGTGCACATGTTAAAGACATATATTCTCTCATTTTTTTGACAGTTACTTCATCCTTTTATTTCAGGAATAGTTGAGTTAATCATAAAATTCACAGTTTTAGTCTCCTCCAAAAGTCAATCAATCTCATTTCATGTTGTTCTAATGCTACTATGTAAAATCTAAACATTCTCAAAATAATACAAGTTCTGTGTTAATTTTTACTGTAATTTTTTTAAATGTTTTGCTCAGCTGCCCATAAGATATGGATCTCCAATTCTGTATGATGGTGATCATACAGAGTGTGCATTACTACAATTTGTGCAAGATCTTGGAAGAAGCTATGATGCCATACGATATGCGTACCCATGTGATTCAATTACAAAGACTTATCATTTTAACACAGAGCGTAAATACATGATGACTGTGGTTCCTCGTAAAACTGGAGGATACCGTCTCTTTGTTAAGGGTGCTCCAGAAGTTGTACTGAAAAAGTGAGTATACACTTCAAATAAATACTTTAAAAATAAATCCATTACTGTCATCGCAGCTTTTCACTTTTAATCAGTTTTATGGCATCTCATTAGTGATAAAGTGTCATGAGTGGTAAAATACCAGTGGTTATAGGGTTCAGAAAAGACCCTTTTTTAGCGTCGGGAGGACAGAAAGAAAGCAAATTTAAGAGAGGTTAGAATTGAGACAAACCTTCAGTTTGAGAAAGAAACCAAAACACATAATTCTAGATTACTACATCAGCATAAACAGCCATTGGTTAAGAATTTTCAACAGTCAGCAGATATTTTAATTCTACCCAATTTTAACTCAGTCAGTGTGAAATGTCAGCTGTCTCTATTGCATCAAAATATTTGAGGACTGAGAAATAAAATTAATGAATTAACTATCTGCATAGATGAATTAGAGTCTTCAAACCCAGCTGACATAATCTGCCTCTCTGAACATCATGTGATCACTGGTACAGAACTTTTAAGTGTTACAGGGTTTAGGTTAGCATCTCACTTTTGTAGATCAGAAATAGAGAAAGGAGGAGTTGCCACATTCATCACGAACTGTCATAAATTTAAGAACGTAGACATTCATAAATTTTGCCTAGAACAGCATATGGAAGCATGTGCAACAGAAGTAGAATTTCACAAAAAGTCCTTCATAATATTAAGTGTACATCGAGCACCTGCAGAAGTAGAATTTCACAAAAATCCTTCATAATATTAAGTGTACATCGAGCACCTGCAGGTAACTTTAATCTGTTTGTAAACCACCTTGAAGCTGTATTGGTCCATTTAACAACCAAAAACAAAGAAATAGTGGTTGCTGGTGATTTCAATGTAGATTTCCTTAAAGACTCTCCCAATAAGAACTTATTTGAGTTAGTAACACTATCATTCAACTTAATTCCCACTATAAAGTTCCCCACTAGGGTAGCCAATTGCTCACAAAAAGCAATTGATAATATCTTTATAGAAAAGTCCAATGAACAAAATTATATTACAAAACCAATAGTCAATGGTCTCTCAGACCATGACATGCAGTTCCTTCTGTTAAATGTTAATAATGAACAGGATATAACATCTGTTAAATCTGAGCTCAAGAGGGTAATCGATAAGCCAAAAATTGATTATTTTAGGACACTCCTCAGAGACATTCACTGGACTGATGTTTACAGTGCTCATGGCATGAATGAAAAATATAACACTTTTGCCGATAAAGTGCTTACCTTAGTCGAACACAGTTTTCCCCCAAAATTTACCAACGTTAGAGCAAAGTCTACAAAGAAGTCATGAATTACTCAAGGAATAGGGGTATCTTGTAAAACAAAAAGAAGACTGTATCTGTCAATCCGAAACAGTTTCGATGTTGATGCTATAGCACATTACAAGAAATACAGCAAAATATTAAAGACTGTAATATGGACATCAAAGCAAATATATTACAAGGAAAAGATAGTCATATCAGATAACAAAATAAAGACAATGTGGGATATAGTGAAGGAGGAAACCGGTAGAACCAGACATGAAGAGGAACAAATAGCATTAAGAGTAAATGATACATTGGTAACAGATGTGTATAGTGTTGCAGAACTTTTTAACAAACATTTTATAACTGTTACTGAAAAGATGGGGTTGTCAGGTTTGGTAGATGCTGCTATGGAATGCCTCAGACCAGACATTTCAAGTAACTTCCATAGAATGAATTTGACCATCACTACCCCAGCAGACATAATATCCATCATAAAATCTTTAAAATCAAAAACATCTAGTGGAAATGATGAAATATCAACAAAGTTAATTAAAGAATGTGATTGTGAGCTAAGTAACATATTAAGCTATCTGTGTAACCAGTTGTTTATCAGCGAAATATTTCCTGAATTGTTGAAATATGCTGAAGTTAAGCCACTGTTTAAGAAGGGAGATAAAGAAAAAGCACCGAATTTCCATCCACTTTCACTGTCGCCACCATTCTCAAAACTTTTAGAAAAAATAATGTACAGTCAGCTTTATAACCATCTTATCTCAAATAACATACTGTCAAAGTCACAGTTTGGATTTCTAAAGGTTTCTGATATTGAGAAGGCTATCTACACTTACAGTGTGTGGTGCCGATGAGGTCGACACCAGCATCGATATGCATTCACCTTCAGTCTCTGAGCATCATCTTTGGACTCTGAGCATTGTCTTTGGGCTGTTCCACCATGTTCATTTCTTTGTGAGCCTTGCATGTGTTTAGGTGAATAAATGAACTACAGCTATATTCGGAGTTGTTTGGTGAAACCAACATGAACAATCTCCTCCTGGTGACCCCAAGTTGTAACGTCTTCCTTTTTTGCCATTTTACTGCATCTGCGAACTCCACATTGGTTATTTTCGTGTGTATTACATCGACACAGCATTCAAACAATGGCTTTGGCTCAGCACCTAACGCCGGTTTTTGTGATTGACATGCATCCTGTTGCAGGTGATACACACCAGCCAGGACTGCAACACAATTTCTCTCACTCAATGATTCTGCCGATTTCACCGGACATTTTCGAGCCTGCAACAATAAGTGAGGTTAGGAGTGTGCATGACTCCAGCTATCAAACGCCTTTGTTCCCGCCACATCTGCCTTGCCTCATCGACTGTGCAGTTACCTCTTACGGATCTCCATGCAGTGTGGGAACAATACGGATTTCTGCAAATGCTTCGTCGGACAACCTGCTACAACCAGCACAACAATTTGCCACGCCGAAATCCGTGCAGTACCACGTGGATACCTGCCACGTGGCCGGAACTGCTTCGTCCACAGGTCAACCTCCGACCACGCCCGTGCCTGCCTCGCTTCAGCGTCAGCACATGCCTTCCTACTTCAATACCTCATCCTGCAACAGGAACAATTACTTGTTATCTGTGCCTGACCCCCTCCTCCGTCCCACTGCTACACCTCAGTGTTTTGTGCCATGACATTCACCTTATGAACAGTGAACATTCACACAGCCTGTCCCATGTTCGACATCATTTCCCACACTGTGCTTCTGGACAGCCTGCACCTCCGCAGCCTCCCTGCAACACAGGTGGTCCTGGCTCAGGTCATACGTCGAGCTTTCCATGGACTAACATGTGTTCTCAAACTCCAGTCAAGCTTCCACTACCATTCTTGGCACATCTTGGTGCCTCATCCACGTCTGTCTTCTGCAAGGCGTCAATCTGAATATACCTGCAATGTGTTGAGCTTCCGCAACCGCAATCAACATATTTCAGTGTCTCACCCGCGCCACAGCGGATCGCGCTCAACCACAATGTTTCACCTTCACGCCACCACCCAACACCCGTCTTTGCCACATCCCCTGGAGGCACACTCTCCTTGAATACTACAGCAACAACAAATCGATTCAGGCAGTTCCATGACAAACTCAACTCAACCTGTTCTTCCGAACATTCTACAACGCTTACTGATGCTACTGCCGTTTAATCCCGACAGAGCTACAACCTGGTTCAAAATTGTGGATGAAGTGTTTGACCATTACAAACTCGATGAGTCAACCAGGTTTCTGTGCCTCATCACCCACCTGAACGACCAGGAGGACTTGATTGCTGACCTGGTCGACACCCTGGACTCATCTACCCGGTACACACTAGCCAAAAAGACAGTTCTACGTTGGCTTCCATGCTCAACTGAGGCAGCAGTACGGCAAGTGCTCCATGTCAAGCAACTAGGCAATGACAAACCTTCCCAGCTCTGGAGACGGCTACATGCTCTGGTTAGTGCCGATCTACTCTCTGACACAACTCTCCTCGCCATCTGGTCAGATAAACTATCTCCTCACTTCCGCTTTGGTCTGGCTCAAAGGTCTCCCAAACCTGTCGAGCAAAGAATGGCAATTGCTGACAAGCTACACGATGCATCCCTGCTCTATTTCGCCAGCCACTGCCTACCTGACAAATCTCAGGTTCAGGCTCATTGTCCTGTGGCTGCATGAGGCCGGGGCCATACTGCGCCAACCGTTCTGCTCGCTCCGGGAAGCAGTAAACAAGCAACTGGGACATCACCAGCTCCGCCCACGGTGATGCCCCCTCCTGCAACCAAACCTGCTGTGGCTTCCAGACCTCAGCTAGAGCCACTGGCAACGAACATTCCACAGGAAATGCAACCGCACTACCCATACTGATACTTCCACACACGGTTTGGTGAGGTGGCATGGAACTGCAGACCACCCTGCTACTTCCCAAACACCAGTCGCAGGTAGGTCCGGTGCTGCCTCCTGCGCACAACATGACAGGCACACCCCAGTGATCCATTCTGTCCAGGAACGACCAGATAATTGTGGACGAATTTACGTTAAAGGCATTTCGTTGGGATACCTTTTCCTAGTGGACACAGGCACCGATGTTTCGCTACTGCCTATGTCCTTAGTGTTGTTGAACATCCACCCTCATCATACTTCACTGCAAACAGTGAAGTCAACTTAACTACAATGCTCGGGTTCAACTTCCCACATCATCCCACTCTCCGCAAACTGCAAACTTCAGTGGACTTCTTTAGTGTGCGAAATTGACGAATCTATACTAGACATTTACTTCTTGCAACACCACAAACTTTCACTGGACCTAGTGCAAAACACCGTGTTTCATCATCCGTCCAAGACTCACTTCCCCTGTTCTCCGTTGAGCAAGCGCCCCCCCCCGTGACACATTGATCCGGGGTCATCTCATCCATACACGCTCGTCTCTGTTGACGACATTACAAGAAACCATGCACAAGTGCCTTGTCGAGCTTGAACATGTCACTTGCTTACACAAGGAAAACTTTGAGCTCTCCCTCCGGCTCCACAAAACGCAACTCCAGCTCTCCGATGCAGCAAAGGAATTACAGACACTACAGCAAGGACAAAGCAAAGTCAGTAAATGTGACGAATCTGCTAGCAGTCCCAGCAATCGAGCCTCCTTGTGTTTACCTCCCGCTACCCCTCACAACTGCGCTATCAAGACTGCCATAACATGTACTGATGGTTCCGCAGAGCCACACCCTCCTAAAACGGCAGAATTTGGCACTCGGCCAGACACAAGTGCGCATGCGCGACGAGCATCACGTGTTCCAGAACTGACGGCTCCTACCCCGCCCCTCGCAGACAGCACCTCGAACTATGCAACGTCGACTCCTGCGCACCGCCATGCAACCGCCAATGACAACACAAAAAGTGCACTCACGCCAAGCATTTCGCCCACGACCGTGCTGCCACAGGCCGTGCCCTTGGACAATGGAGTCACTAATGGTTCATGAGCTCTACCGAGCTCTCCTGACAACGGTGCTGCTGCTTCGGGCTGGCGGTCATCTTGTCGTGTTGACTCCTGGGACACTTTGCCGCCTCAGCTCCCGTCGGATCCGCTGAGTGGCTCCAAACACCACGACCATGCCTTGCCTGTCCCACCCTCCACACATTGTAAACAAACCATCTTCTGCACCGCCGGCAACATTTCCGTCATCACCAACAGCACGGTTCACAAGCTTCGCCTCATGCCAGGTCCCCCGATCTCCAGTAAACCACCTCGACTTTTTCCTGAGAGCCTCTCCGACCTTAAAAATCAGATTTCTGAACTACTAAGCTCTGGCGTCATTGAACACTCTGCCAGTAGCTGGTCTATGCCCATACATATGACACGCAAGAAAGAAGGGTCCTGGCGCATGTGCGGAGACTACTTTCAACTAAATGCATGAACAATTATGGACACCTACCCCATACTCAACACTGCTGACTTTAACAATTCCCTCGCAGGTGTAACCACGTTCTCTGTCATTGACTGCAAACGGGCCTACCACCAGATCCCCATGGCACCTGAAGACATCGTGAAGACAGCAATCACCACCCCGATCGGGTTATTTCAGTTTCAATTCCTGCCCTTCAGTCCGAAAAACGAAACCCAGACCTGGCAACGCTTCATCAAAGAAGTGATATTTGACATAAATTCTGCTTTGCATATTTTGATGACATTCTTGTGTTCAGCTCCTCTGTCGAGGACAACATTTGATATGTTCAAACTGTTATGAACAATGTCATGGCAGCAGGCATCGATACCAACCAGGACAAATTGCAGCTACATCAACCTGCTGTCACTTTTCTTGGCATTCCACCACCCCCTGAGAAAGTACAAACAATACTAAACCTACCCAGACCTTCATCATTCAAAGAGCATGCATTCTGGGGATGGTTATTTATTATTGTTGACATCTACCTCGGGCTGTGGAGATTCAGGCTCCACTGACAGGTGCCTTGGCAGGTACCAACACTTCTGGTTCTCGGCCCGTTCCATGGACCCCTGCTATGACTGACTCTTTCACTGCCCTCAAAAATCTTCTTGCCGAGGCCTGCCCCATCGCACATCCTCATCCCAATGCACAACTTTTCATCACAACAGATGTGAGGGATACTGTCATCGGCGCTGACCTTAGCCAGCTGGGCCCTTTGCAGGTCTCTCCGACCTCTCCACCATCGCCTGCTTTGCTCTGTCGAGGTTTTTCACCCCCCCCCCCCCCCCCCCCCCCCCCCATCTTGAACGCGCCCTCACTCGAGGTGTTTGTGCCTGTCCCTCCGGACATAATCCATGACATCTCAATAATACTGCGCGATTATACACTGTTCGTTGTGTGTTTCTCCTCATCCAGTGCTCATGACATGACCTCCACCATTCCCTGCCACCTGGTGAAATGTGTTCCCCTCCCGCCTGACGTCAACCTGTACATGCTTTGTGTGTTCACCATGCCCACCGGACGGAGACATCATCGTTGTTGCTCTGTTCCACCCGCAAACCGCCGGCCTACCTGTCGCCGCATGACCTGCATGCCCATTATGACTCCCAGCTTGCTTCAATTAAGTAAATTAGAATATTATAATGTAACAGGAAATGCTGCAAAATGGTTCAAATCTTATATCTCTGGCAAGAAACAAAGGGTGTTATTAGGAAAGACACATGTATCAAGCTATCAGGCATCATCTAACTGGGAACTAATTGCATGTGGGGTCCCACAAGGTTCCATTTTGGGGCACTTACTTTTTCTTTTGTATATCAATGACCTTTCATCAGTAACATTACCAGATGCCAAGTTAATTTTGTTTGCTGATGATACAAACATGGCAATAAATACCAAATCAAGTGTAGTCTTAGAAAGATCAGTTAATAAAATATTTGTGGACTTTAATCATCGGTTCCTAGTCAATTCGTTGTCACTAAACTTTGAAAAAACACACTACATGCAGTTCAGAACTTGTAAGGGGTGTCCCACGAGTATATGTCTAACATACGATGACAAGAAGGTAGAAGAAGTGGACAGTGTTAAATTCTTGGGATTACAGCTTAAAAATAAATTCAACTGGGAGGAGCACACTGCAGAACTGCTGAAGCATCTTAACAAATCTCTATTTGCAATGCGAATTGTGTCAGACATAGGGGATATAAAAATGAAAAATCTGGCATATTATGCTTACTTTCATTCCATAATGTCATATGGGATTATTTTTTCGGATAATTCATCAAGTCAAGCTATAGTTTTCTGGGCACAAAAATGTGCAGTAAGAGTTATATGTGGTGTGAACTCAAGAACATCCTGCAGAAGACTGTTTAGGGAACTAGGGATACTAACTACTGCTTCCCAATATATTTATTCCTTAATGAAATTTCTCATTAAAAATATATCACTTTTTCAAACCAAAAGCTCAATTCATGGAATCAGTACTGGAAATAAGAATAATCTTCACAAGGATTTAAAGTCACTTAGTCTTGTAGAAAAAGTTGTGCATTAATTAGGAACACACATTTTCAATAACTTGCCAGCAGCCATAAAAATCTTAACAACCAACGAAATCCAGTTTAAGAGAAGCCTAAAGGATTTATTGGTGGCCAACTACTTCTACTCCATTGATGAATTTCTCAGTAAAACCAACTGATTTGTATATGTAAAACTTCTGCACAATTTCAGTGCAGTAACGTGTTCATTGTAAATACCTGTGTGTGTGTAAGTACAATCTAACTTCTGCACCATTTCAGTGCAGTATTGTGTTCATTGTAAATAAGTATTATAATAGTTGAATTACATGTTTATTACCTTATAAATAAATAAAAAACGTTTTTGTTTTAAGTTCAGTGCATTAGTATTTGTAAAATGACTCTTTCATATAGTGTTCATTAAAAAATGACAATCATTCCACTTGGGACCTGTGGAATGGTACATTAGCTTATTTGTTTGAGTTATAAATATTTGTCATGTATTGTTGTTTTTCTGACATGTTCCACTTCCTGGAGGACTTACTCACTAGAGATCAATTGGAATGAAGTAAATCTAATCTAATCTAATCTAATACTAAATATTAGTAGTATGTTGTCTCACTATTATTTTATGAATCAAATTTATTCCTCTCCATTTACCTATGGAAAACGGTTACCATGAATAATATAAGTACTATACTATTGATATCATATCTAAACAAATTCTGTGTTTTGACATTACTGATTTCATACAGTTACATAGTTCATAACATTGTTCAGTTTATCATGTGCTCAACTCTAAACATTTATGTAACATTCATCGCTAATGATATACTATTATTGTATTGTGTGGTTCTGATCAGACCAAGAAGGACATTACTTTTCTTTAATTGAGGATAATTAAGAAATGTGAACAATAAGATGTGGTTAAATTTGTTACTTCCTATGTACCCCTTTTTGTTCCATAATGAATGGACCTTCACGGCCTTCACCCATCAGCAACAATAAATTTCTTTTCTCTTTTTTCAAATTATCTTGTGCTGCCTGATTTCCAGCACATTTTAGTGTAATTTTTAAAAAGAAAATGATAATTTTCATTAGTGAAGGTTTATGGTTGAAAAAAACTTGAATTTTGTCAAAACCTTAACTGTGTTATTACTGTAACTTCCTCACAGGTTAAGACTGTGAGCTGGACTTGTGATGTTCACCTGCTTTATTTCTTTGTTGATAGTCCTCAGTGTCAATGTACTGCATTATTATACTGGCTGAAAAATGGGGGGTGGTAGTTCAACACTGAGTACTGTAAATGATGTAGCCAACAGTTGCACAGCTGCATTTTGTAGTTTTTTACATTCTACTTTTCACAACCCCCTCCCCCCCAATCCCCAATCCTCAGTGTTACACAATTATATGGCCAGTTCACTATTGGTAAACATTGATAAGTCTCATTAATAGGTTGCAGGCAACATCATACTGCTACAGTAATTTAGTGCTGAAAATCAATGAGCAGTAAAAACCTAACCACACAGTTCACAAATCTTGCAGAATACTACAGTACATGTGACACTATTTTTCAAGTCAATTAAACAAACATTATCATTAATTGTTCTAATACACAGCCTATTTGTATTACACTTATTCCACTGTTAAGTTGATTGATTGTTGTTAATCTAACCAATACATCTTTCATGGCTGACAATCGACCGCAGACTGACTGTCTGTCTTGGGACCAAAAATAATTTCTTTATATGTCCCCACAATTACATTGTTTGATGTTTAAGTTACACAAATAACAATGAAAACATAATTCATTCAATTAACTGAATACATTGAAAAATTCCTCCTTTTCAACAGTTCCTTGTACCACAAAAGTTAGGCCGAATTATTTGTTTAAATAATGAAATTAAGAGATAAGTTATACAAACAATACTTTTGACAAACTTGATAATTATTTGGGAATTAATTAAGGGCTGGCTGTGCTAATGTGTTTTTGAATAGAGCCAAATCAATACTTTAAGAATCCTAATAGTTCTTCTTCCAAATGTTTATAATTATTACAGAATTTGTATTTGTTTATAAGTCAACAATAGAATCTAAGTTCCAAACCAATTACTGATTGTACCCTAAAACAAAAGGCAGTAACTAGGAATGGTCAAAATAAATTAGGAAATCAATTACATACACAAAACTACGCACAAAATTAGACCTGGTGCTATATTTCTTAAGACTGAGGGCCAACCTTTCTCTTTTATGGAAATGAAGATTATACTCAGGCATGTTAATGGTAATTAGGTAAAAATGAAAATAAAATAAATTTAAGGAGGCAGATGGCAAAACAAGAGAGGAAGTAAAGAGATCCCAGCTTGCTTCGTCACAGACTGGGACTCAAAGTTGGGATGATCTTAGCCTTTTGTGGACAGGTGCTCGACCAACTGAGCTACATAAACATGACTCATGACCCATCCTCACAGCTTTACTTCCACCATTACCTCATTCCTACCGTGAAAACTTCACAGAAGCTCTTCTGTGCAAGACTAGCACTCCTGAAAGAAAGGATAAGTGGACACATGGGTTGGCAATGACCTGGGAGATTTTTTCACAGTGCTAGTCCTGCAAGTTTCACAGGAGAACTTCTGTGAAGTTTGGAAGGTAGGAGATAAGGTGCTGATAGAAGTGAAGCTGTGAGGATGTGTCATGAGTCACACTTGGGTAGCTCAATTGGGAGAGCATTTGCTCACAACATGCAAAGGTCCTGAGTTCAAGTCTTGGTCCACACACAGTTTTTATCTGCCAGGAAGTTTTGCATCAGTGCACACTCCACTACAGAGAGAAAATCTCATTCTGTATTATTACTGTGCCAGTTGTGAAGTTACACAACAATGGATGGCTGTGACTATGCCTATAGTGTGCATTGTAAAGGGAAGAAAGAAAGTAAATTTCTTTAACATTGTACATCAAAATAACAGATACCTACAATTTCTTTGCAGAGTGGATCATTTGTAAATAAGGTTTATGTTTTACTCCATGACTAATGATACACTGGCAGCCCCACAGTGCATTAGTTGTTGTTTACACCACATACTTCTTCTCCAGCAGATTGTACTGGATCAGTTAAAAAATAAATTGACACACTTTGTATGAACTCTAAACCATATTTTAACTCATAAAACACACTTAGCATCCAAAAATCAAGCTACCCTGATAGTAAGAAGAAAAGACTAGGACAGAGAGGCATACTCTGATCTAAAAAGTCTGAAAGTTCTTTTCCAATTTTTTTTCCAGAGAGAGCCTCATTAGCATTTAGAGGCACATGTTCACATATGCCACTGTATTTGCATTGAGAGAGTCTTGCTGTGATGAAAAAAATAAATAAATAATAAAAATATTCAGATGAATGTATAGAAAAGTTTTTATGTTTCCTTGCTCCCTATCTGTTCGTTACAATACATTATGACACTTGTGTAATGCTAACTTCTTCCATAAAGTTGGAACTATCTTTCTTCTTCACTTTACAATTGTCAGAGGGTGAACTTCTTGACATTTTTTGACTGTCACTTACTTCATCATATAAATTTATATCTAACCCTGATCTAAACCCTCTGTCATCATTAAGTTCACTTTGAGTTATTACATTTTTTCCCCACCTCCAAACACTACTTCATCACTAGGTTCTTTCTTAATGTTTACCATTTGCTAATCATTTTCAAACACACTATCTCCTTCACCATTGCCACTCATTTTGGCAAACAATTAATCACACTTAACAACAAAAACACTTTAACTTACAAATTATTTCCACGCCTGCCATTGCTGTCAGTGGAATTTGTCATCAGTTCACTCCTCCTCCTCACAGCTTATACCTGCTCACTGCCTTGTGTACATCCTGAAACTCTACCTTGCCAGTTCGTTATTGGCTTGTGTCCAAAATGGCACTGGGGATGATTCAGGCAGTGCTGCTGTTTTTTCAAAGCCCTCTCCATGTAAAGGCTCCCGCTACCATCTGTATTTCAAACAATAAAATGTGCACTGACCCAGAAATTTATCTGGGCACTGTCTTATTTGCAGGTTATTCACTATACCAGTTCATCTGAACCATGCAGAATTATATTCTTCTGTCCAATAGTCACTTCATTTCTCTATATAAACCATTCTGTATCATTTTAATAGTTCATAAGTTCACTAAAGTGTCACATTTTGCAAAGTTTGTAAGTCCTAATTGTTCCAGGATGAACAATCTTCATCCAAATTAGCACCTTATGTGACAGAACTGATCAACATTTCATAGTCTTGTCCTTAGTAGCACCACTCTATACATAAATTCCCCAACGGTTCTGTTTGCAGATGATACTTCTGTTTTAATTGAAGATGACGATGCAGAAAAAATTCCGAGCTCCATCATAAGCAAACTGGATACCTTAGAAAACTGATTCCAGTTAAATGGGTTGAAACTGAACATTGCAAAAATCCATATGGTACATTTAAAAACCAAATAGTCGAATTTGTGGAACTAAAATTACAATGACAAGATGGCGTCATGTGTAGAAGTTGTAGTTAACCGCTCCGTAAATCAAGATTATTTTTCATCACTAAAGTACATGTTATGCAATAAAATCATGTCAAGTGATGTCAGAATATGCTCAATTATGCATAAATAGTATCATTCACATTGCTTCGCAAAAATAGACCAACATAAAATCTGGTTCTGGTTTACAGGAAGTCTTGAAGGACTACAAAAACAAAAATCCTGTGTTACAAAATCAGTGTCTTGTGATACTAGGTGGCGCCAATGATGTGTACAAGAATGAACTAAAAACTGCAATCACTGTTCTAAGAGAAACATTAACTAAAATAGACAATCAAAACGTGATTGTGGTAGGCCTACCTCATAAGCATGAGCTTATGGAATCCTCTATTGTAAACAGAGACATCCAAAAGGCCAAAATGGCTTACAGGATATGCCAGTCCAATCCAAATGCTTCTTTATTCATCATAAGTGGTCTGGAAAGAAAACAGAAGTGATCTGGAAAGAAAACATTTCACAGCACATGGCATGCACCTAAATAGAAAGGGATAAACATTACTCAGCCAGAGTATTAAATTGTTTCTAGAAAGTGCTAATCATATAAATGAGAGCTGTAATACCACTGCAATGCCATCAGAAGAAAAAGTATGCAAAGAACCATCCATAGCTAAGACAATTGTAGACCTGCAAAATCCTTATGTACCAGATAATCCAGAAGACATGGAAGCTGTCACTGCATGCCCAACTGCATCCACACGAGCAACAACAACAGTAGTAGAAATAGAAACACCAGCAACATAGGAAGAGGAAACAACTGCATGCCCACCTGTGCTCACAACAGCAGCAGCAGCAGCAGAAGACACAGAAACACCACCAACAGAAGAAGAGGAAACAGCTTCAGGTTAGATGTATAGTGTGACAAGCAGGCAAAAAACAGTACCTCCATCCCACCTGAAAGATTTTTTGATGTCAGGCACAAAGAGGAGGAGACCACCATGATAAGTAGAACCAAATTTTTAACTGTATTTCACCAAAATATACAGTCCATAAAGAATAAATTTCAACAAATAGAATTAGAATTACAAAAGCTAGACAGAACCATTGTGTGTATTACTGAACATTGGTGTAAGGAAAATGAAATTATATATTTTGCATTAACATCATATGACCTGGCCTTTTCCTATAATAGAATTTCCATGAAAGGTGGGGGTTCATGTATTTATGTGAAAAAAGGCATAACATTTAAATTTAGAAAAGATCTTATAGCATTAAGTGAAAACAAACATTTTGAACTACCAGAAGTTGAAATTACAGAAAACAGCTTGTCAAAAAAAATAATTGTATTTTGTGTATATAGACCCCCCAGTGGTAATATGGACATTTTTTTCTCAAAACTCAATGAGAGCTTAGAAAAGGTAATTTGTCCAAAAATGAACATTCTCATATGTAGGGATTTAAACATCAACACAATGAAATCAAATGATCTTAGTAGTACCTACCTGAACATTCTCTGCAACTATGGCATAACATCACTCATTAACTGTCCAATTAGAGTGACCAAACAATCTTCCTCAATAATATACCATGTAGTAACAGACATAGAACGAAAGCACTGCTGCTTACTTGTTCAAAATCTATGCCTATCAGATCGTCTCTGTCAGATATTAAAAGCAAATATTTGTGTAGAAAAGTCTGCTAAATTGAATGCATGCAAGAGGGTCTTCTCAGAATCAAAGCTACGGTATGTCATTTCTCATCTCAGTTACAACATGAAGGGTGGGAGGAAGTGTACGCAAAAACAAATATAAACAAAATGTTTAATAAGTTCATGACAATATTTAAACTAAAATTTGAGGAAGCATTCCCCAAAACACTGCATTCAATTGGAGCAACAAACTATAGAGGACAAGGGGTTATTTTTAGGAAATATGGTGCGAAATTGTGATTTAGTGTGTTTCAGTGCGCGATGCGCCAGCCTCACAGCAGACGGCAGATGAAGGCTGGCCGATGCTTTATGCAGGTGACACAGTTTTGCAACGAGCATCGGTATGTGTGTACGTGCACGGTAGCCATCAACAGCCAGAACACAGCATTAGCAGAATTACGCAGGCGCGGGCCGCGTGCGGTGCGGTTGCGTTAGCCAATTCATCAAGAACATTCTAATAAACATGCCACCATGTAACTGGCAGATTCAGCAGCGGTCTGCACTATTTAAGGGCATCAGAGATGGGCATTGGCATTCGTTCGCCTGATTGGGCATTCGGTTGCTGTTACATCATCCCCATTAGTGACGCTGTCCCCGAGGACAGGCCGGCGGAGGGCATTGCTCGCTGCTGCACCAGTGACTCCCGGCGTTGTCATGAGCCACAGCGTCTGCAGGAGGCACACTAGGCTGGGCCTCATGCTCCTATCCTCCTACTGTCTGTGCAGCTGCTGATCGAGCATGGCGTCATGTTCCTCAGGCTGTCTGCATCAGCACGTTTCCACCACGACACGAGCAGTGGGGCTGTGCTACCAGAAAATGTATTGGAAGAACCAACAATAAAGAGGAAGATTGCTAAAAACAGCCACCCTCTTCTACCCAGCTACACCCTACAACCCCAACCAAGTCATCTGTTTCGGTCATCCTATTACAAGTGGTGTCAGTCGGGCAACCTGCGCATCACACACTCCTCTTACAATTGGTGATAGTAGTCATCTTCTCTCTGGATTTGGAGGAAATTGTGGCTGGTAATCGACGAGAATATGTGGCACCTGAGAAGGGCAACAATGGATCAGCAACTCTTGCAACATGGCAAGTAAGTGTCAATTATTCGTTTGGTGGTTTGTCTGAAAATGTAGCATAGTCCGTCTTCCCTTCCTGTTCTTCTTTCTAGGCTTACTGTAGTCGTGATTTGATAGCTGGTAGTGATGGAGCAGTCTGTGTCAGCCGAGGTGGCTACTCAGCAGCTACTTGAGCAAGTGTCGAAATTAGAGATAGAGTTTGCTCGGTCTAAAGAAGTGAGCAAAGAACGGTTTCCTGTTAATACAGTAATTCTTGACACTAATGCTGCGTCTTTGGTCACCCGTTCCTCGGGAAAAGAACCTTAGCATGGCTGATAAATTGGGAAATTGGGGTGCAGAAACACTCTTGCATGTGGCTAAGTTGAAAGTACCTGAGGATACCAGGGCATACATTACATGCCATGAAGAATTAAGGGATGCTCGGATATTTGAAGTATTCAAAAAAGGGTTGCTGGATAGGTATCAGAGGAAAAATATGTCTAGATATTATCAGGAACAATTCAATAGAATGTATCAAAGGAATGGGAAATCAATAGAAGCTTTTGTAGATCGAATTCAAAAAATTAATGTTAATACGTATGAGCTAATGGATTCAGATAGGGTTAATGAAGTCATTCTGCAGGAAGATGGTTAGAGGGCACTAGATGCATTTTTGCAGGGAATACAACCTGAAACCTCTTGCAAGATTCAGGTGGAATTCCCTAAGACTCTCAATGAGGCAGTTGGAATCTCTGTGGCGTTAGAAGAAGTTGAAGCAGTAACAAAGACGTGGGACAGGAAAGCAGTGTTTAATAAAGAAATAAAATGTTTCAGATGTGGTCAGATGGGACACATTAGACATGATTGCTAGAAAGTGCAGTGCAGGAAATGTAGACGCTGGTGTTGTTGGGAGCGTAATTGCAATGGGTCCTGGCAGAAACATTATAGAAAATCTTAAGGTGGGCCTCACCCCCCTCAGTTAAATGGGGCAGGGGGTGGTGTGTCCACTGTGCAACACCCCCGGTAAGATTAATGCTAGTGAAGAATCAGTGTCAGACTTTTTTCTGACCAGTTTGGTGACGGGCAGACCGTGCAAATTTTTATTGGGTACAGGGTCTCAGGTATCTGTGGCGAGTAGAAATGTACTTGGTAAAATAGAATTAAAACCACCATGCTGGGCGTTAAGTGGCGTGGGTGGGGGACAGGTGAAATCACTCGGATCAGCGGTGTTAAACTTCCGAGTGGAAATGAGGAACTTCCAGGTGAAGGAAGAAGTTCTTCCAGTTGTTGGCAGCAGCTATGATGTCATACTCAGATTGGATTTCCTGGCTGCACATCACGCAAAAGTTAACCTGAAACAGCGTACAGTAGAACTTGGCAGAATACAATTTCGCTTAGGTTCTGTGGCCGAAAAACCATTACTATCACAAGGAACCACCCAGACATTGAGTCGGCCACCTAAACTGCATACAAGGTCCCTTAGGGTTAACTTGTGGGATACTATACCGAAGGGTACAGGGAAAATAATCTGGGCGGATGTTGGAGCTAGCGTGCTGGTAAATTCGTTGTGTGTCATTGAACCTTTCTCTGAGAATGAGCTGCTGGATAAAATGAAGTGTTTTACACACCATAGTATGTCCTATGTGTGGGAGATAGAAGTAAAAAAGGTTGTGCCTGTCAGTGTTGATAATTTTGGCCTTGAAGAAGTGCAGTTATCACGGGGAACATAATAGTGAACCTGGAGATAATAGGGGGAGATGAACTGGATAAGGATTTTGCAGCAGATTACACAATGCCAGGAGAGTCTGTCAGCTGGTCTGCACTGAAGGGTAAAGTAGCACATTTAGAAGGGCAAGACAGAGAAGTCATGGAGAACCTTTTGATGGAATATAAAGAGTAATTTAATTCTCATGGTCCACTGGCCACCACACCATTAGTTCAGCATTACGTCTCCACTGGGAATGAAGCACTGGTGTATAAATGTCCATATCATGTTCCAAAAAGTTTACAGCCCCTCACGGAAGAATTTATTAATCAATTAAAAATTAAAAGAGTTGCAGTCTTATTTAGGTCTTGCCAATTTTTACAAGAGGTATATTCCAAAATTTGCAGAAATTGCAAGGCCCCTCATGCAGTTGTTGAAGAAGAGAGCAAAATTTCACTGGTCTGCAGAATGCAAAGAGGCTTTTCAAAAGTTAAAAAACTTGTTAACATCTAGTCTGGTTTTGACTTTTCCAGATTTTAGTAAACAGTTTATATTATCTTGTGACTCTAGCAATTTTGCTTTGGGCATTGTATTATCTTAGGAAATAGATGGGCAGGAACACCTGATAGCATATGCTTCCAGACAGCTCAACAAGGCAGAAAAAAATTACTCAACAACCGAGAAGGAGTTATTGGCATTAATTTTCGGAATAACCTATTTCCAGTGTCATTTGTAGGGACAAAGTTTCAAGGTGATTACTGATCATACAGCACTTAAGTGGTTGTTAGGGCTTAAAGATCCAACAAATAGATTAACTAAGTGGGCTTTGCAGCTTAGTGAGTATGATTTTGAAGCGATTCATCAACCGGGTAAATTGCACGGAAACGCGGATGGTCTGAGTCGTAAAGTATGCACCATGGAATGCACAGGAATAAATGAGAACAAATGGGAGGAAGCACAAACCATCGACATAGATTGTCAACAATTTACCTTGCAGTGACAGTTCATTGCGGAAGACGGGATATTGTACCATAAAACCAGGAACGGTCCACACATGGTGGTACCAGAAAAATTGCAAAGTGAAATTTTAAGGCAAGCACATGATTCAATGTTTTCTGGTCATTTGGGGTGAAGAGCAACAGAAAGGAGGGTAGCACAGAGTTATTGGTGGTCAACACGTAGGCAAGATGTCGATCAGTACATAAAGAATTGCATTCCGTGTCCTCAACAGGCGGAATTGAGTCATCAGAAAATTGTGTTGCAACGACTACCGGAAGTGGCTAGACCTTTTCAATTACTTGGCTTAGACATATTGGGACCGTTTATGCAAACACCAGTGGGTAATCGCTATGTTTTAACAGTAATAGATCATTTTTTGCGCTATGTGTCTATGACAGCTATTCCGGACCAGCGAGCCGAAACAGTGGCTCATACCATGGTACATCAACGGATATTGAAATTCATAACACCTGAAACTATAATTACACATCAAGTAACAAACCTTATGTCCAATTTGATGAAACAGTTATGCAAGTTGTTGCATGTAAAGAAACTGAGAACGAGTGCGTTACACCCGTAGGCTAATGGTTGGACCGAGAGAGTTCATTGTACAATAGCTAAGATGTTAAGTTATTATGTAAATTGGCAACACAACAATTGGGTTACCCTATTGGAGTTTGTAACCACGGCATATAACTCAAAAGTGCATGAAAGTACAGGATTGTCTCCGTATGAAGTGCTGTTCAATCGGAAGATGCCATCTCGGTTTGAATTGCTCAAGACCCCACCAGGAACCGATGTTTTGGCTGTTAAGGATTTATCCACAAAGTTGAAAACAATCTGGTGGCAGGTGAAAAAAATGAATGCTAAAGTGTTAGAGAGACAGAACAAAGTTCACAATAGAAAGGCGGCTTTACCCAAATACCAAGTAGGACAATGGGTGATGATGACTAATCCGTATGTGCCAAAAGGCAAAACGAAAAAAATTGTATCCCATTATCAAGGTCCTTTCCAGGTGATCGACATGACATCTCCGGTGAATGTAAAATTACAGCTTCCAACTCGCCATTCTATTGTGCATGTGAGCTGAATTAGACCTTTCAAGGGGAATTTTGAGGAACTTCCTTCTTTGTCTGCAGTAACTTCTAGTGGAGAGAAAGAGAATCTAAGAAAAAGAATAAGAAAGAAGAAGATAAACAAGAGAAGCAAGTTAATTGTGGAAGAAATCAGACATGCTATTATGCTCTTAGGCTACATGTAAAAAGGAAGAGCTAATGTGAGTTGTTTTTCTTTTGTTTCTCAGGAGGCATGACATTCTGGAAGACCAGCAGTTCCAGCGTTATGGGTTGTGCTGCAGAGGGAAGAGAGACGAGGGAAGGTGTGCACTATCTCTCAGCATAGTTATTCTGTTTTTCTGTTGCAACTTAGCTGAAGCCTGGAAGGTACGTCCTATATCAAGTAGTGTTTTATTCTCATGACAAGCAGACGTAATTATGTCCGGACATCAATGGACCTTAAGGGAGGACTGTAATATTTGGGCGGTTGAAGACGAAATCTGTGAATTAGAGGATACTTCATTCCATGGTGGCTAATCAGTCAAGGTTTAATGACACACAGGAGGAATATCCACTACAACGATCAGCTTTTGCACGCTTAAAAGCTCAGTTGCAGAAAACTGCAGGGTTAATCCCGCACATCTGTAGGAAAAGAGGATGGTTAGACGCAGGTGGTCATATCCTAAAAACTGTTTTTGGGACTGCTGACTCAGAAGATAGTAAAAGTATTAATGAAATGCTATGGCAGGTACAGGATAATGTGAATAGCAACCAGGGAATGCTAGATCTTCACACAACCAAACTAGAGAGTTTAGAGAAAGATGTAGTTAATAATACGAACCAATTGTGAGCTTTGGCCACAACCTTGATGTCCCACATTAAGGCCACAGCCAACACAACCAATCACAACTTGGGTACAATCAAGTACCAGTTGGATAACACCAATTCACAGCTGGCAATCGCTAAGCTGCTCCGTTTTCTTGCTGGTAGTATTACAGAAGCATGCATAGAAGTCACAGAACTACAGAAGGCTTTGTTGTACGTGATGCATGGGCACCTAACCCCAGTACTGTTACCTTTGGAACAACTTCGGGAAGGATTACGGAAAGTTTAATCGGAATTGCCCACATCCCTGGAGCTGCTGACGACATTAACAGACAAACACTTATATCTGTACTACTAAATTGCCACTGTTACCAGTACGCGGACGGTTACCCTGCTGAGAATTCATATCATAATACCATTAACATGTAAGGATTGTAAATTTGAATGTTACGCCTTGCATACGTATCCAGTGAAGTGGGAAATTTTGCAAAAATTCGTACAATTAACCATACGGTAAATACTGTTAGTGGCACGTAACAGACAAGCTCACGCCTTCCTCACAGCACAAGACTTGCTGCATTGTTGAACAGGTCCAGTTACCATCTGCCCCACGAAATTGTTACACACTATTCCCAAATCTTGTGAGTATTCTTTATTCTGTTCACAAGAACCAGTTGCGGAGTGCCCTAAGGAAATTATAGCAGGCATTGTGCAGTTCTTTCAGCAAGTGGGTCCACATTGGGTATTTTCAGTAATGGAAAACACAGTCGTTATTTGCATTTGTTATGAGTAGGGTATGCAAGGGAGTACACAAAGAATAGAATTGCAGGGGCAGGGACTGTTAATTAATGGCACACAGTGTGACATATCAGGATCAGGGCCAACTTTCCATTTACCAGCTGTGATTACTGGAGATACAATCACAAACATAACATGCACATTGATCGATGTACCTTACCAACCAGTGCAATTCATCATGAAAGAAAATCTCACTCTTTTGAATAGCACATTAGACCCAACTTTGCTCACCCCTTTGGACCAGATGCTAGCAGCTCAGGGAGTGCGTGAGTACTGTAATGAGCATAAGCAACACTTACTAGTTATTGGAACATCAACCACCACCACCTGTATTTTTATCTTTGTCATAGGATTAGTGTACTATCGGATCAAGAGGAAGGTAGCCCAAATCCCGCCCGTTCCAATCTTTAACCTAAGGGTCCAAACAAAATCACTGAACAGTTGTGAGGCACTGCATCAGAACACTGAGTAATATTTATGAACAAAGATTAGACTGAGGCTAGAAGTGAATCAACACAGTGTAAATAGTGTTTCAATCACATTTTGTGGTGTTTGTGAAGTGAACTGTAGTTGTTTTGACTTTTTGGTTGAATTCAGGTACGAATTCTTTTCGTATGAGGGAGGAATTATAGAGGACAAGGGGTTATTTTTAGGAAATATGGTGCGCAATTGTGATTTAGTGTGTTTCAGTGCGCGATGCGCCAGCCTCATGGCAGACGGTGGATGAAGGTGGGCCGGCGCATTATGCAGGTGACACAGTTCTGCAATGAGTGTCGGTATGTGTGTACGTGTGCGGCAGCCATCAACAGCCAGAATGCAGCATTAGCAGAATTACGCAGGCGCAGGCTGCGTGTGGTGTGGTTGCATTAGCCAACTCATCGAGAACATTCTAATAAACATGCCACTGCAGTGATCTGCACTATTTAAGGGCATCAGAGGTGGGTGTCGGCATCGGTTTGACCGATTGGGTGTTTGGTCGCAGTTACGTCGTCGTCATCAGTGACGCTGTCCCCGAGGGCCGGCAGGCAGAGGGCATTGCCCACTGCTGCACCAGCAACTCCCAGCGTTATTACGAGCTGCCGCATCTGCAGGAGGCGAGCTAGGCCGGGCCTCATGCTGCTAACCTCCTACTGCCTGTACAGCCACTGACCGAGCACAGTGTCGCATTCCACGGGTTGTGCACATCAGCACGTCTCCACCATGACAAATGTATTGGAAGAACTAAGAATTAAGAGGAAGATTGCTAGAAATAGCCTCCCTATTCTACCCAGCCACGGACTAAAACCCTGACCCTGGTCATCCTATTACAAAACAAAAGTAAAAGGGTGACCAGAGTTATCAAAAGATCCTCTGAAACACTAAGGTATCTTGCATCCATCAAAAATAGTCAAACTGACCCAGCTTTTTTAGAGTTCTACAAAAATTACAGGAGAACTTATAGAAAAGTATTGCTAGTTGCAAAAAAACTTACAAGTGGCAAAACATTACTAAAGGCACATAACAGAAGTAAAACAATCAGGAACATTATAAAACAGGAGACAGTAAATGATGGACAAAGAATCTGGAAACACAGATTAAAAGCAATGATGTTGAAACCAGCAACCCAAAGGAACTAGCAAACTTTGTGAATGAATACTTTGGTGGGATTGCTAAAAAACTGCAAGACAAATTTCCAG
Source organism: Schistocerca nitens (assembly GCF_023898315.1). NCBI lineage: Eukaryota > Metazoa > Arthropoda > Insecta > Orthoptera > Acrididae > Schistocerca > Schistocerca nitens. Next base: position 690,776,396 of record NC_064618.1, on the reverse strand, counting down.
ACACATATGTTCTGCACCAACAGGACCGGCCACCACACTCAAGGGTGTTCTTTCCAACAACAGAGCAAGATGCGGCACAGGTGATACATCATCTAAAGAATAAAAAATCCACAGGGTTAGATGAGATCCCAGTCAGTGTGCTAAAGAAATGTATACACAACATAAAAACCCCAATAATTAATGAATCTTTCAGATCTGGCTGCTTTCCTGAATACCTGAAACAAGCAACAGTAATACCAATACCAAAATATGGTGATGCAAAAAATGTAGAAAACCACAGACCAATTTCCTTGTTATCTTATCTTTCCAGAATAATAGAAACCATAATGAAAAATAGACTAATAAACTACCTAGAAAAATTTAACTTTCTCTGCAATGAACAGTTTGGTTTCAGACCCACAAAAAGTACACAGGCAGCTATAGCACAGTTTACCAAAGTCATACTAGAAGCATTAGACAAGGAAAGGATGCAACATGCATTTTGTAGGATTTATCAAAAGCTTTTGACACATTTGACCACAGAATTCTATTACACAAATTACAACTATTAGGAATGAGGGGTACCGCAAAGCAATGGTTTAAATCAGGGCTTCCCAACCTTTTCAGCTGGTGGACTCCTTCTTCAGTCGAAAATCCATGGCGGACCCCTAGTCAGTCAACAGCACAGTAACTTCAAATTTCTCAGAGTGAAACCCATGGGAACTGAAAGCTTCTTAATGTGGGTGCTATGTTCCCAATGAGCCCCCCCCCCGAATGAAAACAACTTGAAATTAATGATCCAATTTGAATTCCCACTGTATCCAGACACTTACTAGTGGATTTACTCTCTTTGTTCAACACACTATAGCCTGATTAAAATTACTTGGTAATTGAAATTTCACATGATGGAGCTTTCTTCCTTCAAGAGCAATCAACGTCATGTCCAAGCTGTTCGCTGTTGATAACCTGTCGCTTATGGTCTGTTCAGTTCCACTATTTCGCTACTGTTGTGTAAGGAGCATGCATATTTTGTAACAGTCATGTGTGTGTGTGTGTGTGTGTGTGTGTGTGTGTGTGTGTGTGTGTGTGTGTGTGTGTGTGTGTGTGTTTGTTTGTGGTTTTTCATGAAATCTGCAGAAAAATGATCAAATGTATGTAAAGTCTTCCTTTGGTCATCCTCCCTCCTCATTCATTTCAACTGGAAACTTCTCTTGTTGTGAAGGCGATGGAGAAACTGCAGCCTTATTCAATGATCCTGACTTCAGCCACCGATCCATGTTAGAAGTAATAAACTGATCAAAAATCGATTTATGAAACAGGTAGTGCACTGACAAGGCAAGTTTAACATTTAATGATGCCTGGGGCCGCATACGTGCCAGCAAGAGCTGTGATTGGTCGACAAAGCTCGCTCCGCGCATGCGCAAAAGGTTTCAGCACATCGAGCACTGTGTGCCAGTGCACATACGACTCCCGTATTGTTGCGAAACAGTCGATCAGAGAAGCTGCATTCTCCGGCACTAAACTGTGTATACGTTCTCACTTAGGAACAGCAAAGGCTGCTTGGGGATATGACCTGAAGTAAAAGTACACATGGTTTTCACACGAAAAGAAAATAGTGATGAATTTCATTTTCACATTTTTATTCAATAATTATACTCATTATTTTACACGAATTGGTGAAAGGTGGCAGCAGACCCCCTAGAAAGAGCTGGCGGACCCCTAAGGGGTCTGCGGACCACACGTTGGGAAGCCCTGGTTTAAATCATACCTGGAAAACAGGGTGCAAAGAGTTGAAACCTCACATATTTGCAAAAGGTTAGTAGTATAACACTTATCTGATCCAATATATATTAATATAGGTGTCTCCCAGGGAAGTGTACTAGGGCCAATCCTCTTCCTTATATATATAAATGATTTCCCACAGAGTGTCAGGCATGAGGAAAAATACTATTTGCTGATGACAGTACTGTAGTGATTACAGACAAAACACTGTTAATAGAAAAATCCAATGAATCTCTCAGAGACATCCACAACTGGTCACTAAAGAATAATGTAACTCTAAATGTCAAAAAGACAAACTGTTGAAACTTCTGACTAAATAAAAAACCCATTGACATTACACTGAAAGTAAACAATAAGGTACCTGATTGTGTAACAGACAACAAATTCTTGGGGATGAATGTAGACTGTCAGCTAAAATCGACAGGTCATGTGAGAATGTTAGCAAAAAGGCTATCTTCATCATGTTATGCCCTGTGAATCCTTGCACCAGTGTGCAATATTTCATCCCTCAAAGTAGCCTACTCTGGGTATATGCATTCAGTCTTCAGTTATGGGATAATGTTTTGGGGGGTAAGTGCTGCAAACGTACAAACTATTTTCAAGATACAGAAAAGAGCTGTTTGAATAGTAACAAATAGCAGTAACAGGGCACACTGTAAAGAGTTGTTCCAAAAGTTAGAAATTTTGACAGTTCTGTGTGAATATATTTATCAAAACATAATGTATATAAGGAAAAGCATTAATCTGTATACCACAAACAGCACAATTCATGATCATAGAACCAAATTCAGACACTTTTTACATCTAAACAGAAGAAACGAAGTCAAAAACTCAAAATAGTGTATTATATCATGTTATTAAATTGTACAACAGATTACCACTAGAAATAAAAGATGTAAATGATCCCCACACCTTTAGTCAAAGGCTAAAATAATATTTACTAGCTAATAGCTATTACACTGCAGATGAATATTTAAAATAACTATGAGCTATGAACGTTGTAGTGCATAACAAATTTAACTTGACATGATTAGAAAAGTAGAACTAAGCATAGGAGCTGCATATACTGTAAGGAGACATATTTATTTTGTAACAAATACTACACAAACATTTGACAACATCCATGCAATGTATATTCTTCTATGGATGAATAAATCAATCAATCAATCAAAATGTAACAATCAACCTATGAAAGAAGTTGACACCATCAATTTCTTGGGACTACATGTGGACAAGAACTTAAGCTAGAATACACATATTGACTTCCTATCAAATAAACTAAGCAGTTTTGCATTTGCCCTGCAAATACTACCAAATTCCACCGATCCGAGTACACAAAAACTAGGGTCTTCTCCCCCATTATTTCAGAAACTACATATCCTAACTGCTTCCTCCATACACATTATACACATTTATGAAATTATAATCTTTCAACACAGCAGACAAAAATTATTTGAGAAGAATGATTTTAAAATTACATATAACACAAGAAATACTGTACTGCTATTTTATTTTTAGTTTTATCTCCCTGTTTTGATGTGCTGTGTCCAATCTTGCAATTTGAACAATACCCATTCTCTCACAATTCGGCTCTGAATTGAACTTTTGGGAACAGGCGCTGATAACCTCGCTGTTGTGCGCCCTAAAACACTAATAATCATCATCATCAAGAAATAAAAATAATTTTATGCTGCCCACACGGACTCCGCAGTATATGGGGATGACAATATATAATGAGTTAACAGCCAAAAACTTATTTCATATGGAGCCAGAACTTTTAAAAGTGAGACTACAGCAAATTCTGTGGGAGAAATGGTACTATTCAATAGAAGAATTCGTAGAGGATGAAATGATCATTTGAGCAAGGGCTAATTAAGTGTTACATTTTATTGTATGTATGTATAGCAAAATTGTATTATTATTATTATTATGTTAACTGTTAACATCAGCTGCTCTTTGTTTGTGGTGAAATTTTACCAAAATTTAACATGTTTCCTGCTCCTGAATCAAATGATTTAGATTATGTACATTATGAGATAAATAAACCATAATCCAAATTCACAACTCATTCAGAACTGAAAATTGAAATGAGTACCAGAGGGTGTTTGCTTAGAGATGTACACAATACCATATTTTAGCTGACATCAATACACACATTATATTCCCTTCGAAGTTCAGTTATTAAATATGGTGAACAGTTCTTACACTACAAAAAATTATTAGTGGAGTTATTCAGATCAGAACCCACAATGCATAACAGTTCATTCCAGTATTGGAGTTGAATATTCAGTTGTGGCACAAAATAAAAGTTCTCAAATAAATGCAATCATCATGGTTTACATTTAGCACAGCTCCTGTTAAAGACAGTCAAACCCTGGTAGTTCATTTAAATGACGACATGAATCACTAAATCCAACATGAGTTCACCCTGATGTTGATCACAACACACTTACTATTCATTAGTTTAGCTTACAGATATCACTTGAGGTAATTAACCATTAAGGTTCTACAGCTTTGCAGTTGTAGTGTGCATATTTTTGCTTGGAGAATGTGCACGATTGTTGCATGAGTTAACACTGAGTGTGCACCTGGTATAGATGTTATTTGCATACTTTCAAATCATGGACTGGCCATTTTTGAATGCCGTCCAAGTATTTACAAAGAAGCATAAGAAAACAAATGTTATTTAGAAAAAATTAATGATATGAAGTTACATGTTCTAGAGACATATTAAATCTCAACTTTGTTTATGATAATGAATACAGGCCAAAGCAACAAACTAAAATTTGTACAAAGGCCGGAATTCCAAACTCTGGCTTGTTGCTCCTACCACAGTACTACAGAAATCTGTGCAGCTGTGTTAGACAGAATGATACGTTGGTGCAGTGGTTAGCAAATCAGCTTATTGAGTATGGGGTCAGCGTTTGAATCAGGGCCACATTACAAATTTTAATTCTTTGCTTTGACATGTATTCATTATCATGTTAATTAGAATACACCGTAATATTTGAAATTCAACTAGGCTTGACTTTGCGGGTTTTAATGGTCTCAAAAAACTAATGAGATTTTGATTTAAATGTAATGTTGCTCATTAGAAATTTAGAAAAGCATGTGGAGCTATTGCCCTAATGAGTTCAAACGCCCTCATGTATATGAGTGAATGCCATATTGCAAATTAGACCAAGTTCGATGAAATCATTAATTAGCAAGTTAATCCATCAATGCTGTTTGTCATTTTGTACAGCATAATGAAGTAACAAAAGTATGTAGTCAAAGTTCAGAATCTAACAGTAATTCTGATGAAATCAGCAATGAAAAATGAGGCTTTTTATACACTTCAGTTTTAATTATTGAGGAAGATAATTAGTTTTAGGTAATTGAAAATCAATTATTATTTATTTTATTATTATTATTTATATTTTGTGGCCTTCATTGGACCACTCTAGCCAACTTTATACAAAGAATTTTCCAATTTTCTGTCAGCCCAGTACTACTTCATTCTCTTGCATCCTATCCTTCTTTCTTCATCGGAAATCACCCTTCCTATTGTCTGTTTGTTGATTCTTGTTTGCAGTCTGGTTTGCTTGTCTGTGAGTTTCCTGCTTTTGTCAGTTTCATTTCGTAGGTCTTCCCACGTAATCTGTAGCTCATCCATATCTTCCTTGATTTCTGTAATCCACTTAATGTTGTACTCACTATTCCACAATTTTCCTATTATTCTCCTGATGATTCTGTTCTCTGTTGTTCTGATTAGATGTCCAAAACATCAAATGCATTTCTTCCTGTTTGTACTCTTTACCAGTTCTATTTCCTTGTAGACTGTTTCATTTGTAGCTGCTCTCCAGTGTCCATCTTTCTGGTATGATGAAAATACATTACTGGAAGGTTGGAATGCTTAACTTCCAAATTGTGTAGGACACCTTTCTCAAATGTATATGTTAGTTCATAGATCTTTACATGTAATGAACTGTAATGCTAATTTTAAATAGCTGACTCTTGTAATTAACAATATCCTTGTGGAAACTTACCACACTATTTGAATCACTAAAGCCAAAATAATAATCTGTATCATAAATTCCAATGAAATTCGTTCTAAATAGAAACTAGACATATTTATGTAGGCGTTACATCCTAGCATATAAATTTACTGAAAATATGATAAAATTAATGAAACAATATTGTTATTTATGGGAGTAGATAAAAGATAACAGATGGGAAGAATTCACCTGCTGTGTCACAATGTAACTGAACAGAATTTAAAACTATAGGCCTACATCTCTGACATCAGTCTATTGCAAGATTTTGGAAAACATTTGTTTATTAAGAGAGTTCTGGAAACTGAAAATTTCTTCTGTGGGAATCAACATGGGTTTCAAATGCAACAATTGTGTGAAATCCAGCATGCTCTGTTCATCCTTGAGCCCCAAAAAGCAGTAGATATGAGCACCCAGATAGCTGCCATGTTTCTTGACTTCCATAATGTGTTTGATACAATTCCAAACTATCACCTAATGAACAAAATATGAATGAATTGAATATCAGACCAACTGCATACTTGAATTGAAGAATTTTGAACAAACAGATCAAACCATATCATTCTAAATGGACAGAAGTCTTCAGACATAAAAGTATCATGGAGCATAACTCAAGAGAATATTATAGGTCAACAACTTTTCACAACTTATGTACAAGGTCTATTAGAAAGGTATCTGATCTTTGGCCAGAAAAAAAGAAATTGGCATACCTGGAGTGTTGACACCTAATCACTATCAGAGTATTTCCAATGTTTCACCACAGACTTGTCCCAGCAGTGCTGTCATTGTTGGAAGCATGCCAAAAATGCCTCTTTCAGAATAGAGTTTAGCTCAACTATTGTTGCTGCCATAATGTCCTCTCTTACCTGAAATTGCATTAAGGAGCATGTTGAAACACAGGAATCAGGATTTTTGCCAAAAAAAGTCTGCATCAAGTGTAAGGAATGTGCCAGACCCTTGTTGTGATGGAGGCACTAATTTCCTATTGACTACAAGTCCGGTCTCTTGCAACATAGAGCTTTATGTAGGCAATGGAGGACGTCCCCATAGCAATCCTGGGTGATTGTTTGACACTGTGGCTCATACTCAGTGTGTACATCACAACAGGAGTCAATCACAGCAGTCAGCAACACTTTGATGTTGCTGCACACTTGTCAGTCTTTCTTTGGTCTTGATGGAAAGGGATGCTTCCATTGTGACAACTGCAATTTCCTTTCTGGGTCATATTAATACACCCAGGACTCGTCATCAGTGATTATGGTGTTCATGAAGTTGGGGTCACTGTCTGTGGAGTGCAACATGTCCAGTGAGACTTTAACACGAAGTTGGTTTTGGTCCACTGCCAGCAAATTTGGCATGAATTTCACCAACACTCTCTTCATGGCCAAATCTTTGGTCACAGTAGAACATGCCAAAAACTGTCGATGCTAACTTTTCCCACAATTTCTCTGATAGTCCCACATCATCACAGCATTCGCTTTGGCAATGATCTGGTCATTTCAGCATGTTGATGGCTGACTCTCCACCAATTTGCAGCTGTCTTTAATATGGTTGTACCATTCCTTAATCTGTGTGGTACCCATAGCATCATCACCAGTCCAAATCTTTTGAATGGTTTTTACCTGGCTGTTGCCCAGTTTCTGGCAAAATTTGATACAGTAGAATTGTTCAAGTTGTTCCATCATTTCTCTTGCAATGAAAAACTGATATGAGCATCAAACACTACCTCACTCAGCTGCTGCTTGCAGCAACTGACACTATTGACAGGTGGAAAAAATTCACACATGCACACAAAGGCTAGATTCAAATCCATCAGGTGTTGGATACTTTTCTAACAGACCTTGTATATAAATGAAACAGTATAGACAGTTTGAATTCTCATGAAGCATTTTTCACATGCTGCTGTCATATACAGAGAAGTTGAAATGCTTGAAAATTGTAGTGAAATGCAGTCAGACCTGTAGACTTCATGCACGGAGTGGCAGTAGACATTCAACGTAGGACAGATGTAACATATTTTCTGTATATAGACAGAAAGACTCATTATTGAATGATTACACAAGTGCAGAAAAATCACTGGAAGCTGTCACTATCAATAAAATATTTTGGAGTATGCATATAGAGCTGGCCAGACTGAGTTTGATTGAAAAAAATCCTCAGAAATGCAGTCTGTCAACAAAGGAGGTAGGTTAAAAACACTCATTCAACCAATATTAGAATACTGCTCATCTGTATGGAATCCATACCTGATAGGATTCATAGAGGAAATAAAGAAGATAAAAAGGAAAGCAGCAAGTTTTGTTGCAGGTACATTTAACAGGCATGAAAGGTTCTTGAAGACCTCCAGGTACATACCGACAGGAAAGGCAGTGAGGTCATGCATTTAAGATCAGGCTGGCATATGTGTGATGTGCCCAGTTGGCATTGTGAATGTGCTGTTTCTCTGCAAGTCTTTGTGCTGTGTGGTGAAAGCTGTCTTCATTGATATTGATGAAACCAGCTTTCACCACGGAGGGTGCGCAATGAAGTGCACAGACTTGCAGACAAACACCAAATGCTCAATGCCAACTGGATACATCATTTATGTGACAGCAGGGTCTTAAATACATGAGTTCAGTTTCTCTCCTGTCAATAATCATGTGAAGATAGCCAGAAGACTGTGTGCTGAAATATTGTAGCAGCAAGATGCAGACATTAATCAGTTCCCCCAACTTGTTATTGAACATTTATTAGAGATGATCAACCACTCTAGTGGCAGATGCTACTAGAGAGGTAATTTGTATCACAGTGTGGTTCACTGTTATATTTTGTATCACAGTGTGGTTCACTGTTGAAGTTCCAAGAACATATGATCCTAGATGGGTCAGCATGCATTTTGCTTGCTCCGGTGTACATCTTATGGAGAGAGCATAAAGATAAAATTACAGAGATCTGAGCCCACACAGAGGCATAGTAATCATTCTTCCTGTGAACCATTTATGACTGTAACAGGAAATAGAGGAAGTGACAATGCTACACACACTGCAAGATGGCTTGTGGTGTATAGATGTAGAAGTTGATTACGCATTTTCATACCAACAATACCCTGTTAGCACCAGAAATGGACATTAGTGGTCATACACTAAACGAAAAAGTAGTGTAAAATTACTGGGCTCCAGTAGGATAACAAGTTACAATGTAGTCAACACACAGATAACCTTACCTAAAAGCTTAGTTCAGAGTTTCAAGCCATTAGGGGCATCTCTCACTGTATTGAGTTATAGAAAAACATGTTGGCTTATTTTGTATAAGTTAATTCACTGTTGGCTCCTGAAATTACATTCTTAGGCAGTGCACCTAAAATAAATAAAATGTTTGTTCAGCATAAGTGAGCAACAAAAATATTGTGCAAAGTAAATACCCTAATATTTTGCAAAGGCATTTTAGGAATTTTGCAATTCTTCCACTCACCTCCCAACCCATTTACTCCTTAATGTTTTTTGTAATTAGTAATGAAAATCAGTTTCAGCTGAACTGTGATTTACAGAATCACAATACAAGACTTTAAATTAATTTACAAGTAACTTTTACTCCTTGTCAGGTGTTCAGCATGGAGATAAATGTGCTAATGTAGAGGTATTCAACAAGAGCTTGTACTCTATAAACCAAGTAACAATGAATCCCAAGCGGGGGGGGGGGGGGGGGGGGGGGACCCTCACTAGCCACTCTTTCTACCAAGTATCTGAATGTCTAGATCCAAGAATTTGAAAGTTCTGTTAGCTACAGGCCAAGTGTCAGTATTTTTTTGTAAAGCTGCACAACAAGTGATAATATACTGTAGACAGAACTGTGTATTAGAGATGTAGATAATTACTTGCTTTGAAAAATAAATGTGTGATCAAGTAAATATTAAATTATCAACTGGAGATATGCAGTTGCTGTTGGTTGATGAAGCAACAGCTTTTTTCCAAGTAGTAGATTTTTCTGTCATTTACTTGATTAAGTTTAAATGCCATAAGCATGAATATAACTAAAAAGGGAACATTCCCAAGTGTCAATAAACGAGCTTGATAAAACTTGCTTGGTTTGCAGAGGGGGAAAAATAGTGCAATATGTATTTTACTTACATTTGTTTTATGTTTTAAATTGTTATTTTACATTTTACATTTTTACCATTTCACATACATGTATTTTGTTAGCTGAAAATAGTAAGTAAATAAGTAACTCATTGTTACGATTAAACTGTGTTAGAGGACTTTCAGATATAGTTCCGTTGAATGATTATGATGTCAATCTCCACTTGTGAAACTACATGCTCAAGCTGCAGTCATTTCTACATAACCAATTTTCTCTGCCAAGGCTTATCAATGTACTGAAATATTTAGAGAATCAATTCAAAATCCAGCTAAATTTTGTTTTATATTATCTCCTCCATTGTGTATATTACATGAAGAAATTTGATTCATTTTACATGCATGGTTTAAAAAACATTATGTTTGAAGCATTTCCATATAGATGATCATCATTGAAATTATTTTCAGTCATAATAATGAGGTACTATTATTTTGAATTAATGAAATACATGTACGTGAAATGGTAAAAAAGGAAAAGAAACATGAATGTAAAATGTAAAATAACAATGAAAAATTTAAACAAATTCAGGCAAAGTAAAATAATTTGAATAGTAATGAGTGTTTAGGTATGTTAATTAGGCACATTGAAAATACTCCAACATCACATAGGGTACATCTCATTTTCCAAAAATGATAATTCAGAAACCAAACTTTGGTACACAAGAGTGTATGTGGCTTGAAACTATCTTTCATTTATGTTGTAACAAAACTTTTCATATTTCGATATTAGTTAAGTGTAGTGCGGTATTTTGCAAAATTACAGTTTATTATAAAAGTTGATTATACAGTTTTTAAGAACATTCATTAGATATCAGTTTTTATATGAGAGCCGGCTGGAGTGGGCGAGCGGTTCTAGGCGCTTCAGTCTGGAATCGCGCGACCGCTACGGTCGCAGGTTCGAATCCTACCTCGGGTATGGATGTGTGTGATTTCCTTAGGTTAGTTAGGTTTAAGTAGTTCTAAGTTCTAGGGGACTGATGACCTCAGCAGTTAAGTCCCATAGTGCTCAGAGCCATTTGAACCATTTTTTTTTTTTTTTAATATGAGAAACATATTTTTTGTGTATCATCCTTTTAAAGGTGTTCCCTCTAAACCTAGAACACCAACCTTTTGACATGTGTTTAAGTCCTCAAGCAAAATTTAGCACAAAAAAACATGTAGTACACTATTTTGGCCCCTCTACTCACCCACCAAGTTTGTCAAGATTGTTTGCTGAGACTTGGGGATATTCTCTTGTAAGCAGGATATTAGTAATACAGTATATGTTTTAAGTATCCATGATTTGCTTGTCTTTTGTTATTGTGTACTTAAGTTTATTCCACATCCATGAAAGTTTTCCTTCTACATAGGATTTATGGATTGTGATGAATAAATGAATGAAGGAATGAGGTAGCAGTGGCACATTAATACCGCAACTCGAAAGCTCTTATTCATCTGCTTTCTGCTTGTAAGTATCTCCCATTATGTGGACAAGCAGATGGGCTTTTCAGGACACTTCATATAATATTACTCAATACTCTCACTTAAACTTCCATGGATACACAGCTAAGGCCCTAGATATATTTACTGTACAGAAATGTGCAGTAACAATATTATGTCCACTAGTAACTGAAAATTTTACAGAAGTCTCATAACAACATATGAATTCTTACACTGGCAATACGTGCACTCCATAATCTTTTGTGGTTAATAACAAGAATGCTTTTAGGTTGAACTGTGAAGTTCACCACTACAATAAAAGAAGTAAATTTTCTTTCATTGAATCCCTAATAAGTGGTACAATGGGACATATACTGTGCTATGCACTTCAAGATGGTTTGAAGAATGTAGATATAGCTGTAAAACAACTGAATTGTAAAAGTGGAGGAACAATGGCTTTTAAAAGTAACTAACATACATAAACATTTCTAAATAATTTTAGAACTAAGTCCTACAATAATCAGCATGGTTAAATGCACACTACACCTAATTTGTTGTCTGTATACTCATCTAGAAGTAACATACATTGTTCTCATCTATAGTGTATCAATTGATCTGTTTCACATCCCTGAAAGCTCTAATTCAGGATGGGATTTAGAGACTATGATGTCTGAATTAATGTATGAATGAAAGCACAAGTATGGAACCCACATGATTTATGTCCTTTTCTATGAGGATGAAGCCATTAAGATCTAGTCACTGATGAACATAAGTTTCTTTATTGTCATTATTAATGGTGGTAGTGGAAGATAATGTCAGGCTGTTGTACTGAAGCACCACAGTGTTTTGTGTTTTGTAGGGTACATGCTCATAATCAGCATCCCCATAATGTTACTTTAGCCTCAGCAATATTGGGTACCTTCTAAGAGCCTTGTGCAGTACATTATAAATTTTAAATTCAATTAGTTATTTTGTGTGTGATGTATGAATACTAGAGGTAATGACATTTGATCATATGTTTACCTTTACCTTCAGGTGCCAGTTCTATTGTGGCTATGGTGGAAAATTGATTGAGTTTAACAGTGAATCCAAACAGAAGTATATGTTAGAAGTAGTAGATCCTATGACAGAAGAAGGTCTACGAGTAATTGCTATTGCATACCGTGATTTTGTCCAAAAATATGCAAAGGTCAATCAGTCATTTATTTTAGAGCAGCCTGACTGGGATAAGGAAGAAACCATATTTTCAAATCTGACACTTCTTGCAATTATGGGAATTGCTGATCCAATGAGACCTGAGGTATGAGGAATCATATAAATAAATTTTGGTTGTTTGCCTAACATATAATACAGAAAAGTTCAGTTTTAAGTAATTGATTTAGTGTGAGAAGCACAATGTTGTTTAAAAAGCATTTTTCTCATCAAGAAAAGTAATGATTTCACATAATCAGAAGCAGTTTAATGCTATCATACCACCTCCACAAGATTTTGATGTCACTAAGAACACTAAGGTAAATGACATTTATCAGGCTTCTGTCAGTTATACCAACACACATTTGTGAGTGCCATATTTATTTATTTTTGTTTATTTGTTTGTTCATGATATCTTGTGGGTACTGAGAATGCGCATTAAGATGCTGAATAGTGTTTGACACAATACTTTTTCTATCATTATAAAACATCATTAATTACTTATGGTTACAATTGCTTGTTGAAGTCAGCAATGTATGGTTAACAATGTAAATTATCGGTACATTGTTATTAGAATTGTTTCACTGGTTACAATGCTACTATGGTCCATTATAAAACATAATTAATTACTTACAGTTACAAGGCGCTGAAGACCTTGCTGTCGTGCGCCCACAAAACCCCTCTACTACTACTACTATGGTTACAACACAGATTAGTGGTACATTGTTATTAGAATTGCTTCACTGGTTACAAGGCTATTATGGTCACAATGCACAATAGTGACTGTTATTATAGGTGTTGATAGATTATTATTAATGGCCAGAAAGATTCAGATTTTGCGATAAATGACAAATAGATGTGAATTCTGCCTCAAATTGCAAAAATGCAAAATTACTTAATAGACACTGTTTCACAGCAAATTGCATCCAAATCAGCTATTTATCAGAGATAGTTCAATATAGCTCAATTTCCTGCATACACTATCAAAAATGTAGTCAGTTACTGCCATTGTGCATCATCTGGTGAAGCCTAATTTGGAAAGATAATGAGAGGAACCTACTTGCGAAATAAAATGTATGAACACAAAAATGTACAGTGTCCTCAATGATCTAGTTCCATGCAGTTGTGGATGGTTGAGTGGTCTGTTTATGATACATGTTACATAATGTGATTTAGTCTTCAGCCATGGGACCGAGCACTGTAGTGTAAGAAAGACATATCTGCCTTTGTTTGTTGCCTAAATCTCAAAAAATAGTATAATGCAAACAATTTTAATGTGGCAATCTATGTGGTGAATATTTTTGAACTGAAGTTGCATCGAATACCGCTAGAAGTTGGGGCTGAACTACATCGCTAATCATACACTGCTGACTTCAACAAACAATTGCACGGAAGCCATCCCCAAGTGCTTTGTGTTGTGTATTGATTGTTTTCTTTTCTTATTTTGAAATAAGTGAAGTGACTAATCCTGATACATCATGGATTTCAATTATGAGCCTTACAACACCAGAAGAGAAAGCAATCTCTGTGACTGTGTGTCAGTTCCCTGTTGGCTGCTGCCCGCTGACATGGAGGCACTGTATGTTTCTTCAATCTGCTCCTTCCCGTGTGGCGGACAAACTTTTTTTCTGTTTATACACATGGCCATCTGTGATAATAGCCTACAGTGGCCTCCCTCTGTGCTATAGTGACTGGAAAACATAGTCAATAACATTTTTAGATGGCGCCTCAATTCTTTGCCTAATGTTAAAATTGAATTGCTGTACCCTCAGTTCTAGTACAATGCTCAGAACCTAGTCAGTTCTATCTGTATTGTTGTCAAGCATGGGACATAGATCTATGAATGCCCATGAAAGGTCAAAAGTATTAGTCTGCAGATTTTTTAATCTTCAGAATGTGCGGGAAAAAATAAATAATGTTCAGAGACATCTTATATCAAAGACGTATTCATTTAACTCAGCAGAACAATCATCTCTGAAAGCTTGAATACAGACAAATGAAGAAAATAAAGGTCATTCTGTAAGAAAAATGTGTAGAAGTTTTTGGAAAAGTAAGCACTCCAGTCAAAAAGTTCCCAATCAGCAATTTTTTTAACAGTCAATTTCAAAGAACTAATAATTTGTTTGTCTTCAGTCACGTAGTGTGACAACTGATTAAATTACTTCAACCAATCTTTTAAAAAGAAAATGGATGCGAATTTCAACAAAAATAGATGCGAATTTTGCAAAAAATTGATGAGAATATTGCCAAAAATAGATGCTACATTCTCTGATCCCTAATTATTATTTTTCAAAGAGCTCTTTCTGGCTATAGAAGCAATCTACATTTAATCATTCTGTGTTTGCTACCTTAGAGTGCATGGTTGAAGGTACTTCTGATACCACTAACTGATTTATTTACTTACAACAATATTATGAGAAGGATAGTTGCTACTTACCACATAGTCACAGACAGAAACAACAAAAAGAATGTTACAATATGAGCTCTTGGCCAAGGCCTTCATCAAAAATAGATGACTGAGACACACACACAGCCATGCGAGTGCATGTGCCCATGCCCCCCCCCCCCCCCCCCCCCCACACACACACACATACAAAATCACGCAAATGCAACTCACACCTACATGACTGCAGCCTCTGGCAGATGAAGTCAGATGTGTGACTTTATTTATTTATTCACCTGTAGAACAGTATACATTGTGTGGATGTCATCAAATGTTTGTACAATATGTCTTATTAAAATAAACATTTCTCTTTTGGTATTTACAGCTCTTATACTTAGTGCTACTTTTCTAACACCATATAACATTGAGTGTCACTCAGTTTTATTTGCAGACAACACATTGGTAATCATTGAAAGTAAAAGCACAGACCAAATTCTTCATACTTTATTGAATACTTTAGAAAAATTAGATACCTGGATTTATTTATATAGGTTAAAATTAAAAATGGGAAAGAATTAGTTAATGCAGTTTAAAATGAAACAAGCATAATTAAATGATATTCAAATCAGTCACAAAAAAGCGAATTTGCAGGAACTGTGCTGTCTGAAATGCAACTAGATGAAATTCTGTCATGGGGCTCACATATGCAAATAAATTAAATAGCCTAGCATTTGAAGCAAGGGTGTTGTACAATGCCACCAGTATTAATGTAAGAAAAGTAGTATAGGTCAGTTACTTTGAATCATTACTAAGGTACAGAACTGTATTTTGTGGTAACTCAAACCATATGAGTCAAATATTAGAACTTCAGAAAACAGTCATTAGAAATATGTACAATGAGGGTGAAGAAAATCATATCATCAATTCCTAAAACATCTAAGTATATTAAGTATTCCCTCACTGACCCTGATGTACTTGTAGCAAATCATTTTCAACATGATTACAACACCAGAAATCAACATAATTTTAATCTGCCCACCCACTGTTTAAACCTTTATGATCAAACTGCACAGTATGAGGCTATGAAAATTTCTAACAACTTGAAAATTTGAGCAGGAGAGAGCAAGTGCTTATGATTGTAAATTTTTGAAAGTTCGTTACAGTTTAAGAAAAATTTTTAGTTGAATATTAATTACTGAATACGGTTGAAGTAGAGAGGATATAAAATATAGACTGGCAATGGAAAGGAAAGAGTTTCTAAAGAAGAGAAATTTGTTAACATCGAGTACAGATTTAAATGCCAGGAAGTCGTTTCTGAAAGTATTTGTATGGAGTGAAGCCATGAATGGAAGTGAAACATGGACAATAAATAGTTTGGACAAAAAGAGAATAGAAACTTTTGAAATGTGGTGCTACAGAAGGATGCTGAAGATTAGATGGTTATATCACATACCTAAAGAGGACGTATTGAATAGAATTGGGGAGAAGAGAAATTTGTGGCACAACTTGACTAGAAGAAGGGATCGGTTGTTAGGACATGTTCTGAGGCATCAGGGGATCACCAATTTAGTACTGTAGGGCAGCGTGGAGGGTGAAAATCATAGAGAGAGACCAAGAGATGAATACACTAAGCAGATTCAGAAGGATGTAGGTTGCAGTAGGTACCGGGAGATGAAGAGGCTTGCACAGGATAGAGTAGCATGGAGAGCTGCATCAAACCAGTCCCAGGACTGAAGACCACAACAACAACATTAATTACATATCCAGTAGACCATATTATATTTAAGATACTGTCAGAGAAGTAGTGATGAGTCTCTTGTACATTATGTCAATGACTTGTGATTTTATGTTATGAGGCAATAAACTTCTATTCTATTTCGTTCTATTCTATTCAAAAATTACTGCATAGTACAGTGTTCTGAATTTTAAGTTACAGTCTATATTTAATTTAAATATTCATTTACAGTGTGGTAGCTATTATTTAATAAATATTTTTTTAGACTTTGGCTATAGGTATGGCAATCATTTGCATCTTTTATTTCTTGTGGAAATCTGTTGAACAATTTTATTCCATGACATAGTACACCATTCCAAGTTTTTGATTTGTTTCTTCTACAGTATTTAGATGCAAACACTGTCTGGATGTGGTTCCATGGTCCTGCATTGTTCTGTTTGTGGTGTAGATATTAAGTTTTGTTCTTATATACATTATGTTGTGAGAGATTTATTCACACAGAACTGTCAGAATTTCTAGGCTTAATAATACTCCCTTACAGTGTACATGATACTACTATCTGTTACTCTTTTCTGTGTCTTGAAAGTAGTCTGAATGTTCCCAGCACTTATTCCCCAAAACATTATCCCATGACTGTTGACTGAATGCACATATCCAACGTAGGTTACATTGAGGAATGAAATACTGCACAGCAGTGCAAGGATTCACAGGGCATAACATGCTGAGAATAGCCTTTTTGCCGAAATTCTCACATATTCTGTCCATTTCAATTGACAATCTACACACATTCCAAAGAATTTGATATCAACTACACAACCTACTGCATCATTGTTTATGTTCAGTGCAGTATCACTGGATCGTTGTTTAGTTGGAAGTTTATGATGTTTGCCTTTTACACATTTAAAGTTATTATTTTCTTTAATGACCAGCTGTGGACATCTCTGAGAGCTTCATTGGATTTTTCTGTTAGCTGAGTTGAATTTTTCTTTATAATCATCTTGGTGCTGTCATCAGCAAGCAGTATTTTTTACTTGTTTCAGACCTGATAATTGTTGCACTGCTAGTCTTTTAGAAATTTATGAGATTTCAAATCTTTGTACCCAGTTTTCCAAGTATAACTTAAACCATTTATGTGCCATACTCCCTATTCCTAATAGTTCTAATTTGTGTTGAAAAATTTCAAGCTCAACTGTGTTGAATATCCTAAAAAAAAAGCCTGTTGCATTCTTGCCCTTTCCTATTGCTTTGAGTACAACTTTAGTAAACTGCTGTAATACAGCTGACTGTGTACCTCATGTGGACCTGAAACTGAATCCTTCATTACAGTGAAGGTTGTATTTATTTAAGTATTTTATTAGTCTAGTTTTCAGAATGATTTGTATTGTTTTGGAAATACAAGATAACAAAGACGCTCTGTAAAGGAACATCCTCCTCCAGCAATAGTTTTCCTCAACAGTAATTTCAACACCAGTAATATTTTTCAAATTTTGGAGAGGTCAGAATTATCTCAGCTGCTTTTCCGAAAAAAAAAAAAAAAATAATATAATTTTATACACAACATGTTATATTTCAAGCGAAAATTTATGAAAAGGAATTACTTTATTTTCAATGTTACAACTGATAAGTGCTCTGAATGTACAGTTCAATTTTTTTTTTCTTAGAAAGATTTGAAATTACTAATTATTTGGCACACTTAAAATTTCTATTATTAATTATGCAATCTAGTTTTGTTTATTATGTTTGTTTCTGGATGCATTTGTGAAACAATAATTGAAACTAATAGAAGCCAAGAGTGTGCAGTTAAATGAAACTTTAAATTCTAGACTGGATGATCAAAGTAAAACTTTAAATGCTCAAAGTCTTCAATTAGCTTCAATGAATACTCAATTAAATAATAAATTGTATGTTCAGAATGAAACTTAGGGCTTATTAAGTGCTAAAGTAGATGAACAAAGTAAGGAATTTAGCCATTTATGTGAAGGCATAGGAAATTTGAAAACTGAATTTGATGCTTTAACTACTAAAGTAGAAAATTTGAAAACTGAATTTGATTCTTTAACTACTAAAGTAGAAAATTTTAAAATAAATTTGAAAGCTGAACTAAATTGTTCTTTAAGCAGTCATGTAAATGTTCTTTAAGCAGTCATGTAAATAAGCTCTTCACTGATTTTAGTCAGAGACAGAATGAGCAATTTCAGGATTTGACAAAGAAGTTAGAATTTGATATTGAAGATAAATGTAATAATGTTGAATCTGAACTTAGTGAGAAGTTAGGATCATTTCAAAATGTATGTAATGTTACATTTGATGCTGTAAGGCAGAGATTGTATACTTTGAAAGAGGGTGTTGAAAGGCAGGATAAGTTAATAGCAATAGTCCAGTCACAAATTGCAAGTGTCAACACTCGAGTAGATAATGTTGAAAGAAACTTTAAAGAGAAACTAGCAACCTCAGACATAATAAATATAAGTACTCTGGAGGAACACATAGAGGAAATAATTCACCAAAAAGTTTCCACGAGAGTAACCTCCGAGAACATATCTCCTGTTTTATGTTCTGAACTCAATGATACCAGGATAGGTATGGATGAGCTATGGAAAAATTCAAACTTGTTCAGGACAAGGTAAATAAGAGGGTGACTTTTCCTAACATACTATTAACTAGTGAAGTAATGAAGGATTTACAATGGGGAGCCAATTCATGATTATCCAGGCATTCCCTAAGTTTATTCTGGATGGGGAAGTACATCCTACTCACTTTCAGAAAAGTTTTAACCAAGCTTTGCCAAAGAACTGGGAATATTCGAAAAATATTGAACTTGCTGTTGGGTACCTTTTAGGAGAAGCCTCAGAGTGGGGTACTGTAAATATAGAGAATTTTTCTTCTTGGAAAGACTTCCAGATTAAATTTAAGAAAAAATACTGGTCTGCTAGTGCGCAGGGAAAACTGATATCAGATTTTTGGGACCCAAAGTATTACAATAATACATGGGGAACAATGAGAAAGTATTTTGATTTGAATTTAACACAGACAAAATACACAGATAAGCCTATGGAAGAAGAGGGTTTAGTGAGAATTTTAATAAGATGACTACCCATTTACGCGAGGAAAGATATATTATGTAGTGGGTGGAAGAATTGTTGTCCTTGTTGATGCACTTGATGCCTTAAATAAAGACCACAGTGAGAGCCTACACTAATGTGAAAATCAGAATTACAAAGGGAATAGTAATAGAAATTTAAAAAAAATAAAAAAAACACACGAGCCTAACTTAGCTAGAGTACAGCTGTGCAACAGAAATAGTGGCAATAATAATTATCAGAAGAAGCATCCACCTTCAAATTTAGGTCCAGTAACTTCACAGGAATTTGTGCTAAATGATAATGGAACACAAAGTGGTGACATATTACCCCAATTTGGTAACCAACCAGTGATTACTAATAATGAGGAAAATGTAGTGTGATCTGGATCCAGGTCATAGAGATACACTAGGAGGCCTGGTTCATAACAATTATGTTAATTTCACACACAAAACACCAACAAAAGACTGGAAGAACCAAGCTCGACTACCAATAATCCACAACTAATAGTAGCAGGAACCATGGAGACTTCTGAAGTTAACATATTTATAGAGGTAAGGTAAGGTTGTTAGTGTTTAACGTCCCGTCGACAACGAGTTCATTAGAGACAGAGCGCAAGCTCGGGTTAGGGAAGGATTGGGAAGGAAATCGGCCGTGCCCTTTCAAAGGAACCATCCCGGCATTTGCCTGAAACGATTTACGGAAATCACGGAAAACCTAAATTAGGATGGCTGGAGACGGGACTGAACCGTCGTCCTCCCGAATTTATAGACTCTAGTGCGTTCTTTAACACATTGCAGACTAAACATTACTTGCCACTGTTACCAGTAACTGGAGTTTACATAGTCAGTACAACCGGAATGAAAAGTAAGGTTGTGAAACATAAAACCAAGTGATTTGCCACATTGGAGATATCTCATTTTGTCAAACACTTTTAATACTAGAATTTAACGTCATATTGAATTTTGAGGAAAATCTTCTTTGTTTTGGTAAAGATGACAGTAGGTGTTGGATACCATTTGTGACCAATAATTAACATTGCAAAACAAACAACTGAGTGTCAACATTTACAATTAACTGCTAGAGCTAGATTGTTACCAGAGATTGATAATGTAGAGCACGTATCACATCGAGCTGACATACGAAACAAAGTAAATTAGTCTCTAATACTGATCAGTGAACAAAAATGGGATTTATGTAGAATTCAAATGGAATATGAAGTAGTATTTTCTGACTGTCCCAGTAATATCAGCAATTACATATGTAAATTTTAAAGAAAAGATAACAATCAATTTTTCTGTAAGCCATATCCAATACCGGTAAGTTTGAAAGAAGCAGTTAAGGAGGAAATTGAAAATTGATTGACATCAACATAATAGAATGTAGTTCTAGCATCATGAATAGCTCTTTAGTAATGGTAAAAAATGTTACAGGTGGTGTGTGATTAGTGCTAGATGCACATACATTGAAAAAGAATATAGAGACAGAATGAGACAGACCAATAAACTTTGATGAATTGCTATCCAAATTTGAGAAAGCAAGCTTTTTTTTAGTGTGATGGACCTTATGGTGGTATATTGGCAAATTAGGCTACATCCTGTATCAAAGAAGTATACAGCACTCCTGTTTGATAGTAAATCATATCATTTCCGTGGGTTACCGTTTGGACTAAATATCTCAGTATCTGTATTTATATATGCTATGGATGAGGCATTAGGAAGATATGTATTGAAGGATTTAATAATATATATAGATGATATCCTCATAATCTTAGCTACCAGAGAAGAACATTATCCAACCTTGAGCAAGACCCTGAAAAAATTTAAAGAGGAAGGTATTACAGTGAAATTATCTAAATCACACTTTGTGCGAAAAGAGCTTAAGATTTTAGGGCATATTGTAGGGGTGCAGGGGATTAGACCAGATCCTGAGCACATAAAAGCTATTAAGGAATGTCCACCCCCTAGAAATGTAAGACAGTTGAAGGTATTTATAGGAATGGCTGGATACTATAGAAGGTATATACAAGATCAAGAACTGAATGAACCAAGAATTTTATGTTTATTAAGAAGGGGAATACTGTGGGTTTGGGATCAAGAGGCAAATGATGCATTTGAAAATGTAAAAAGAGCACTGGTAGAATCACCCATATTACATCATCCAAGTATGGGCAAGCCATTTAAAATTTCAACCGATGCATCTGATTATAGTATCGCAGCAGAACTTTTCCAAGGAGAGAGGGGTCTAGGTAATGTAAATCACAGATACATAGCTATTGTTAGCTGTAGTCTTAATAAACACGAATGAAACTACACAGCTACTGAAAAAGAACTATTGGAAACGGTACGGAGTATCCAAAAAGTCCAGACATTAGTGTGGGGGTAAAAAATCCATGTCTATACAGATTATCAAGCTCTGTCTTTTTTAATGAGTAGTCAGTTGTAACATAGTAGATTAATGTGATGGCTGTTGTCCCTACAGGAATATGACATTAGGATACAGTATGTAAAAGGTTCTGAGAATATTGTACCAGATGCTTTGTCTATGTTACCAGTAGGCATAGAAGAGTTAAAATGTATGGAATGACCTAGCATAATTTTTGCAATCAATTTTATGATAGTAGAATATCCGCATACCAGGGTAAAAGAGATGGCTCAAAGAATAACAGAAAAAATCCATCATGATCCCTATTTTACAGAAATGTTTGCTATGTGTGTCAGAAATTCCTAACCTCCTAATCAAGCAGGGAAGTGGAGAATTGTAAGGCATAATTTGTTTTGGAGAGACAGTATAACATTGCAATGTTGGCATATATGTATTCTGAAGCTAATGGAAGACAAAATTGTGTAGTATGTTCATACGGGATATGGAAACTTCGGAAAAAAAGTATATAGGTCACATGAATAAGTTCTATTATTTTAAGAAGCTACAGCATAAAGTAGTATCCTTAATCAGAACGTGTGAGATCTGTCAGATGAAAGAAAGTAGCACTCATGTGAAGTAAAAAATGTACCCAATTATTCCTAAGTCGTTAGACGATCTCACAGCAGCCGATTTTTTTTACCAGTTCTGAAAGGAGAGGGAGGAGTGTCGTATATTTTGGTCATCATAGAGTGCTGGTCAAATTATTTTAAACTATACCCTATCAAAAAATCAAATAAGGCAACAGTTATACACTGTTTGCAAAAATACTTTGTGGAGATAGGTAAAACAAAACAATTTATCAGAGATAATGGACCACAGTTTGTGAGTAATGAATTTAAAGAATTTCTAGTGGGGGAGATATTTGCCAAGTGTTGATACCCAACTATAACCCATCCTCGAATCCATGTGAAGCAGTTATGAACGAAATTGGGAAGTTATGCCTCACCTATTGCCATGAAAAACATACTTTATGGGAAACAAAAATTAAAGACTTTGAACTTATTTTAAGTGAATTACCACATTTATCAACTGGATTAACACCTTTAGAAGTAATAGACAAACCCTTTGTAGGAGAGCTTCTTATTAAATGTTTAATTGGCCTGAACAACCTATTGTTGATTACGCACTTAATCAGGAAATAGTTTCCAAAAATTTAATTGAAAAGGCACAGCAAAGAGTGATTAAACATAATGACAAAGCTGTAGAGGCACAGTACAAGGCTAATGACCTAGTCCTTGTAAAACAGCGTCTTCAGAGCCCTGCCCTGAAGAAAGAGACATGAGCTTTTTCAGAAATATGAAGGACCTTACTGAATTCAAACGGTAATCCATCCCAAAACATTATTTTTAGTGGATCCTGCAACTGGGTCAGAAAAAGGAAAGTACAATATGAAGGACATAAAGTTGTATATCCCACAGGGCCATTAACATTCTGAGTTAACGGGTGGAGTGATGAGTGTTGGATTCTGAGTTGTTTTCGGTGTTCCTTCCACACTAGCTTTCCTACACTGAATTCCCTTCACTTCTTAAACTATTCTGTCATCATATGTTTAAAATATTAAACTATCCTATAATGTTAGTACTTAGAAAACTGGATAAGACTATAAGATAAAGACTGGTTTAAGAGAATCACAGATAAACAGTGATCTCTAGTGAAATAAACGGAGTAAGAATATTATGTCTGTGTAAAATATAATATAATGTGATGAACTGATCAACTGTTATACTGTAGTGTATAATTTTCTATTTTGTATAGAATATTTTATACGTTTCATGACATGTGATCTAAATGGGAGGTTTTGTATCCGTTTTGAAAGGGGTGGGTAGTGTAAATAAGAACATGATTTACACCAACAGATAAATCATGGCTAACACAGAAGACACATCACAACTTTCAAACAACCCTCACAAACAAGTGTGCCTGATTCTTCACCATTTACTGTTTCCATACGGTTGCTGAGATTTTCTTTGGGGACTTCAAGGTTGAAGGTGGAAATGTCCATTCTGTAGGATACAATGTAACACCATAACTCCTCCAGCTTCTCACTCAAGTACTGATGAGGTAGGGATCCTGGGGAAGGGTAGTGGGAAGGGTTTCCTGTCTTTGGGGCTGTCTTCTTTCTCTTCTTCAATCTTAGCAACCACATCTATCTTTTTTTCCCATCCTACTTATCATTTTAGGACCTATCTATTTTTCCCTCTTTCCATATTCGACTACTTCTATCAAAGAAGTCCTACCTAGTTTCTGTGGTTTCCAATAACCTACAGCTTATCTTCAGATAAGAAGACCAAAGAATCAGACTACAGGAAAACACTCTTGCATCCACACAAAGAAAAACGAACACACAAACAATGAAGTTACATATTAAAAGGATGTAAGAACTTCCATTCCTTTTAGAGAAAGAATGGTAGCAATCAACTCATGCACTGAGAGAGACAGGAGCAGGAGAGCTTGTGGAATAATTATAAGACACTGATAAGAAAGACTGGCATTAATTGTGACAACCATTTGAGAAAAATCATGGTAGCAAATACTCTGATCATAGAGTAGGGAGACTTGATCATTATGTGTTGCCATTGAATCTACTAAAAGTTAAAGTATTGGTAAACATAGTGTCTATTAATATCATAGAAGTTGAGAAGTGGAAGAGGACTCTAGGGTATTAGAGAAGGTACTAAAAAGTGAGAGTGAAGTATAAAATAGGTTTTATTTTTACCAGAAAATATTTAATTATAGTTTACAAAAAGATGTATACTAGGGCAATGTAGCATGAGGCCAATTATAAGGGATAAGGGGGACGTACCCAGCATTTGCTAAGGATATAGGGCAGGTGTACCTACATAGAGATAGAATGACCTGTGGCCTGATGAATAGGGATGTTTTATGAAGGGGCATACCTACCAGAAAGGAGGGAAGAATGCACTCATAGGGTCAACGCACATGTAAAGTATAGTTACTGATCCTAGGGGAAAAGGACAGTATCGTGATAGAAGTCACACATGTAACAGGAAATATTCTGGTAAGTTTGAATTCTATATACCACTAGCTTTATTATGTTTTATGTGAGTTTACAAGTGTTGAAAAGAACACTTCCATTTACCCAGAGTTCCTCCAGACTACAAACTACTATAAATAATGATACTAGTACGTACTAAGGAAAAAGTAGTTCAAGGAATTAGAATAAAGTACTTGATTTTCAATGTCCCTTTTTATGAAATAGAGAAATAGACTTTAAAAATGCTAGTGCAGGCTGTAGCTCATAGTCCCCCCCCCCCCCCCCCCCCCCCCAACATGTTCAGCTGTGTCTATCTGCTGTGCATGCACTTGCAGTTTGTTGACTAGCTTTCTCCCCAAATCACATGCACTGCATCACAGCGACTTGTGTACGCAGCGCATTACTGTGCATTTCACAAGTTTGATTATTCATTTACAGCCGAGCTACATGCAAGGCAAAGCATTGTGTTTAAACTGTCATCATGTCTAGACACTTGACTCTTCTTATGATTTACACATTTGACATATAAGAAGAAACACTAAAAAAGATTTTCCCTATCAACTAACAACATAAATTCTGGAATGTGATTTTCCAGTGCCCTAAATCTAATATTGTTATACATATATACAACTTATAGGGTATACCTATCTTGATTGTATCTGATAAAGCAAGTGTTGATGAAACTTGTGCCCCCACTCCCCTCCAAGGTCACAGAATGTTGACCTACCATGACCAGTTCAAGTTTTTCGGTGTCACAGTTACATCAACCTCTGGGTTAGGTATAACTTCCACTATGTGGACTGTTGGTGTTTGGTTATGACAATTAGTATCCTGAGAGGCTCTCAACTGAAATTTTCTTTGCCTCTGCACATTATTTGGCATATATGTGTTACTTTGCTGGCCAAATTCCACCGTCTGTGAGTTATTTGGTTGTCTGGTATTATTTGCATTTGCCTAGTGATAGGCCGATTAATGCAGAGTAGCTTGTGTCTGTACATATTGTACAGGCTGGCTATACACTACTCACCCGTTGTAGTTATTTTGCTAAATTTTTGCCCATTTATTTTATATCCACCTTTGAATTTATGGCTTTCTCCATTGCTGTTCTGATTACAGTTACCATTGCCACAGGTCTGTGTGGGGTAAGGTTGCCATCCATGTTGTGCTATAAATCCATTGTTTTCTCTGTTTCACTATTGGCATATGAACAAGCTTGGGTTGTAGTGGTCTCTCTTTGCATATCAAAATTATTGAGTCCAGTACAGATAGAAAGTATTTGGTGTCATGTTCCAGGATGGTAAAGAGTTTTTCCCTAATGTGGGCAAGAAGATGGCTCTTTAAAATTTTCAGCACACCTACTTGAGATACCGGGTTTGTCCAGTATCTGGTTTTATTCAAATGTTTTTCAAAATAGCCCCTTAAGCTTCCGTACTTGCTATTGAATGTAGCTGGGTTGAATACTTCAAGTCTGAGCCTCTCTTGTACAGCCTCAGACCAACACTACTCCAGAAATGCTCTCTTAAACTGTTCATAATAGTGGAAATGTTCTGCCATGTCCTTAGCCCATAGCAGAACGTCAGCCTGTGTGTATTAACAACAAGGTATGAGGTAAAACATTATGAAATGCTCTGATAAAGACCACAAGATATGTTCTTTTCCCTTCAGAAGTAAATATTGGAAACTGTTGGTGCCTAAGTAATACCTCATCTGCAAGTAATGTTGACAAACATGCTGCGCTATTAGCAACAGGCATTTTTATGCTCGCTCATGGCATAGAGCATGGCAGCTACACTTGCTCGACAAGTGCAACTGCCGGCAAGTGTTGTTGCATTATGCAACCCTTGCCATTTTCATTTGGTGGGCTAACCCCATATTATGGGTTATCAGTGAAGGTATCTAACTTCTCCAAAAGCATAGATTTGTGTCCTGTCATATGTTTTTTTGGAATGTCACTAGTTTTAGCATCACCGCCTTATAACCTTTCCTCTGCTTCTTTCTGAAGAATCTATTTTAGCTAGAAGTTGACTTTCTTTCTCTTTTAGAGCTTCCTCTACAGTATCTATATAAATTTTGCATTCTGACACTACCTTTTCAGCAAGGGTGCTGCCCTTATCCAGCATCCCAGCTTCAGATTTTTCAGTTATTTCCATTACATCTGCACATAACTTATCTCACTGTTTTTTTAGCAAATTATGACTCTAAAATTAACTGATCTGCTTTTAGACTCAACTTGTGTATTTCTGTAGGCAGGGT
Source organism: Schistocerca nitens (assembly GCF_023898315.1). Taxonomy (NCBI): domain Eukaryota; kingdom Metazoa; phylum Arthropoda; class Insecta; order Orthoptera; family Acrididae; genus Schistocerca; species Schistocerca nitens. The sequence continues at coordinate 690,749,009 of NC_064618.1, read as the reverse complement.
TTTGCATATGTCTTGCAGCTCACTGACTGCAGTCATCAAATTTTTTACTGACACATCCACTTCGCATTGTGTCTTCTGAATTTGAGAATATGCTTCAATAAGGTTTTGTAACTCACCTGCAGGTTGTTTCTTTTGGTAGTCTATGGATGTTACTTTTTCCACTCATGTGTTTATACTTCAGGCCATGTTGGTAATTATTTCTTGTTTTAGTTGTTTATCAAGCTCTGTGAACTGACCGCATAATTCATCAGATAATTCAGTGCATATAGTTTTGCACAACTCACTGAACTGTTGACTAATACTATTCTTGAAATACTTAAATGCCTGATTTTGCAGTGCAAACTGTAGTGTTATTAGTTTCATGAGCTGTGTCAATGTATGCATTACACTGGTCTTTATGTTGCCTTTGTGAACTGTCTCTTGTTCTTGTGGTCACAACATTGTGAGCAAATAATCAAATGAATTTTTGTTGTTCCATGCTTCAATTTCACTATCTGAAAAAGTGTTCCCCAATGAAATCTGAGAAATTGTCTCATCAAGCATCATAAAAATGACATGATTAGTTATATTACCAATGTCATCATTTTTTAATTGTGTGAAACCAACCTGGTTGTTTTGGTAGCCATTGGCCAGTTCACAAGTTGGCATGTTAATTTCAACTGTTCCCAAACTCACATTTCCGACATCTTGGCATATTGCCTTTTGTAATGAGTTTACAACATTGGCCATTTCCTCTGACTCCATTGTGAACAGTGTTTAATAAAAAGTTATGAAAAAAATAAGATTTTTAAAAACGAAATTTTGTTTGTATTGGTACTTTTCAATTAAAGCAGTTCTATACACATATTCATTAATAAAACTGATTATTCTCTGGTACAGTCTTACAGAATTTGAATGAATTATTTTGCACTTGACTTTACAGAAATTTTTGCCTTTCCCATAGAAACACACTTTTCGTAAAGGATATTAATTGGAAGGAAAAGATATTATTTAGTGCGAGAGAAATGGCTCCAAGCATACAGTGTAGCAGCTTCCTACCTTTACCAATGTGCATGTCTCGTATGTAGGCAGAATTTAATTTTAATTTGCTCCTTCAAGTTTTGATTGGTCCCAATTTCACGGACATTTAAAAAATGCACAAAAGGCCCCATTAGTTTCTTCCTATGTTTACCACTGTGCATGTCTCGTATGTAAGCAGAATTTAATTTTAATTTGCTCCTTCAATTTTTTATTAGTCCCAATCTCATGGACATTTAACAAATGCACAAATGCATAAAAGGAATTGAATGAGAGGAAAAAAAAATGATTCATTACAACATCCAGCGGATTTTCTGCACCACTGCAGATATTGATTTGTGACAGGCATGAATGTCAATCAAAAAATTAAATTACTTAAAAGATTTCTTGAAGACAAAGCTCTGTCATGGGTAAATTTAATATAAGTCTTTGGGAAGAAATATCAGTGTTTTGAGAAAAGTTTTTTAAATAAATTTTTGTTGGAAGCTGAACATAGGAGAATCAAAAGTGAATTATTGAATGGTTCTAATTATAGGAATAGGGATGGCACTATTAAAGAGTTTTGTAAGAACCAACATAAAAAATTGGCACATCTTGACAAACCATTTGATCAAATGGCCTCAGTTGATGCACTTAAAAGAAAGATTGCAGTGGGATTTAGTACATGGACCTAACTATTGTCTTGAACAATTTGTATGTTTTGTTGACAGGCTGGAGAGGGTAGTAGAAAGAAGTATGTAACATAACAATAGGAATGATAGAAATCACAAAAACAGAGATAATGGTAACTTCTATCAGGATCAAAGTGTCAATATAGAGAGAAATTATGAACATCAGATGGGAACAATGGGGACAACCATGGGCATTTTAATAGAAGAAACAATCATAGAAGTAAATATGGTAGTTCACCTCAGTGAAGGTCCATAGTTTTGGGGCGAGGAAATGTAACAGGCACAAAGGACCTCAAAGTTACACTTGCAATTAGACAATAATAACTGTGTAAATGATATGGCACATGTATCTGGAATTGAACGGAAGGAATATTAGATTTCTCATTTATGTTTTGATCAAAAGTTTTGTGGTACTATGTTTAGTTACAGTCATGTATGTGCTAATCACACCCCAGAATGTGAGAGGAGTGAGAATTTAGATGTAGTATGTATTAATGATTTCTTCTCTTGGGCAGAAAACAGTGTTATTAATGTATGTTAATCAGGTGATGACTGTACTGAATCTGAACTATGTGGTATTTTTTATGTAGATGTGAATGAGAGCTGTGAAATAACTGAGGTTGGTATGTCTGAGACTGATGGCTTATTGCAAATGAATGTAGGTGAGGTAAGTGACTTAGATGGAGATGAGACTTGTACTGTTAGTGATGTTGTTATGAAGTAATTTTGGAGGAATATGATGATGATGAGTATAACATAATGATGATGAGTATTACATATTTGTGGAGTTTAAGAATAATGAGGTTTCAGAGTTATTTGTAAATGGTGTAGACAATACAGGTAAGGTAAGTCATGTATGTGATGTTGTAAGTGAGAATCATGGAATACCTGTCCAGTCGAAACAGTTTTCCATTAATGTCATACAGAGTAAAGATCCAAATAGTGAATTTGAGGTATCTGTGAGTTTGGAGAATAAAGGTGAAAACTTTTTGAAGTTTTTTTATGGTCAGATTGATGATAACATAGATAAAGATGCATTCTGGAATAAGTTAGCTATTGTTAGTCAGAATTTGTAACCCAATTGGTGGTATGAAGTGGAAGAGTATCTAAGCAGAAAGTGTAATTTTGACACTAATGTGTTTTGGGTTCCTTCTGTAACAAGTGATGTTAGTTGTCCCATGGAATCTGTTCAGTGTGTTCAATTTTTACCTGTCAACATGAGTAATCAAAGTAATATTAAGATACTGGTAAAGTTGATAAAACAATGTGAAGACAGTGTGGATTTAGCATTTGATGAAATTGAAAGTGATCTATTGCATGAAGTTTCTGACAACAAAGAGGATTACTCAGATTTTGGGTGTCCTTACATTAAAATTAAGATTGATCAGTGGGAAGATAACTCTTTGACTGATATGGGTAGCCCAATTTGTGGTATGTATGAAAAATTTAGGGACAAGATCAAGTACTGTAAGAATGTTGCGGAAATGTCCATTGTACATGTAAAGATAAGAGGAGCTACTGGTAAGCAAAGCAGATTGGTAAAATCTCATGTACTTTTAACTTTTATTATAGAAGACAAGAGCTTTGAACATAGATACTTAGTGATCCCTAGTCTGTAAGAAAATATGCACTATATTTGCATGTTCATAGCACAATATAGTTCTGTTTTGTAATTGATTTGTACTTTAGACTGTGATACATATATTCCATGTGGCTAAATGAGTAGATCATTTTATAGTTTTGAAATGGGACAATGCCATTAAATATCTAGTAATAAATTTATTATCTTAGAATGCTATTAGTGTTAAATATTATTATTATTCCTGTGTAATTTACAGAGAATAACTAAATTTAATTGTCATGAACTTTTTTGGGTTAAAGTCATGGGTGTTATAGTGAACTGAGTGAAGACTCATTTTATTCATATGTACTGTAAATATTACGAATAGTATCTTAAAGTTTCATATATGAACAATTTTTAATCCCTTCTGATGTAAACCCTGTATTCTTATTTTTTTCTATATAGATAGGTAAATCGTATGCAATGTGATGTTAGGAAGTTATTGAACTGCATACTTAGCACACAAAACAATGTTTCAGGATTCAATGAAAGCTAGACAGAAAGTTACCTATCCATTGGAGCATATGATGAGAAATCTAGGGAGGAAATTGAAAGATGTGGGTAGATCCACTACCACACTTCTGTATGGCTGCACCCTTGGTGGTCCAGGTGACTTACAAGAGGTCATAGATGCTGGGTAATGTACTCAAGCGTCTGTCAACCACATCAGTTTTGTGACTGAAATTTGTAAATGCTAGCCAAGAAATTATGCTATATGAAGAATTTGTGGAACTATTTGTTTAGAAAAGTAGACACTGTTATAGGTAGTGATATTAAACATAAATGTATGTTTTAAAGTAGGGGGATTAACTTCCCAATACCTTATTTCGCTTTAAATAATGTTGTGGAAGGCTGACGTTCTATGACTGATTTTTTTATGTTCAACATAGAAATGTGAAACCTTAAAATGTTCAAGACTAGATTCTATGAGCCATGTTGTACATAATTATAAGCATCTGGTAAAATGAGGTACTGCTAGGTTAGTAGTCATACATTTCAATGAATTTTCTTATCTCAACACTCAGTATGAATTTTTTTTTTTCAGTTGTAAGTGAACCTTCTATGCTTCTATGTACATAGGTAGTTTGTATGAACAATTAGCAAACAGCGTGGAAGACAGTCATGATTCTGATCATAAATTGAGTATAGACCGTGTAAGAAGATGTATGCATTTCTGATTTCACACACCAATTTTGGTCCTCAAACTACTTGATTATGTCATCACTCAAAGCTATTAATGACTCTGATTACCTTATTTATCCAGTGTGTTGCATTATTGTATCTCATTGGAACTTGAGTTGTGTGCAAACTCATGCTTAACTGTGTTTTGGGTGCCCCTGGTTATTGCGACGGTGTACGTGTACTCAAGGAGAGTGTGCAACTACAGATTGGGGCTAGATGCTTCCTATAACTATTCTTTACATATGATTAAAGTTATTTGTATATGTTTGTGAACTTTATTAATTTTGTTATGTCAAAACATTTATGCTGGCGTTTACCTAGGTTGGTTTGGATTCGTGGGTCGGTCCCCACATCGTAAGCATAGGCATAATATTTTTTCATTATTTTCTCTTTTCATGAGTCATCAAATTCTTACATACTCTGGTTTATGTGTCTGATTGATTTTGCACTACACTCCTACTTGTGACTGAGTGTATTCCTTCTTTTCTGTACCTGTTGTTGTGAGTTTTTCGAGTTGGCTCACTTGCAGTACACTTAGGATCTGAACCTCACATTTTTATGGCCCAGAACCCATTGTTGACCTGTCATAATGCACTTATTTAGTGGAGAGGAAATTTGACAATCATCACCCACCAATAAGGTAAATTCCTTATAAAACACTTCTCCATTTATTCAGAGTTGAGTATAGTTTAGTAAAAAATTTTGTAGGTTTGCACATGCATACAAAGCGTCATCATACTCCACTTTTCAGGCTCAAATTTTGACTTTTTGGTTTCCAGTTGACATAACAATGTTTGAAGATTTCCCTGTATTACTCTTTAATTTTGTTTTTCATCAGATTTTCTCAGTATCACACCATCTTATAATTCCAACTTCTATAACACCACAAATTACATTGTTATTGCAAGATATAAAAACAAATGCAATTCCATCAGAGGCATGCCCACTACTCCTTACATTCTGTGGCACTAACAATATTCCAAAGAGTTTACCGAACAAAAGAGTTTACAAATTTTTTTGACAGAAGAAGAATTTTCGTCAAGTTATACCATTATATTGTAAATGAATCCAGAAATAAATTTGATAATTAGCATTAGACAGTGCAATTAATAATATGAATTTTAAGTATGCCAGGTATTTTGTAATTTCAAATATTTCTAAAAGAAGAATAATTTTAGCTGTACAAACAGTACTAGTAAATATCAATTGTAACAAATTAATTTCTCTTTATACATTATAGCTGAAATATAATGCATAATATACAGAATCAATACAGAAGGAAATACAACCTGAACTCTCCACTGACTCATCCTTCTGCTTAACCTTCTTGTCTGACATTTTTATAAAATTGACAGAAAATAGCTGTTTGTTTACACTGATGTAGCATTTACCATTTCCTGTGTCAATTTGCATCTTATAAGTCCTAAATGTGTCCATCCCAATCAAGCAATTTACTATTAATTTGTCAGTGATGAGGAAATTATATTTGACAGTAAAGTATTGTACTTTTAATGGAATAAGTGCTTCTAACTTCACTTCTTTTGATTTTTTTGCAGTGGCCTTCTGGGAAAGTGGTAATTTTACCTCTTTTCTTTAACCCTTGGAAAAATTCAATTGACATTAAGTTAGTCATTGCACCTGTGTCTAGAACTAAGTGTACTTCCATGACAAATATCATTGTTTTTATAACTGCCTGTACCTGCTCTTTGTACATGTTTTCCTGAACTTCTTCCTCATGTCAGTATAAATCATCATCCAAGTGACTGTGTTTATCATATCTCACAAAAAACATGTTTATAAGTGAACTGCCTCCACTCCCTACCTGGTCATTAGTGTGGGGTCTTGCTGCAACTGGTGCAGGAGCATTGACTTTTGTGACTTGAGTAATTTCAGCAAGCTATACAGTGTGTCTTGTGTTATGCCAATTCATGTCATTGGCTGCACCTGAAGCATCTTTGCGTGTGTTTGTGGTAGTGAAATTATAGTTTGTGCTATTATGTTGTCCAAAGGTTGGCTATGGCACAGCACATGGCATTTGATTGTTGCCGACCACTTGCTACTGCACTGGCTTGCTGTTACCACTTACAGGCCATGGATAGCCTTGTACTGGCAGACTGTAGTTTGCTTGTCCATTGTAATTGTTTCTGTTGTTCTGATAATCTTGTTTAAATCTTTTGTTTGTGCCACTTCCATTACAATATCCACTCCCTTTTTGTGTGTATGTCTTGGATATGGTTGCCATGCTTGTTGTGGAGTAACAGTATTATTTACAGGCTGCTTTCCAAAGACGGATTGAGGTGTTTGTTTATCTGCTGCTTTATGTTCCCATGGTTCCTGTTCATATATCACATCAATGGAATCCAAAACTGACAAAAAGTATTCAGTGTTGTGTTCTCATGTAGCTCCTAATTTTTCCCTTATGTGTGGCAGATGTCAGCTCTTTAGTATCTTCAATACATCCAACTGTGATATGGGATTGGTCCAATATCTGCTCTTATTTAAATATGTTTTAAAATAACCCCACAAGCTTGCATGCTTGCTATTAAATAGAGCTGGGTTAAAGATTGTGCATCTTAATATTTCTTGAACAGCTTTCAACCAGTACTTGTCCAAGAAAGCATGTTCAAATTGATTGTAACTGTGACAACATTCCGCCATTTCAAAGGCCCACAAAAGAACATTGCCTTAGGTGTAACCAACAACAAATCATCTTTAGAGCCTCTGTCCAGTTACGCAGAAATACAGTACAGAACGCACTGGTAAAAACTACCGGGTACATATGTTTTCCATCTGTTGAATATGTGGGAAATTGCTTATGTCCAAGCAACCCTTCCTTAGTGAAGATGGATGTTAAACATGTGACATAATCAGACATCAGTGTGCTGTTACAAGTGTGCGGAGCACTGTGTGACAATTGTGCATGTGTTGTAGGTACAACTGTTGGTAAATTACTAATTTTACAATTTTCACTCGCACTTGCACTCCCTATCAGGTTTGTGACAAGAGATGGATAACTATTACACATCCATCTTGGGCATAGGTAGTTGAATATTAGCAATCTGACCTACTTCATTTGATTTTTCAGTCTGTTTTCTTCATGGGTTCTTCTACCAAATCCACATCTACTTTGTATTCAGATACTACCTACTATGCTAATGTACTACTTTGATCTAAGGTGCCTGCTTCTGTTCTTTTGGTTATATCATCTAAAATTTTTGTAATCTGAGTTCCTCCTCTTTTGGCACATTCAGACTCTAATTCCAAGCTTTCTACTCTTAATGTTAGCTACTCTACTGCCAAGTGTAAACCTTCATAGTCCTTGAGTAGCATGTTGACAATAGTGGTCACTTTCTTTATAGTATTACACATTTGGTTTTGATTTGCTGTTATTCTATTATTTGTGTCTGTGATTTTGTTTAATTCACTTTCTACATGTTCTTGATAGTCACTAATTGAACCTACCCTTTCATTCAAAACATCAATATTTTCTTTAATGTCAGAAATAACCTCCTGTTTTAATTGTTTTTTAATTTCTTTTAAATTTTAAGATATCTCTGTGTGTAGATTTTCTGTCAGATCATTGTATTTTTTTGTGATATTGTTTTGGAAACATTCCAACACCTGTTTTTACTCTGTTTTGAAATCTGTAAAACCTTGTGACAAATCACTATATTTTGTGTTCAAGTTACTAAGTTGTTGTGTAACTGTATTCATTTTCATGTTCATAGTTGTCAGTAATTGCTATAACAGCAAATTGGTGGTAATATTATCATTGTTATCAACTGTATAATATTCAGTTTACCAATAACTGGTGTCCACTCTAAAAAAAAACATTGCTGTTTCACGTTCCTCTTCTTTCATTCAGCAGTGACATATCGCTTTGGGAGATGCACAAAACAGTCTCACAGATCATCATGGTATTGTCCTAGTTTGTCTGTGTATCTATGCTGTCATTTGTTACATTTGTGATATCTGTCTCTTATTTATGTCAGCTTTCTAGTAGCAGTGAGGTTGGTGCTTCATTTTCATTTACCTGTTCGTGCGAATCACCACCATCTTGGCCAATTGTGCCTTCTGTGCTATGATCAATAATGGGTAAGTTTTGCTCAGTGTAATGTAACGGACAACTGAAACTACCAATACCACCGGCTGACGAGGTGTGCAGTGCCGTCAATCAACTTGAAGGAGCAAGTGAACTTTAACTACGTAAACATAAAGTGAATATTTATTATTATTTTGTTACAAAATTATTTTGTTACAAAATTGTTAATATGAGGACAATCATGAGGTATATTGCCACAGAACTATATTATAAACACTTTTCATTTTTCGTACTATGTTTTTCATATATGTATACGTGCGATGTGTAAAATATCTACATACAACCAAGGTTGGCAGTACTGCACACTTTGTAAGCTCTGTGAACAGGAGCTGGTTGTTGTCAGGGGTAGAGACAATGGGCAGTTGGTGTTGAGACGTCTTGTAATACGCTTGCTTTGAGACAGTCAAGGATAGAGGGAACAAAATGATGTATTGGAAAAGCTGTTACATTGAAAATTATTGAATATCGTCATGATCAGCATTTATAAAATAAAATTTGGACCTCAAATTGATTTAACAAATGGCAGATGGTGAGATTAATCACTGGAGCATGAGCTTGCAACAACGACCAATAAAGGTAAGAAAGTTATGTTACTCTAAATCCAAATTGTGATGATACCTTTCTTTCTCCATGTCTTCAACCCTGTATGTACTCTGCTGTTAGAGTGAACTGCGTGACGGGGACTTGTGGTCGACTAGGCACACCAGGGAGACCACACAGGTTTAAAATGATAATTTGTAGCTTAATATACTACTACTGATAATAATTAATATTTGTCCCCTGGAGAAAGAGGTGCATTACATCAGGCATTATGATTGTGCCAGCAATTGCCAAAAAATTAATAAAACCAAGTAGAAAAAATTTTGTGCAAATAAAACTTGCACCTGAAACTTGCAATTTCCTGTGAAATCTCATTTCCATAAATTCCTGACACAAATGATTGAATTTTTCATAATAATTTATACTATACTGATGAGTCAAGGTTTGGTATGATTTTTGAGTCCATTCAGTTCATAAATTTTCTACTAGGGAAGCAGTCAGGAAAAATGAAAGAAAGCCAACTATGACAAGAGAAATGCTACTAAGCATAATCATGAAAGCTATTGTGGAAATTTCCTACCACCTCTGCATAGTCAAGCAGCTCACTTACATCTCCCATTGGTGGATAAATTGGTCCTTTTAATTCTCTGCTCCACGTTTTTTTGTATTATGATCCTGATTTTCATAAAATATGGCTTTGTTGCATTCGTATTCATGCAATATGAAAATTGACCAAAATTAGTTTTTCTTTTACACAATAATGACATCATTTTTGTGTATGTTCATGTAACATTCACTAGAAAAAGCCTGTTCATTTTTAGCTATGACTTTGTCCTGGAAAATCGGTCACTAATTGTGTTAGATCTGTTGGTCAATGTTGGATTAACCATGTTGGGAGGGAGTCCAACAGCTAACACAAAGAGTATGAATCTGCATGAAATTTACATAATGAGAGATAATTACTACTTGCAGTGCTGGAATTAAAGCATGAATTCGTGTTATAACTAAATTGGTGCCATGAACAGTCTTCCTCGCAGCACAATAGAAATAAGTTACACAAACCGAATTTTTCAGCAAAATTGGTGCTTAACAAAATGTCAGTTGTTCGATTATTACACATATATCTATGTATATGTAATATGAGTCACTATTAAGTCATTTTGACATAATTAATTTACCTCTAATTTTCTGTCATTGCTAATGATACAGACCATCCTCTAAATCTTGATGATTAACACATACACATTTTTAGATGTCTTGCAAGATGGAAGAGATTACTGCCTCTTCTTATGATTGCAGACAAAAGTCACGCTTGTGAAAGAATATTTGCATAATAAATAAAAATATTCTTTTGTCTATGATAACTCTTAATATATGCAATTTTTTGCATTTCTATCACACTTGCCATTTACAACTATATTATTGATGCACAAGTCAAAATTGTACGTCCTTTTTGTGTGAGGTCTAAGACATAAGTACTCTCAAGTGTGATTGAAACAAAAATTATTGAAAAAGATTGAATAGTCTCCACACATTGCTCTTTTGTTACAAAGATAATTTTAAAAGCCTATCTCTGCCATCTTCTGCTACAATGTACAAATATAATATTACCACTGAGGAATAGAAAATATTGCAACAAAAAATAAGAAGGTATTACACAAGTCCCTGTTGTTGGGTAGATATACTTTCTAGACATTTCACTTCACAATATAAAATTAACATCAATCACCACATTAACACAACAAACACATAACTTTTACAGCATACTTGCACTCCAAACTCATACTACAAAATGTCTGAAGACAAAGATATACCTAATATATATTACCGTAAAGCGGGGTGACTTTGAATGGCGTGGCGACTTTGGACAGCAATTTAGTGTCTTTTTGTAATAAATGCTGCACTCTAGAGTGTAAATATGAAACTAAGGCCAGAGTCATTAAATATTGCCAATACTGGATACTTTCAGATGATATGACAGTCGATATGAAATAACATTTTATAACAACACCAGGAAACAAGTAAGTTCCTTCACAACTGCAAAAATATTTGCCTATTATTAGAAGCACTTTTGAGTTTAGAATTTGCAAAGGGTTTTTATGGGCAAGGTTAACACTTGAATGAATATTTACAGAAAGCATAAAATGTTAAATTTATTCTTTAGTGATGTAAAAAAATAAAATATGAAGGCTTGTCTTTCAAGGGGTGACTTTGAACAGCACCTTCCCTATTCTTTGACACATCAGTTCCATGGAAAACATGTTTTAGTGAAGTTTCCTTCAAATAAAAGTGTAAACTAGTGTTGGATATGTTATCACTGCTGATGAAATTACACTTCTTAGGAAATCGCATTCCGAGGTGAAATCAGATGAAGTTTCTTGTGTGGCCTAATGTTCCCAATGTGTCAGATTTTGAGAATGATGACATTTGTAGGATTCTACCTGATTCTAAGGTAGATAGAAGGGGAGGGCTTCATTTTGAGTTTAAATTTGATGTCTATGACATCTGCTACAGTGGACACTCTTTCATGGTAACTTCCTTTCCTGTAGAGTGCTTACAGATGTAATTCTTTAAAATGTGATAACTTTTTTTTCATTTCTATCATTAAAGTCATACAGACTGTTTTGGAATGAACTGTTTTTAAATAATTTTCTAATTTCATAACCAACTCAGAACACATTTCCATTATTAGCAAAATTAAGCTGTAATCATACAAACAGTTTCAGGTGATTACAGAAAGTTCATAAATAATACTCAAATTTTTCTAAATAAGTTACTTTCTAAACTATATTTATATACAAAATATCATGCTGTTTCGTATGATAGGGGTGTCATTTAACAGTAATTGACATGACTCCCACAGAAGGAGACTGAACAGTGAAAAATTTTAAAAAAATAAAATAGGCGTGGGGGTTAAAAATGTATAATCTGCTTTATCATATTCAGCAACACCTCTTGCAACTTCTCAGAAAATTTCATATCAATATCTTCAGAAGTTTGTTTAATTTACAAAAATAAATTCAAAATGTTCAAAGTCACCCCACTTTAATCAATCTATTTCTGCAACATCATCTTTGAAACATACATTTCAAAAATAAAGTACAAATACTTGTTAACCACTGCTTACCTTTTTAAGAAGTGTTTATATATGTTGACATTTATACATGTTCATATTGCTATATGGTATTGAATTTCAGGGTTTTGATTCTTCAACTTGGCAATAGGTCACTTCATATTATCGAAGATCGGTTACTACATTTTTCTCATCGTAACCAGTTTTATTACATATTTTCACATATACTGCCATGTTCACATACTGCATTCCGTGTTTCCTTAACTAACAATTGTCTAAAAGTACCAATATTTGGTTCATTTAAGATCTGTTCTTCTTTAATTAATTCTGCTTGCATTGTGGTTTTGGGTATTGTGTGGAAAGCAATATACTGGCCATTATGATCACTGAATCCTTATTGTTCCAGCCTGTAATTCATTATTTCATACAGTTACAAATATTTGGTCAATTATTTGAAGAAACCTGGAGACATCAGAAGGTTTCAGATTTATTACCTAATGGTAAGACAGAGATTCAAGAACTATAATTTATATTGCAAGACATTTACAGTGGCACATATGGACTCTGACCAAAATTCATTGGTTATGAAATGCAGATTAAAACTGAACACACTGGAAAATGGTATAAAATTAAGGAGATGGGCCCGGAATAATTTGAAAGAAGCAGAGGTTTCAGAGATTTTCAGGGGGGAACATTAGGCAACCCTTGAATGGAACAGGGAAAAAGAATACAGTAGAATATGAATGGTTAGTTTTAGGAGTTGAAATAGTGAAGGCAGCAGAGAATCAAGTAGGTAAAAGACAAGGTCTAGTAGAAATCCATGGATAAGACAATATATAGCAAATTTAATTGATGAAAGTAGAAAATATAGAAATGCAGCAAGTGAAGCAGGGGAAAGGGAATACAAACATTTAAAAAATCAGATTGACAGGAAGTGTATAATGGCTAAACAGGAATGGCTAGAGGACGAAGGTAAGTATTTAGAAATATATTTCATTAGGGGAGAGATAGGTACTGTCTACAAGAAAGTTAAGGAGGCCTTTGGAGAAAAGAGAACCACCTGTATGAATATCAACAGCTCAGATGGATAACCAACCCTAAGCAAAGAATGGAAAGCAGACAGGTGGAAGGAGGGTGTATACAAGGGAGATTTACTTGAGGGAAATATTATGGAAATGGAAGAAGACATGAATGAAGATGAGGTAGGATTTATGATATTGCATGAAGAATTTGACACAGCACTGGAAAACAAGTTAAAACAAGGATCCAAGAGTACATAACTTTCTGTTAGAACTATTGATAGCCTGGAGATAGCCAGCCATGAGAAAACTCTTCCATCTGGTGTGCAAGATGTATGAGATGGGGAAAATACCCTCAAACTTCAAGAAAAATTTTATAATTCCAATTTCAAATAAAGCAGTTGTTGACAGGTGTGAAAATTACTGAACTGTCAGTTTAATAAGTCATGTTTGCAAAATACTAACACAAATAATTTACATAGAAATGGAAAAAATGGTAGAAGCCAACCTCGGGGAAGATCATGGAAGGCAATGCTGAAATTACAACTTATTTTAGAAGGTAGGTTAAGGAATGAGAAACCCATGTTTACACCAGTTGTACATGTGGAGAAGGCTTCTGACAATGTTGACTGGAATACTCTCTTTGAAATCCTGAAGGTAGCAGGGATAAAATACATGGAGTAAATACTATTTACAACTAGCACAGAGACCAAGCAGTAGTTATAAGAGCCAAGGGGCACGAAAGGTGATGTTGTGGTTGAGAAGGGAGTGAGACATGGGTGTACCCTGTACCCAGTGTTATTCAGTCTGTACACTGAACAAATAGTAAAGGAAACCAAATAAAGTTGCGACTACAAATTAAAGTTGATGGAAAAGAAACAAAATCTTTGAGTTGTGCTAATGACATTGTAATTATTTCTGAGTCACCAAAGGACTTGGAAGAGCAGTTGACTGGATTGGACATTGTCTTGAAAGGAGTGTACAAGATGAACATGATCAAAAATAAAACAAGAATGATGCTATGTTGTAGAATTAAATCAAGTATGCTGAGGGAATTAGATTAGGAAATGAGACACTTAAAGTAGTAGAAGAGTTTTGCTATTTGGGCAGCGAAATAACTGATGATAGTCAAAATAGAGAGGATATAAAATGTAGGCTTCCAGTAGAAAGAAAAGCGCTTCTGAAGAAGAGAAATTTATTAACACCGAATGCAGATTTAGGAGTTAGGAAGTCTCTTTTGAAAGCATTTGTGTGGAGTGTAGACATATATGGAAATGAAACATGAGCAATAAACAGTTTAGACAAAAAGAGAATAGAAGCTCCCAAATTCTCAGCGATTGAAATTTCAGAAAAGAGAATTTCAAAAAATAATTAATTATATTTTATTTGTATAGATCCATTTCTGGTAAGATGGACATTTTTTTTTCTCTAAACTCAATCAGAGCTTGGATAAGTTATCAAGTCTAAAAATTAACATTCTCATACATGGGGTCTTAAATATCAACACAAAAAAATCATATGATATTAGTAGTAAAAATTTGAATATGTTCTGCAGCTATGGCATAACATCACTTGTAAACTGTCAAACATAGAGTGACTAAACAATCTTTCTCAATAATAGGCCATGTGGCACAGACATGGAAAGAAAGCACTGCAGATTACTTGTTCAAAATCTAGGCCTGTCAGATCATCTCTGTCAGATACTGAAAGCATGTAGAAAAGTCTGCTAAATTGAATGCATACAAAAGGATCTTCTTAGAACCAAACTTATGCCAGTTCTCATTTCAGTTATAACACGGAAGATGGAAGTATATGCAGAAACAAATGTAAACAAAATGTTTAAGAAGTTCATGACAATATTTAAACTAAAGTTTGAGGAAGCATTGCCTAAAACACTGCATTCCATTGGAGCATCAAAAAAAGTACATGGGTGACCAGAGGTATCAAAAAGTCATCTGAAACGCTAAGGTATATCACATCCATCAAAAATAATCAACTGTCCCATCCCTTTCAGAATTTTACAAAAATTACAGGAGAACAAATAAAAAGCCTGATAACTGCAAAAAAAAATCTTTCAAACAGTAAAACATTAATGAAAGGCAGATAACAAAAGCAAAGAAATCTGGAACATAATCAAAGGACCTGGAACATAAATCAAAAACAAAAGATGTCCAAATCAGCAACCCAAAGGAACTAGCAAACTTCCTGAATGAATACCTCTGAGGCATTTCTGAGAAACTGCAAGAGAAATTCACAGACATATGCATCCTGCACTACCAGGGCCAGCCAAGACACTCAATGGTGGTCTTTGCAACAATAGAGAAAGTGGTGGCTCTGATAATACACCAATTAAACGATAATATAGATTAATTAAACGATTATATAGATGCAAGTCAGCTTCCTTAAGAAATGTATGAAAACATAAAACTCCCTTAACAATAATAATTACTGGATCTTTCAAATCTGTCTGCTATTCTGAAAGAAGCAAAAGTAATACCAGTAATAAAAATGGTGATCCAGAAAATGTAGAAAACTACAGATCAATTTCTTTATTATCCTGCGTTTTCAGAACAATAGAAAACATAATGAAAAATAGATTAACAAAGTACTTAAATAAATACAACGTTCTATCCAATGGACAGTTTGGTTTCAGGTCCTTGGGAAGTACATAGTCAGCTGCAGCACAATTTACTAAAGTTGTAGTTGAAGCACTGGACAAGGGCCAGAATGTAACAGGCATTTTTTTTTGATCTATCAAAGGCATTTGACACAGTTGACCACAGAATTTTACCACACAAATCAGAAATATTAAGAATAGCGTTTATTGCGCACAGAATTGGGAAACTGGTTGCAAAAGGTTGAAATCTCACATATTTCTAAAAGACTAGTAGTGAAACACTCATCACATCCAAAATACACTCCTGGAAATGGAAAAAAGAACACATTGACACCGGTGTGTCAGACCCACCATACTTGCTCCGGACACTGCGAGAGGGCTGTACAAGCAATGATCACATGCACGGCACAGCGGACACACCAGGAACCGCGGTGTTGGCCGTCGAATGGCGCTAGCTGTGCAGCATTTGTGCACCGCCGCCGTCAGTGTCAGCCAATTTGCCATGGCATACGGAGCTCCATCGCATCTTTAACACTGGTAGCATGCCGCGACAGCGTGGACGTGAACCATATGTGCAGTTGACGGACTTTGAGCGAGGGCGTATAGTGGGCATGCGGGAGGCCGGGTGGACGTACCGCCGAATTGCTCAACACGTGGGGCGTGAGGTCTCCACAGTACATCGATGTTGTCGCCAGTGGTCGGCGGAAGGTGCACGTGCCCGTCGACCTGGGACTGGACCGCAGCGACACACGGATGCACGCCAAGACCGTAGGATCCTACGCAGTGCCGTAGGGGACCGCACCTCCACTTCCCAGCAAATTAGGGACACTGTTGCTCCTGGGGTATCGGCGAGGACCATTCTCAACCGTCTCCATGAAGCTGGGCTACGGTCCCGCACACCGTTAGGCCGTCTTCCGCTCACGCCCCAACATCGTGCAGCCCGCCTCCAGTGGTGTCGTGACAGGCATGAATGGAGGGACGAATGGAGATGTGTCGTCTTCAGCGATGAGAGTCGCTTCTGCCTTGGTGCCAATGATGGTCGTATGCGTGTTTGGCGCCGTGCAGGTGAGCGCCACAATCAGGACTGCATATGACCGAGGCACACAGGGCCAACACCTGGCATCATGGTGTGGGGAGCGATCTCCTACACTGGCCGTACACCGCTGGTGATCGTCAAGGGGACACTGAATAGTGCACGGTACATCCAAACCGTCATCGAACCCATCGTTCTACCATTCCTAGACCGGCAAGGGAACTTGCTGTTCCAACAGGACAATGCACGTCCGCATGTATCCCGTGCCACCCAACGTGCTCTAGAAGGTGTAAGTCAACTACCCTGGCCAGCAAGATCTCCGGATCTGTCCCCCATTGAGCATGTTTGGGACTGGATGAAGCGTCGTCTCACGCGGTCTGCACGTCCAGCACGAACGCTGGTCCAACTGAGGCGCCAGGTGGAAATGGCATGGCAAGCCGTTCCACAGGGCTACATCCAGCATCTCTACGATCGTCTCCATGGGAGAATAGCAGCCTGCATTGCTGCGAAAGGTGGATATACACTGTACTAGTGCCGACATTGTGCATGCTCTGTTGCCTGTGTCTATGTGCCTGTGGTTCTGTCAGTGTGATCATGTGATGTATCTGACCCCAGGAATGTGTCAATAAAGTTTCCCCTTCCTGGGACAATGAATTCACGGTGTTCTTATTTCAATTTCCAGGAGTGTATGTTAATACAGGTGTTCCCCAGGGAAGTGTATTGAGCCCAATCCTCTTCCTTACATATGTAAATGATTTCCAACTCAGTGTCGGGTATGGATAGAAAATACTGTTTGTTGATGACAGCATTGTAGTGCTTACAGACAAAAATTCAACTCAGGTAGCAGAAAAGGTGAATGAAGCTCTCATAACTGGTCACTAAGGAATATAGTAAATTTAAATGTGAAAAGAACAAACTGTATAAACTTCTGACTAAATAAAAAATCCAGTGACACTATGTTAAAACTAAGTAATTATGTACTAGATTGTGTAACTGATACCAAATTCTTGGGGATGAATGTAGATTGTCAGAAGAAACGGACAGAACCTGTGTGAATTTTGGCAAAGAAGCTATTCTCATCATGTTATGGCCTGTGAGTCCTTGCACCTGTGTGCAGCATTTCATGCTTCAAAGTAGCCTACTTTGAAGATATGTATTCAATCCTCAGTTATGGGAGAATGTTTTAGGGAATAAGAGCTGGGAACATACAGATTATTTTTAAGATACAGGATAGATCTGTACAAATAGTAACAAATAGCTGTAACAGCACACACTGTAAAGATTTATTTGAAAAACTAGAAACTCTGACAGTTCTGTGGGAATACATCTATTAAAGGAGCATGTATATAATAAGAAATCTTAATCTGTACACCACAAACAGCAAAATGTAGGACCATGGAACCAAATATTTCTAAACAGAAGAAACAAGTAGAAGACACAAAACAATGTAATATACTATGGAATAAAACTGTACAGCAGACTGCCACAAGAAATAAAAGTTACAAATGTTCCCCACTTCTCTAGCCAAAACCTAAAAAAATATTTACTAAGTAATAGCTACTACACTGTAAATGAACATTTAAAATGATTGTGGATTTTAACTTCATGTTCATAAAAACTGCACTACGTAATAACTTTGTGCTATGATTAGAAAAGCAGAACTAAGTAAATTACTGGAAGAGGAATGTTTATACTATTAAGAAATATTGTACAAACATTTGACTACATCTATACTATGTATATTGTTCTACAGATAAATAAATAAATCAATCAAATGTGGTGCTATGGGCGAATGTTGAAGATTAGATCACATCGCTAGTGAGGAGATACTGAACAGAATGAGGGAGACAAGAAATATGTGGCACAACTTGACCAAAAGAAGGGGTTGGTTGATAGGACACATTCTGAGACATCAAGGGATCAACAATGTAGTACTGGAGGCAAATGTAGTGCAAAAACCATAGAGGGAGACCAACAGATGAATGAAGTAAGCAGCAGGATGTAGGTTCCAGTAACCATCCAGAGATGAATTACCTTGCACAGGATAGAGTAGCATGGTGAGTTGTATAAAACCAGTCTTCAGACTGTAATCCACAACAACAACAGTGGTACATGTGTTTTCTGTAATTCTAGTGGGTGAGTTAAGAGTGGGCTGTAAATTATATGTTGACAGTATGGTCCTGAGAATTTGCTTCACATTTGAGTTTTCCTGCAAAATTATATTAAAATCACCACATTCTATTAGATTTTTCTTATTAGCTTTATGTTTACTGAGTCCACAGTCTAGTTTCTCTAAAAGTATTATGATGAGGCAGGCTGGTATCTCTTTACTTCCTCTCTTGTTTTGCCATCTGTCTCCTTAAACTCATTTTTGCCTAATTAACATTAACATACATGAGTGTAATCAGCATTTTCATAAAAGAGAAAGGCTAGCTCTCAGTCTTAAGAAATATAGCACCTGATCTAATTTTGTGCTTAGATTTGTGAATGTAATCAATTTCCTCATTTATTTTAACTATTCCTAGTTAATATCTTTTGTTATAAGGCAAAATTTGTAATTGTTTCATGACTTATATTCTACTGTTCACTGAAAAACAAATATAAATTCTGTATTAATTATAAACATTTGTATGAAGAACTACTAGGATTCCTTAAGTATTTATTTGTCTCTGTTCGAAAACATGTTAGCAAAGCCAGCCGTTATTTAATTCCAAAATAATTACCAGATTTGTGAAAAGCATTGTTTGCATAACTATATCTGTTAATTTCATCATTTAAACAAATAATTCAGCCTACCCTTTGTGAAAGGAGGAATTTTTCAATGTGTGATGAAGCAAGCTGGGATATTTTTACCTCCCCTCTTATTTAGCCATCTGCCTTTTTAAAATTCATTATTTCAGTTTTGACTAATTATTATTAACATATGTGAGTATAATCTGCATTTTTGTAAAAGAGATAGGTTGGCTCTCAGTTTTAAAGAATATAATACCAGGTCTAATTTTGTGCTTAGTTTCAGGTAGGTATTTGATTTTCTTATTTATTTCAACTATATCTAGTTAATACTTTTGTTACAGTGTGAAATCAGTAATTGTTTCATAACTTAAATGCTATGGTTGACTTTTAAACAAATATAAATTCTTACAAATTATAAACATCTTATGAAATTGCAGATTATCATCATGTACGAGGGTTGACTAAAAAGTAATGCCTCCACTTTCGTAACTCTTCAACAGTTGGCAGCGTTGGTATGTGGCAGGTACTGGCTTGTTCCATAGTCTCTTCTCTACAGTTCCAGTTGGCTGGAAGCATTAGCACTGAATGGTTGTGTTGTTACAGTGTTGAGTATGGGACGCTGCACAGACAGTCGGTCAGTGTGATTTATGCAACATGCAGTCATTGAATTCTTGACAGCAGGTGTCACCCCAAAGGAGATTCATCAGAGAATGAAAACAATTTATGGTGATTGTATTGATGTGAGTGCTGTGTGTCTTCATTCTTGTAACACAAGAGGAGTTCCTGACAAATTTCAAGTCTGTGCACTTTCAGGATACTCATCATATACAAATCTTCTGATAGTCAAGCAAAGCAATAATGTGACCCACACATACTTGTGAAATGCCGATTGTGCTTGCAGTTGCTGTCTGAGTGATACAACAATCATTCTGGATAAATCTATCAACATTTTGCTTGTGAAACTTGGTGGTTGCTGACACAGGGGATCCAAATCTTTGTTTGTCATGCAGGTCAAGTGTTACCCCCTCAACATCTTTAAGCTCTAAGATGCACAGTAATCACATCAACACAATCACCATAAACTGCTTTCATTCTCTGATGAATCTCCTCTGGGGTGACACATTCTCCTGTCAAGAATTCAGTGACTGCATGTTGCTTAAATCACATTGACTGACTGTCTGCACATGGTTCCATACTTTAGACTGCAACAACATAACCGTTCAATGCCAAGGCTTCCTGCCAACTGGAGCTGTAGAGAAGAAACTATGGAACAAAACAGTACCTGCCACACACCAATGCTGAAAAACGCTGAAGAGTTATGAAAGTGGAGGCATTACTTTTCAGTCAGCCCTTGTATGTTAATGATAATTAGTCAAAAATGAAAAACTGAATTTTAAGGAGGTAGATGGCTAAACAAGAGGGGAAGTAAAGAGATACCAGCTTGCTTCATCACATCACCCCCTCATTAGATTGACCAGATAGATATTTCAAATAGCTAACTGGGCAATTCAGTGACCACAAGTGACCCAAGAATGTGGGTTAAACAGTCTACACACACACACACACACACACACACACACACACACACACACACACACACACACACACACACAAAAAAAAAAAAAAAAAAAAAAAATTTACATACGAATTCTTATCAAAACTACAGTATATATGTGTTTTTCAAATTTATACTTATATGAACTAGCCATATGAAAATCCCCATACAAAATATTTACATACAGTGTATTGTACAATGTCACAAAATATCCTCAAGTTATACTTTTAACAAAAAATTAGGCATCTTCATCATAAGTGATGTCCTTTTTGGGTAAGCAACATTCTAAGAAACATATTGCTTGATACAAGTCCTGTCTTGCTTCAAATAATAAATCCTCATGGGTTGCAATAAGTTAAATTATGCTGCACAATGCAGTTCACTATTTAGAGAAACATTCACTTGTTCAATGTTTATTATTTTTCACAAGCACTTTTACTCTTATAAAGGACGTTTACACGTTTTCTCACCAAGTTGTCCATGCATTCAACAGGTCCAAGTGGCAGTTAGTAAGGAAATGCACTGCTATACGTTTCCTTGGAGGACATTCTCCTCTGCCATAGTACATAAAAGATTAGAAAAAATACTCCCCTTTAGTATACTTACTGTACTTTTTCCTCTAACTTAAGTCTAAGAAAAATGCTTCACACTAGAAATGATAGTCATTACTTCATAAATAGATACATTACACAGTTCTCATAACATCACAATAATTATCAATGATATTGACTACAGTAAAAAAGGTGTGGAGTAGTACAAATTTGGAAAATCAAGTACACATTGCACTACAAATCATTACTCTAATTCGTAACTGTCTGAAACTGGTTAAACTTGGAAGATTTGGGTCTCTTTCCCATTTTCAAAATAGCAAATACTCCAAATGTGCAGGAGGATAGATTCACTAATCATTGTGGTAAAAAAAGAATAGAATCAACATTACATAGTTTAATTATTATTCAAATCAAAATTAATGGGATGGAAGTTGTACAAATCATTACCCCACTTCTCTACTCCACTCAAAGCACTACTTTCATTCAACCAGAAAATTAAATCCTCACAAAATCACAAAATGTTACCAAGTAGTAGACCTGACAGAATATTCTCATCAGTCTAACATCACAGTTTTCAGTTAATCAGCAAAAATAATGTTCTTCATTCCAGTATTACCTCTTTAAGCTCTTAATTCCTTAGAAACCAAATAGAAGTTTCCAGATAACCTACCATTCCAATGAAGCAACATTATATAAGTAATACCTTGCTAAAATATTTCTCTTTCTGTTAAGATCTCATTCCCAGATGCAGTGTCAGAAATTGCACAACATACACAGTACCCAGTGTTGCCTAGTTAAAAATTTAGATCCTCAGCACAGTTACACCACATTTGTTTGCATACAGTCATATTTTTCATCACTCAATCATGTCTTATTTTACTTACTTTTTTACCGCATTAACTAGTGGAGCGTATTCTCAAAAACTATCCCTACTGCAGAGACAGGCTCCCTAACCATTAAGACCCTAACATTATTCATTATTTTATTATTTCTTTATTGTTTCATTATCTAATAAATAGCCACCTGCTCATTTTGAGGAACAACTAATAGTATTCTTAAAGGATCTATTTGGCTCTATTCAAAAACATGTTAGCAAAGCCAGCCCTTAATTAATTCTAAAGTAATTACCAGTTTTGTCAAAAGTATTGTTTGTTTAACTATATCTGTTAATTTCATCATTTAAACAAATAATTTGGCCTAACACTTGTAGTAGAAGAAACTGTTAAAATGACAGAAGTTTTTGATATGTTCAGTTAATTTAATGAGTTAAGTTTTAATTGTAATTTCTGTGAATTAAACATCAAACAATGTGAAGTTTCAGTGCCTATTATTGTGAGGATATATAAGGGCCCAAATTTGGTCCCAAGAGAGTCAGTCCATGGCCAAGTTTCAGACATGAAACCTGTGTTGGTTATAACAACAGTGCATCAACTTAATTGTGAAATAAGTGTAACACAGTTAGGCTGTGTGCTAAAACAATGACAGTGTCTGTTCAATTGATTTAAAAGACTATGAAATGTGTAGTTAGGCTTTTACTGCTCACAGATGTTCAACAGTAAACTATTGTAGAAGTTTGTGGATGTTTCCCTGCAACCTATTAGTGAGGATTATCGAAAGTTAACAAAATTTAAACAGCAGTGCACTCGTCATATAACTGTTTATTATTGGGGTGGTGGTGGTGGTGGTGGTGGTGGTGGTGGTGGGGGTTGTGAACAGTGAAAGTAAAGAACTGTGAAACACAAATGTGCTCCTGTCGGCTACATCATTTAAAGAAGTCAGTGTTGATTCTTCAAACCCCATTTTTCAGCCAGTTTAGCAAAACTGTACATCAACACTGAGGACAACAAACAAAGAACTAAAGCAGGTGAATATCACAGATGGATGCAGTTAATTGAGTGAGCTATGTTCTAATGTAATTTCTGTAACTTAAACATTGAATACTGTATAGTTTCAGTACCTGTTATTGTGAGGATATATAAAGCCCAATTTTTGACTCAAGACAGTCAATCCATAGCCGTTTTTCATACTTGAAGTCTGTATCAGATAGAATAAAAATAACGCATTACCTTAACAGTGGAATCAGTGTAACACCAACAGGCCATGTGTTAAAACAATAACAGTGTCTGTTCAATTAATTTGGGAAATAGTGAACTGTGTGGTTAGGTATTTACTGCTCATAGATGTTCAACAGCAAATTACTGTGGCAGTATGCTGATGTTTACCTGCAACATGTTAATGAGGCTTATCAGAAATTATATTCGGGGTTGTGAACTGAATAACAATGCAGTACGTTAGCACCAAGGACTACCAATGAAGTAATAAAGTGGACGAACATCACAGTATGTGTAAGTCCCCATCTGGGCTACTGTACAGCCAAATTGTGAATAGTGCAGTTATTTTTGTAGCTGAAATTTCAGTCTTTTTCCTTCCTCATCATCTCTGAGGATTTTAAGAAGCAATGTTTCATGTCACTTCCAACATAAATGCTTGTCCCATCATGAGCAGAGTATATCCTACAGAGTGGTGAGGATAGTGCTAATACTGGTAGTTTTTGTTGACAAATCATCAAATGCTGTTTTAGAAATGAATCATTTATTAAGCTTCACACAGTACAACAATATGATGAGAAACACCAACTGCACATTTCAAAAACATAGCCAGAGGTCATCACAACTACACCAAAAAATGGACCAAAGAATTTATGAGACATGTGAGAGACAACCTTCAAAGAATATGAATGATATATATATATATATATATATATATATATATATATATATATATATATATATATATATATATATATATATATATAACAACATTGGAACATTAATACTTTCACACTTTCCCGCAATGTTTTATATATATGATGAAGTAGACACTACACCAACAAGTTCCTTCATCATTTGTAACTTTTTGAATGGTAACCATTTTGTAAGAGTATCTGCTGCCTGTCCACCAGTTGGTATGTAATTCACTTCAATCTTCCTCTCTCCAACCAGTTGGTGAATGTAATGACACCTTGTCTCTATGTGTTTTGATCATTCATAAAACTCTGATTCATTAATAAATTTGATAGCACTTTGTTGATCAATTTGTAAAACAGGAACTGATGACTCATCAACAGCTCCAATTTCTTTCAGAAGTCAGTCTAATGATACACAAGCTTCACTTACAGCCACATATTCTGCCTCCATTGAAGAAAGAGCAACACACTGCTGTTATTTATTTTTCCACACAACTGGCCCCCCGTGGAACTTGGGCAGGATGCCACTTATTGATTGTCTAGTGCCTCTGTCCCCACCATGGTCAACATCACTATAGGCTTCAATACTACAGTCTTTACCCTTCATAAACTTAATGCCAACTGTAATTGTTGATTTAAGATACCTAAATATTCGTTTGAGTAAAGCAAAGTGCACCTGAGTTGATGAGTCTTGAACTCTTGAGACAACATTAACAGCATATGATAAAACTGCTCTTGTGCCTTGTTTTAAATACATCGGACTTCCAACCATTTCTCGATACAGTCCAATATTATTAAAATGAGGTGACTCACCTGGTGTCCATCCTGGTTCAAAGGGTAAAGACAATGGGTTTGCATCCATCATATTCCATTTCTCCAAAATCCTCTTCACATATGCAGATTGATTTATTTGAATACAGTTGTCAAACCTCTTGATTTGTAAACCCAAGAAGTAATCAACTTTTTCTACACTGATTTGAAAACATTTACCCAACTGTTCAAGGAACTTAGATGTGGCATCAGTAGAGCCCATAGCCAATCCATCATCAACATGAAACAATAATACCAGCTTTTCACCATAGAACATACATGGACCTGAACTGCTCTCCCATAAGTTACATTCAGTAAGGAACCCGACAATCATACCAGCATTTTGCGGCTTGGTTTAAACCATATAGACTCTTCAGTAACTTACACACCCATCCAGTACCATCATCAAATCCCTCTGGTTGACTCATGTGGATTTCTTCCTTCAAAATACCATTGAGAAATGCTGTCCTCACATCAAATTGCTGCATACACTTATCATGTTGAATTGCAACACTCAAAAGGCATCTCAGTCTCAAATCTTGCAACAGGGCTAAATGTGTCAACACAACCTACTCCAAACTATTGAGTATATCCTCTTGCCACCAGTCGAGCCTTATATCAAACAACATCATTATTTGCATTTAATTTTGTAGCAAAGACCCTTCGATTTCCAATCATGTTGTTTGGTTTAATTTTTTAAACTTCTTCCCACATTCCATTTTTCTTTAGAGCATCCATCTCTTCCTCCATTGCAGTTTCCATTATTCAGAATTCTCTGAATGCAATGCCTCTTTACAGCTTCTTGGTGTCTCACAAATAAACATCATTCTTGGTTGAGGAACTGAATATTCACAGTAACAACATGGTTTCTTCAAATTTCAACGTCCATGTAAATTGTGGCTTCCTCTTTCCTCATTTCTTGTTTCCAAGTTACTTCCAACTTCCCCCTCAGTGTCATATGACTAGTTGTTAACACTTTCATCACTTGTAGCAACATCTTGGTTCATGCAATCCTCTTCAAAATCATCTTCATACTCAGTCTCAAAAATATCTGCATTCTTATCTTTACCTGATATTTCAACAACCCTTTTAGACTTTTGAGTACAAATAAGAGGTTTCTGTAATGGCTTGCAATTGAACCTTACATCTCTGCAAACACACACACACACCTTTTTTCAGGAAAATAAAAATGGTATCCACAATCATCATAACCAGCCACATATACTTTTGAAGATTTAGCATCAAACTTCTTCCGTTTCTGGGTAAGAATCCAAGCATAGCATTCAGTTCCAAATATCACCAAATTATCAAAACGACCTTCTTTCTTCAAAAATATTTCAGTTGAGTTTTACCTTTAATTTTTGTGGGATCCGTCCGATTTTAGTGTATGTTGCAGCCAGAACAGCTTCACCCCACAATGCTTTTGCCAGATGTTCAGCAGAGCAAAGCCAAGAACATGCCATCTCACACAGGATTCTATTTTCCCATTCAGCAATTCCATTCTGTTGAGGTATATATGGTGCAGTGATTGAATGTTTCAGTCCAACTGAGCCAGCAAATTTTTGCACATCTTAATTATGAAACTCGTTAGCACCATTTCTATGTAATTCTTTCACAGTGACATCAGTCTGTGTCTTTATCATTTTAATGAACAGTGGCAACTTTTCTTTAATTTCATCTTTGTGTCGCAAAAGGTATGTTACTCCAAAACTGGGAAAATCATCCTTAAAAACAGCAAAGTATCCATGACCATGCAGATCATTTTCTTCCATCAAATCACAAACATCTTCACACACCAACTCTCCAGGCTTAGTGGGTTTCTGCACTCTTTCACCAAATGGCATCCAGTAATGTTTACCATAGACACACCCTGTACAAAAAAATGTAATCAGTTGTTGTCTCTACACCATGATCCTTCAAAAATTGGTGCACATAGCGTTTATTTTGATGACCCATTTTTTCATGCCATCTCTGTAAAGCGTCATCAGTTTCAGTAACAATATAAGACTTTTCTGTGTGAACAACCTTTACAGCCAAATGATAAAGCTCATTTTCACAGCAGGATGTGGCAATAGCAATTGAAATATTGTTTTTGAAAAATACCAATGATTTGCCACCATTTTCGATTATTCATTTTGTTCCCTTCTGTGCAGCTTTCTTAACAGAAAACAAGTTACAGGAACCATCAGGTCAAAACCAAACATCTTCAAAATATTGTTCTGCCCATGTCTGTCCATTGAACACTTATACATCAATTTGGCATGTACCAAATTCTTCAATAAGTACACCATTCTTGGAACTATCCATCTTCCTTGGAGTTTCAAATTGTTCATACGTAGTGTATCAATCATGCCAATTTGTCATGTGATGTGTTGCACCACTGTCAATATACCACCCATCACAGTCCAGTGTATTCAGATCTACTGAAAAACTGTTGCGTCTCACCATTGATACTGTTTCCACTGATTTTGAAGTATCTGTGTAGCTGCAGCTTCTTGAATTATCCATTGATGTTACATTAGTTAACAACATAGCACAATCTTCACTTTTGCGTACATTACTACATTCATTTGATCAATGGCACTTTTTCTTACATTTAAAACAAACCAACCCTGTCTTACACTGTTTTGATAAGTGACCTACTTTACCACACAAAAAGCATTTTCTGTCTTCATTCCTTTTATAATGAGGTGTTTTTAACGAATCTACTTCAGAGCAAGTTACCGGCCGGTGTGGGCGTGCGGTTAAAGGCGCTTCAGTCTGGAACCGCGTGACCGCTACGGTCGCAGGTTCGAATCCTGCCTCGGGCATGGATGTGTGTGATGTCCTTAGGTTAGTTAGGTTTAAGTAGTTCTAAGTTCTAGGCGACTGATGACCTCAGAAGTTAAGTCGCATAGTGCTCAGAGCCATTTGAACCATTTTTTTCAGAGGAAGTTTGTTTGTGCTTCTGTTGCTGTAGCAACACTTTCATCACCATGGTCTGTTATTCTTAGTTCATAATTTGAATTCCATTTTTGTAATTTATTCCATGTCATTTCTTCAGCAGGTAGATCATGCCATGTAATATAAGTGTAATCGAACTCTTTTGGCAAAGTGCGCAAAAGTCGTGCACAAAGGTCACCATCATTAATCGGCTTGTCCAACAATGAAAGCTGAGTTTGTACATCATCAAATTTGGCTAGATGACCTTGTATACCTCCAGATGCCTCCCACACAATGTTATGGAATTTTATGTCTAAGCAAATCAATGTTTTCAGCTGAGTGCACATTATAGATCTTGTGTAGCTTATACCAAACCTCTTTAGCAGTCTTGCATTCCCCCACGCAAAGTAAAAGCTTGGTGTCAAGTGACTGAATTAGTCTTTTACTTGCATTTGCATTAGAGTTTGTACATTTTGCAAGTTTGGTTTCATAACTCTCTCCATTTTCTTCTAGCCTAATCAGTGCACCACTTATGACATCAAAGATTTCGTCACACTCTAAAATAGTTCTCATAATAATTCACCAGC
This sequence comes from Schistocerca nitens, assembly GCF_023898315.1. Taxonomy (NCBI): domain Eukaryota; kingdom Metazoa; phylum Arthropoda; class Insecta; order Orthoptera; family Acrididae; genus Schistocerca; species Schistocerca nitens. The sequence continues at coordinate 690,720,230 of NC_064618.1, read as the reverse complement.
TGCCCCAGTTTTCTGTGCCAGTGAGTTTATCTAGTTGTTGTCTTTCATGGGCCATTTCCTCATCTTTGCACTTCTGTATCATCGTGTAATTCTTTTCCGAAATCGGCACATCTGTTGCACTTCATACAAACTTTATCAACTGCGCTCATCTGCTACCATGTTGACAAACCATCAAATGGTGTTTTAGAAATGAATCGTTTATTAAGCATCACACAGTATGGTAATATGATACAAAACACCAACTGCACATTTCAAAAACATAGCCAGAGATCATCACAACTACACAAAAAATGAACCAAAGAATTTATGAGACATGTGACAGACAACCTTCAAAGAATATGGATAATACATACATATACATATATATAACAACATTGAAGCATTAATACTTTCACAGTTTTGTATCATAATAGCCTACATATTACTACTCAACCAGTGTTCGCATGTAACACAAGCTTTCTTCAGATCATCTGACAAGACTATTTAAAATTCACTGATTATTTTTGCTAATGATTGTACAGTCTGGTAAAAGAGCATAAATTTTCTACATTTCACAAATTCAGACATATGTAATTGATCACTTATTATCTTTTTTGCCTATTAATTTTTAGCACTGGTATCTGCTTGGTATCCTTTTTCTGGTGATGTCATAAGAAATCCTCGCTCCTTGTGGGTGGATATACTTTTTGCTCAGTTTATTTTTTTGTTGTGGGCGTCATTTTTTCCATAGCTGTGGTGATATTATCTTTCATATTTGTTTTTTGGCCTAAAAATGACTCTCTTTTTATATTTCTGTGTTTGGTACTTGCACAGGTTTCAAAAAAACAGTTTCTAATTTTGATGCTTGAGGCTTTCTCAAATAGTAACTCAGTGTGGTTTTTGTCAAAAGTGGTTTTCTTGCAATGAGGTCATCTTTCTGTATTAATTTTGTTAGCATTTTTGAAACTCAGTGTGGTTTTTGTCAAAAGAGGTTTTCTTGCAAGTGGCCATCATTTTGTATTATCTTTGTAAGCATTCTGTCTATGTGTGACATGCCAGTGTAGTTACACAAGTATTGTATCCATCTTTTACAAATAATTATCTTGAGATGGAAAGCTGAAAGAATGTTACATTATGATATTTTTTGCATATTTTTTGGAATTACTGCAAACTCCAAATTTATTCTTGAGTTATTCTTTGGGTTGTATATTGGAGTAACTATGATTCTGAGCACCTTGATGTCAAGTAGTTCAGAATTTAAGCACTTTAAGGTATGTTTACCCTCATTTTGGTATGCATCATTGCTTCCTATACATGACTATGATCGTACCATTCTTAGATAACACATTAAGGGGGATATTATTTTTCATTGTCTCAGTCAAATGTGAACTTGGTTTGGTCATTCCTGTAGCCATAAATAAGATGTATATGTACAACTACAGCTCATTTCTTATAGTAACTTGTTTATTACTTGCAGATATACTCTTGACTTTGTGCACAGAGGTCGCTATGTTGGCATACTTTACAGGTTAAGTTAAGTTATAATTTGGAGAATTTATACTTTGTCTGTCAGCTTCATTTTCAGCTAATACACTGGAATTATTACCTGTCACAATAATTTGTGATATATTGTCAACATTAAGTTCTGTTTACTTAATTGATTTTATGGGCCTAGTGAAAGCTTTACATTTTCCTCCACTCATGCTTATAATTTTCTTTTCCTGTTTGGTATACACAACACTATTGTTACTGGCAATATTTGTTTTTGATAGTTGAAATTCACCTTTCAGGTAGCAGATATTTTTTTATTAATGTTACAGTGATGTAGATTGTGAACCACTTGGCTGAAGAGTAGCACTGTTTTTTTTTTGCAAAACATGACACATTTTCTATATTCAGCCACTAGATACAGAAAAAGTAATCCATAGTTGAATTTTTATTTAATTTCCGAAACCTTTTATCAGTCTTACACTACATACACAGTATAGCATTAAACTTTCATGTTTTTGTTCATAGGAAAGGAGCCTATGCAACAAACACCTTGATGCAGTGCCATGTCTTTCATTCCTGATCACACCATAATACTTTCTTCAATTTCACTTCAGACCAAGGATATTACTGTTAAGGTATTTTAAGTGACAGCTTGCAAACAGTTTTGTTACCAGTGGAATTGGATCAGTACCATTCCCATGAAAAATGAGTTCTATTGCATCACTCATTTCTTGTAGTTTTTGGATTAGTGTTTTGGTGCACTCATTCTATAACATTAATAATAATAATAATAATAATAATAATAATAATAATAATAATTTGATTGTCATTCAGCCATTACAGAAATAGACAATGTCATATACATAAAACTTTGAACATAGCTGCTAAGGTTCAGTGACCGTGTCAGAATTATATTGGAACAAACAAGCCCTCGGTCACAAAAATTAAGTCAAAATTGACTTGGTTTCAACACTACTATGAGTGTCATCTTCAGAATTAGACTAACTGTTCTGAAACATATTAGGTATATAGTACATTAATAAAATTAAAGTTTGTACTGACTGGAAAAGACGCAGTACTTACAAGTCACATATTAAAAAAGATCTAAGCCGGAAAAGCGATGTCATGAACAGTTGTGAGATGGTGAGCCGCTAAGGGCTGCTCGTACTGTGAAAAAGAGTTGCAATGAGACATTTATGTTCATGATGTCGCCTTTCCGGCTTAGATCTTTTTTAATATGTGACTTGTAAGTAATGCATCTTTTCCAGTCAGTACAAACTTTAATTTTATTAATGTACTATATACCTAAATGTTTTAGAACAGTTAGTCTAATTCTGAAGACGTCGCTCATAGTAACGTCGAAACCAGGTCAATTTTGACTTAATATTTGTGACCGAGGGCTTATTTGTTCAAATATAATGTCATATACATACTAAAATACAATTAATAGTTTGAAGGAAACAACAGGTTTGTTGTTAACATTATATTATTATATTACAGTTGATAAATTCTCAGTTCCTATCAGGAATTAAAAGAATAGGAAGGGAGAAAATGTATTAAATGGCTGTGATGTTCAGTGGAATGTGTGGAGACCTTTTCACAAAGATATTGCAGCACCTTATTGTATTTTACTAGCATTCTGTATTTTTCTTTGTATAATATTTGTTATGGAAGATTTCTCAGTATAAAAACTGTTCATTTATGTTAATATATTTAATGTTTGTATGAAATACTCTGTTATGGAGAAAATCAGCTTATTTTATTCTGTTGTCAGTTACAGTTACATTTTCTTACAGAAATATTGTTTAATGCTACTGATACAGTTTTCAGAAGAAAATTAATTCAGTCCTATGAACAAAGAAATTTAGTTATTGCATTAGTTGGCAATTAGATGTGGATTTTTGATGACTGGAAATCACTTTGTCTAAAATATTCTAGTCTAGTCATTATATGAATTACGTTTAATGTTCCTCAAACTCTGCACATGTAGCTCTTTTTAAGAACTTTGAAAAATTACATGACAAAATTTCTGGCTTACTGCTGATTACTATTGAAAACAGGTGGGTCACTTGCATCTTGGACTCTGACTGACCTACCCTTTCATTTTACCTTCACAGCTCCTTCCTCTTTCCTCCATGATCAAGAAACTAATGTTTCTGAAAACTAAGAGAATAATATCTAGTGGTACTTTAAACATGTTGTTTGAAAGTAATAAAATATTTGCTTCCTGGTGGTAGGTACTGACTAGCAATTAAGTCCCATAACTTCATAATATTTTCAAGTGACTTTTCCTATTTATATTTTAGATTTTAGCCTACACCTTTTTGCACAGGTCCCTGTTGCAGTTGCTAGATGCCGAATGGCTGGAATATTTGTTTGTCTTTTGACTGGTGAGAATCTGAAGACAGCGAAATTGATTGCCACTCAATGTGGCATCATAAAGAAGAGAAGTGATCTAATAATGGAGGCCTCTGAGTTTAATCGGTCTATCAGGGACAGTTCAGGAGAGGTCAGTTTGTTGACTCTGAAGATGCTGAAAGGGCATGCTTTACAAATATCCATAATAATTTTTTACAAAATAGTTACCAATAAAACCAATGAATAACCATACTTCAAATAAAAGTATTTACTTTCAGAAGACTGCTAGGGATACTCTCATTAAAGTGCAGCTTTTACTACTTTCAAATCACAAGTATGTATGATTATAGAAATAATTGATGTTAAATTGTTATTTCAGTTGTTGGTGGTGAAACATGTCTATATGTGGCCCTCGTCATGTTAAAAGTAGTTGAAATGGGGTTCAGGCCTTTAAGTAACATAAAAATTAATTTCTTGTTAAAAATTATTTACTTGTTTGGATTTACAGGTCCTTTCAAAGCAGTACTGAAATATATTCTACTTTTTTGCAATTACATAGTATTTCAAAGCAGTACTGAGATATATTCCACTTTTTTGCAATTGCATAATATTTCAAAGCAGTACTGAGATACATTCTACTTTGTTCAAATACCTAATCTATTTGAATACATATTTACTGATTCACTTTAAACATCATAACTAAAATGACTGTTCACAAGAAATCATTTGCCCTCCAGCACATGTATTTCCTCATTATGGAACACAGCATGGGTTCAGATTTTTTGTCCTTAATCAGAAAAATAACTCTCCTACCTTACTGTCTTCTGTCTATTGTACTTTACACTATCAAAGTTCATAATTTGATTAACAAAGCTGTTTACAATTGCTTGCTTTTGTAGCGTTAGTTTAATTAATTATAATTTGTTTCTAGTTGCTGAAATGTTCCAAATTACTAGGGACTGTTCCCATTTGGCAGGAAGAATGCTTCAATTCTGAAGCCAACATCACAGCAGTGTATCTGTTTAAACTGATAGTTGCATATTTATTTGCCAAAGCATTCATTCAACAAAACTTATATTAAGCCTTCTTAGTCACAAATACAGACCCAATATCTAAAAATTTTGTCATGGTCATAAATAACATTAGTCAAGAGCAGTTCTTAAAAACATCTCTATTCTTCAATACTCTTTTATGACGTAGACAACTTTGAACATTGATTGTTTTCCAGATAATGAATTATGAACTCTAGCAAGGCTCAGAGAATGAATTATTACTAGAATTAAATCCAGTATCTTTGTTCAAACTTAAGCATCTTTTACAGAAGCTGAAACTCATTTGGTGTAGCTTCTTCTTTCTCTTCTTTTTTTCTGTGTGTACCCTGTTGTGGAATCAACATTCTAAGGTGACACAGGCCAAATCTAGACTAAACTGGTGGAGAGTATCTACTCGACACTGCTCAGTGGTCTGAGATATTGTATTGGGAAGTCTCACTGTTCAAGGCCTCACAGAACCTAGCCCCCCACTCCATGTAGAGCGCTGAATGTGGAGAGAGGACAGATAGAATGTTTGTGTCATCATCTTCATGCTGGTGTGTGTAACTGTCTGCAATATGGCTGGCTGTGAGGCAATGCAGGGGTAGACTGTTTCATGTGGTTTGGAGGTGCTGATATGTGTGGCTGGCCATGCCATAAGCATCATTGGTATGAGGCATGACCAGATCATTTCTTGCAGAAACCATAGGGTATGAGTTGTCAGGATGAGAAGAGAAGTTGTCACTGTGACAGAGGTGGCAGATTGCATGCCCTGGGTCTCAGTTGTCATCTGTTGTGAGAAAAGGTTATTTGAAACCAGCTAATAGTACGCCATGACTTGGACATGTACCTTTTCAAGTTGTTCAGGGGGGAACAGATGTTGTGGAGATGGCTTTCAGTGTGTGTCAAGTTGCCCATTACTTATCAGTGGAATCATGGCATACTGCTAGAACATTTTGTTGAGCACAGTAACATTGTTCTCCAGGTAGCACAAATGCTGAAGTATGACATTGTTGAGGGAGTCATCATATCCGATAGGTAGGCACCTTGGGTAGCATCTGTGATTCAACAGGGATGATGTGGGGCATGCAACATGGTCGTGAAGTGTTGCACGGCAATCGGCATGTGCGTGTGGAAGAGACGAGATGCTGGTGGAACCAATGTAGGCATTTGGCAGGAGATTAGCGTCTGTCACACAACAAACTGTTGTGTCATCCAGCAGCTGCTGCAGGGTACTCATAACATAGTGTTTAGGCCAAGATGGTGTCATTGTGGTGTCATTCAGGCAGAGGCGTAACGTTATGGTCAACTGCCAACAGCTGGTAGGCGATGCCAAATTCTTCAATGATGGTTGGGCAAAGTTGTGGTGTATCTGACAGCTGGAATGGCATGGGAGGGAGAGCATCAAAATTGGTAATGGTCAGCTGAACTCATGGATGTTCAGGTACTTGTCATCACAGAGTGAGCAGAAGTTGGAGAGAGACAAGATGATGGTCACTGTCGATGGTGAGGGTTGTACATTGTTGACTGTACAAGTCAGGAGGGTTGAGAAACACATCTGAGCATCTTCAGTTGATTGAAAGGCACAATTGTGAAAATGTTTACTGTCAGAATCCAGTGCAATCAAAACAACAGCATTAATAAGAGCATTTGGTCTTACTTGTTGGATAGGCTGTCTCCATCTGGCCATGAAATTTCAGTTCATACCTGAATGTAAGTTCTGTGCAGATTGCTGAAAGTACATTTACAGAGCACCAGACATGTCAGTTACATATTGCATGTCCAAATGAGCCATTTGATGGAGTGTGGAGCATTATAGATGCAATGGGTGGTTGGTACACCAAACAGCTGTGTCATTGTTTCAAATTTGAGCACAGTCTGATGCACTGTTCACAAATGTTCTATGTCATAGTGTAGCTCACAAAACAAGATCAAGAAAATCATTGTCTGTTCACATGAAATGCTTAGTGCCAAAATATGATAATGGCTTTGTTGTTGTTCCACAGGAACCAGCTCTGTGGTAAAGAGAGAAAATGCGGCATGATGTAGTAGTCATGGGTCACCAATGAAGGAACTCAGTAAGGATGGGCAGTGGTGGATTTAAAAGTTTTGCACCCCTAGGCACACCACGTTTCTGTAGTCTGCTATTTGTTGTTCTGAAGGATGTATCAGCGGTCTAGTCATGCTGAATCAAAATGTAATATGGTTGCTGAGCTGTTCTTGGTGTATGGCAGTGGATAAAACTAACTTAAAACTGCCTTATGTTAACACATTCTGCTATCAAAAGACAACAGAAATGAACACAAGGAAAATAACTTTTCTTTTATGGCCTAAAAATTCAGTAGAGCATTTAGGGGATGATGGATTTTTGGTATACATTCACTTTTAATATGTTCTTGTACATAAAACCATTGAAAAAGAAAATAGGAAAGTTGTGTTATGAACTAAAAATTGAAGTGAACGTGTCATACATTAGAAATTAATATGTACTTTTACAGAGATGCATTAAAAATTAAAATTAAACTATCATTTTATGATCTAAGAACCTGAATGTGTAACATATAAAGAACAACACTTCCGGTATTAATACATGAATCTATAGAGATGCATAAGAAATGAAAATGAAATAAAGATTTTGGTTCATGAACTAATAACTAAATACAGACGAACAAACACAGAACTGGATTTGCTATTACATAATTTTGCAGATTAGTGTGGAGAAATCAAATTTGTTTTATAATTTAATAGTTAACATGTAAAGCATTAGGATCTGAGCAGTTAGATGCTGCATAATAAGTGTACACAACACCTTTAATCTATGTAAGGGCTGAATAGTTTTGTACTGCAGCTACTGCTCTCACCATAGCTCTTTCTAATGGTATTAGCAAAGCTTTTACATATTTATCAACAGAACTGAACTACATTATTTATTAACACTTTTTCATCTGAACATACTCTCCAATAACATATATTTCCACAATGACTATACATTTCTACAGACGCCAGGAATACGCATCAGTAGTAATAAACTACAGTATCAGTATGACACTGAACAGTGCCAAGTGGCCTGGGTCATTCCGGTATTGTTTAGTATTGTCAGGTGCCTTCAGTCATATCTGCATGTAAAAGAGGTTTAGTTCTGTGTTCTGCCATCAGCAATTGTAAAATAAACAGGTAATATGTAGTTTGTAAATCCAATGAATGAATGTGCTCTAAGTTATAATAAAAATCATATTATAATCTAATTTTTTAAAACTAAGATGGATAAATAAATAAACTCACCAGTCAGCAAAGCTTGTGCCTGGCGCTGAAGGCAGAAAACTCGTTGATAATATCTTCATAGTTCAGACAATTATCAGTTAGGAGGTCAGCTTCGATGTGAAGAATGGACAAGGCATTCATTCTCTCCTCAGACAACATAGAACATAGGTACAATTTCAGGTTTTTAAGAGCCAAAACTGAGCATTCTGCTGAACAATTTTTAACTGCCAGACATAGAAGTATTCTAAGAGAAATTTCAACATTCAGGAACATGAAATGTAACATCCCTTTTCGTAAAAATTTACTCATTTCACCTGGTACCTCATTGATCTCATAAAATTTCAAAATTTCTACAGAAGTACACATTCACTATGGAAGGAAGGCTCTTAATCTGTGTCATATGATGCTTGGAGTTTTGTTGCACCTTCAGCAATATCATCAGATGAACTGTTCTTCAGGTTAGTGAAAACTGTGAAGAAGTCCAGCAGTGTTCTATAGCTTTCCTTCCTCCTCACTAATTTGGTGTAAAAGTTGTCAAGTACTGGGAGAAATGTTTCAACTCTAAATTTTTCCCTTCCAGTTAGAAAAACTTCTTCAGAGTCCACTTGTTCATCATCATGGAGTTTGCATTTTCGAGGTCATTTGTAGGTCCATTCATAGTCTATATGGTATCAGTCACAACGTCCATGGTTTTATTTTTTTAATAGTTGAACATGCCATGAATAGACGGAATAAATCCTACAAGAGATTCATATAATTCATGCACTATTTTAGTATCAATATTTACACTTTGCAATTTCAGATTTACACTCTACCATCTGGTGAGGAAGACTTATGAGACAGGCGAAGTACCCTCAGACTTCAAGAAGAATATTATAATTCCAATCCCAAAGAAAGCAGGTGTTGACAGATGTGAAAATTATCAAACTATCAGTTTAATAAGTCACAGCTGCAAAATACTAACACGAATTCTTTACAGACAAATGGAAAAACTGGTAGAAGCCAACACTGGGGAAGATCAGTTTGGATTCCGTAGAAATATTGGAACAAGTGAGGCAATACTGACCTTACGACTTATCTTAGAAGAAAGATTAAGCAAAGGCAAACCTATGTTTCTAGCATTTGTAGACTTAGACAAAGCATTTGACAATGTTGACTGGAATACTCTCTTTCAAATTCTAAAGATGGCAGGGGTAAAATACAGTGAGCGAAAGGCTATTTACAATTTGTACAGAAACCAGATTGCAGTTATAAGAGTCGAGGGGCATGAAAGGGAAGCAGTGGTTGGAAATGGAGTGAGACAGGGTTGTAGCCTCTCCCCAATGTTATTCAATCTGTATATTGAGCAAGCAGTAAAGGAAACAAAAGAAAAATTTGGAGTAGGTATTAAAATCCATGGAGAAGAAATAAAAACTTTGAGGTTTGCTGATGACATTATAATTCTGTCAGAGACAGCAAAGGACTTGGAAGAGCAGTTGAACAGAATGGACAGTGTCTTGAAAGGAGGATATAAGATGAACATCAACAAAAGCAAAACTAGGATAATGGAATGTAGTCGAATTAAGTTGGGTGATGCTGAGGGAATTAGATTAGGAAATGGGACACTTAAAGTAGTAAAGGAGTTTTGCTATTTGGGGAGCAAAATAACTGATGATGGTCAATGTAGAGAAGATATAAAATGTAGACTGGCAATGGCAAGGAAAGTGTTTCTGAAGAAGAGAAATTTTTTAACATTGAGTATAAATTTAAATGTCAGGAAGTTGTTTCTGAAAGTATATGTATGGAGTATAGCCATGTATGGAAGTGAAACATGGACGATAAATAGTTTGGACAAGAAGAGAATAGAAGCTTTCGAAATGTGGTGCTACATAAGAATGCTGAAGATTAGATGGGTAGATCACATAACTAATGAGGAGGTATTGAATAGAATTGGGGAGAAGAGGAGTTCGTGGCACAACTTGATGAGAAGAAGGAACCAGTTAGTAGGACATGCTCTGAGGCATCAAGGAATCACAAATTTAGCATTGGAGGGCAGCGTGGAGGGTAAAAATCGTAGAGGGAGACCAAGAGATGAATACACTAAGCAGATTCAGAAGGATGTAGGTTGCAGTCTCAGGACTGAAGACCACAACAACAACAACAACAACAACAACTATTAACTCTATAGAGTATGTCCTTACAAACTGTCATTATGAATACTGTTTCTAGTCTGCTGAGTTGATTCAATAAAGCTGAAGCATCATTTCACAAAGTGATTTTTCAAACATATTATTGACAATATGTGTGAGGCCATTGATAACGTCCTCCCAGTTTTCATATAGACTTACAAACGCTTCCTCTCCTGCTGAGCATTGTGTTTTTGATAAACTTTTTACCGTTTTGCTTCCTGGTTTTGTGAAAGAAGGAAGTTTACAACAGCACTGTGTAGAAGCAGAGAAAAAATTATAAAGGTTTTGCACTACATTGAAAAATGAACATGCTTCCTGACAACAGCTTGCAGCAGTAGTGCCAATTAAGTTCAGAGTATGTGCTGCACAAGGCACATAACGCGCTTTTGGATTTCGTTCTTTAATGTGTGCCTGCAAACCAGTGTAGGTTCCTGATATATTGCTTGCATTGTCATATGACTGGCCTCTACAGTCAGTACTATCAATGAAATTTGTGGACAGGACTTTTAGTATGGCCTCAGCTAAGTTTTTGGACTTGTGTCCCGGGTTTGGTAAAAACAGAATGAAATGTTCAGTAGGTTCACCATTGTCATTCACATATCTTAATATGAAAGATAATTGATTAATATGTGAAATGTCCATAGTAGAATCTATATCTATAAATAAATATTTGGCCTATTTTATTTCACTTATGTTAATTCTTTTTATTCATGCAGAAAGAAACTTCGTCACAGATTGTTGAGGTAAAATAACTTGTATGTCCCTGCCCTGGATTTCCATATTGTTTAATGTGCTTTGCAAGAAAAGGATCAAACTCAGCTACAAGTTCAAGAGACATCATCAATTGACCAATATGTAATGAATAGAATCTTTCAACTTGTCCATGTAGAGGACATCCACGACTTATTAGCCTCTTCACTGCTGCAAACACACTTTCCAACACACTGCACCAGTACATTTTTTCGGTCTCAACATATGACTTGAAATGGTTATATATTGTTCCAAGTGACTTTTTTCTTGTTAGAGTGATAACTCAAATTTTTGTGTTCAATTGAATTCTCATGATGATATAAAATATTAGAAATATTTTTCCAATCTGCAGTACCATTAGTAGCAATTGCAACCTTACCTCTGAACAATTTACATGGTGCACAAAAAACAGCAGCAGTGCTACAGGAGTATACTAGAAAATCATGTAAAGTTGATTCGCCATTTAAAATTTTATGGTAAAATAAATTTTTGCTCAAATACCTGGTTTTATTGCCTATTGATCTTCTTGAATTAGAAAAATCACTGGTACAATTTTGATTAATGCCACATTGTAAGAGAATGTCGATTGTTGATTCACTGACACATCATTCTGCAGGATCATCTCTAACAAGGTTATTTCTTTTTGTAATGTCTGACTCAATGCTTAGTTTTTCATGAAATTCAAAATCAGGAACAATTTTCTTTTCTTCATCTTTAACTTTCGTTTTGTCTGTATTTACTTCTTTTACAACAGCTGCAGTGCCAGAAAAATCATCTGTACTACCTGAGCTCAAAGTCGAATCAGCAACATTATTTGCGAAAAATTTATCTACTCTGCCAAGCATTTTTAGAACATTGGCTTTCCTTTGATAATTTCCAGAATGCTGCCCCAAATAATTTTGCAAATTTGCTTCTTTCGCTGTTGTTCATGTTATGGCACTTACAAAATTGTCTACCAACAGTCAAAACACAAGAAAAAAATTGTAAAAGGAAAGAAAGACTGTATCCAGTTCCAATAATACTATACCAAACGTGTGCACAAGGCTTTTTACTTTAAACATGGCACAAGAGCACAAAGATTTTTACTTTAAACACGGATTACTTGGCGTAACTGTGCTATGAAAGAACAACAATGCAGAATAATTTAATTTCATTGTCACCTATTGCTCTGTTGTCAGCGAACAGTAGAAGCACACCTGCTGGCTGGAATCTATCTCATAAAGATACCAGGACAGTCCCTTTTTGGCTTCTGTTTCCCATGTCACTGGAATTTTAGCTGGGACACAAATGTGTTCTGAATATTCTTGATACTGCCTTTCTAATTAAAAAAGCAAACAATTTTTGCTAATTCTTGCAGTCAGGTATGCTGGAATGACTCTTATCCCACTTATTAGTATAACATTTTAGCAGTTTCTATGGGCAGAGAAGACAGACTACAAAGTTTAAGTAGTCTGCTGGCAGTTGACATGGTGTGTTGGCATTTGTGTGAACACTGCTCTTATGTCTATATGCAAATGCACCTTTTGTTCCAACATAAAATAAAAATAACCTTTCCTCAAAGAAAAACAGGTTAGTTAAGAAGTTTAATGTAAAATTTGCAATGCCATGTATTATTTGATTGCACAGAGTGGGAACTTTGATATTGTGCAGGCTGTAGCACAATAAATAAGACAGACAAAAGTTGGTTTCTTCTTCTTTTTTTGCCAAAACAAGTAACTAAGTACATAAATAAAAAATTTTTTAAACTGTTGTGAAGTATATTTCACACATTATTAGATATTCTGTTTATGTTCTTTTCATATAAACATGTGTTTAAAAATGTAAAAATTGCCAGTATCGACATGTTTTGTTAAACAGGTGTCATTAAATATTTATTTATTTATTTATTCCATGTGATCTGATCATACACAGTGTGTTGCAAATGTTGGAAAATATCAGTTAACAAATAAAAGCTCAGATATTGAAGACCACAGAGCGTTCACATTAATTATATTAGTGGATGGCTGACTTGATACTTCTCTGTAATTTCTACAAGAAATTAAAGTTGAGACAGGTTTTACATATTGAGGCCCACTCATGTCACAGTATTTAAGAAACTGCTGATTAGTTTATCACAGCTTTTCAGGGTCCCATTATTTTCACGGGGAAAATATGGTAGTATTAAGTAGAAGCTGACAACATTCTCAGTATAATAATGTTTCAAACATTGTGTTGTAGATTGCCATCCTGACAGCTTACTTCAAAATATTTTGAACAATCATGAAGATGATACCAGACAGAAACCCCATGTTAAATTTCCATTCAGTCTGCAAGGAAACTATTTATATTTCCAAACTTGTAGTGTCGAATTTCATTCTTAAGGCTTATATAAACTAGCAAGTTGTTTAACAATATTAAAAAAAAAATTGTCATTTGTAATGCTGCCCCCCCCCCCTCACACACATACACCAAGGTGCTGCCCTAGGCTGTGTCTAGTGAGCCTATATGTAAATCTGCCACTGGGGATGGGTGCAATAAGATACAACATGGATCCATACATTAGAGTTCACTGATTTATTTACATAATGTATGTACACTGTTTTGGACTGAACATACTAACCTGACACAGGTTGAATCCAGATTAAACTGGCACAGAATATCTATTCGTCACTGTTTGCCCATCAGAGGTGTTGTGCTGGAGAGTCTTGGGAATAGAGTTCCTACAGTTACCCACTTTTGAATATGTGTTTGTAGGATGGTGCATGCATACAAAATGTAAATGAACAATTTAGTGAAACATAACTTCAATAGTGTCCAACACAAATTTAATCCAGATGGTGATAGTAACTTGTCAGCTGATGTACTTCACTCCACAAGAAATCAGAAGCATTTGACAATCAATGCAGTTGATGACTGCCTGCTGAACAGCCCCTCATAATGCACTGAAATTGTTTGGCACATCTTCTATGTAACTAGCCTGCACAACAGACCTCACAACTTTAGTACAAACAGAGCTAAACAAGAAAAATTATCTTGCTGTAATTTTCTGGGACCATGCCAAAGCTTTTGACTGTGTCAATGACAAAATTCTTGTTGTTTTTGTTGTCTTCAGTCTGAAAACTGGTTTGATGCTGCTCTCCATGTTATTCTATCCTTTGCAAGATAACTCATTTCTAAATAACTACTGCAACTAAATTCTTCTGAATCTGTGTAATGTATTCATCTCTATGATGTCATTTATTCTGAGCCACCAGGCTTCCCTCCAATACTAAACTGGTGATACTTTTATGTCCCAGAATGTATCCTATCAAATGATTGGTTATTTTAGTCAAGTTGAGCCACAGATTTCTTGTTTCCCCCGTTCTGTTCAATTACTCCAAATTAATTATGTGATTTACCCATCTAATTTTCAGCCTTCATTTGTAGCACCACATTTCAGAATCTTCTATTATCTTCTTGTCTAAACTGTTTATCATCCATGTTGCACTTACATACATAGTTACAATCCAGACAAATATCTTCAGTAAAGATTTATTTTATGTTAAAAATTCCTGTTCTTCACAAGTGATTTCCTTGTCATTGTCAGCTACATTTTATATAGTATCTACTTTGGTCATTGTCATGTTTGCTGTCAAAACAGTAAAAAAATATACTAGTTGGTTGTTTATGTGCAGATTGCATACAATAAAGTTACATTATGTTGTGATTAAGATAATTTATGAGATACTGCAATTGAGTGAGTATAAAGTTCTCCTTGTAAGCAGAAATAAATAAACTTTTATGCTATATCATACACCTGAAGCAATAACCTGTAGGGCTAATTTTTGCTGCTCATGAGTAATGAAAATTTGTGTAATGAAAAGTTTGTTAGGTGATTTAATTCTATTATTATGCATGCATTCTATGTTTCAATGCATGATGAGCCTGGGTGTTGCTGTAGGATAGTCAAAGAGGGCGTGGTATGTGTTGACTGAGGGTCCAAATTTCACTGGGGCGACTGTAGTGGGAACTGAATGGGGAACTCAGTGTGGCTCTGACATAGAATTGTAGGCTTTGTAAAAAAATACAAGAGTATCACTGAGCAGGAGGCAAAAATTTTTGTGCTTCAGGTTGAATTAGATCATGTGAAATTTGAACTATATAGGTTTAAGGGTCTCTGGAACGCCCTATACTTGCAATGTTAAAATAACGCTTATAAATTACATCTTTCCTCACAAAGTATTTGAGGTAGGAAGTTGAAATTTTTACAGATTATTTATTGGAATATGGACTACAACTTAACACAGGGATTTTACAAAATTTTAGTTCAGTTATTAAAGATGATTTTTTTTCAATTGTAATGAAAATTCACAACATTTTTTTGCAATTTTTTATTTATATATTCAAAAATATACAGTTTTTTGGAAAAAGGCTGTGTTAAATTATGCAGAAGGTACTGTGTAACATTTACTGAAAGTTTGAAACAAATATGTTTGGAAGATCCTTAGAAAACATGTAATTAGTATGAGAAAATAAAAGTTTTGGGAATCGAGCGAAAAAGATTGGATTAACTTTTTAGTGCATTCCAGGTCCATAGGATGCATTATCTTCATCCTCTGCAAACTCCTCCTCCAGCTTCCTCTTGTTCCTCCTCCTGTTTACTCTTGCTTGTATTTCTAGACTCTTTACAGCCCTGTCTGCAGCCCGAAGGAGCTCGTACCATGTTAGAACCTATCTTCATTCCCATATTTCTAAATACCTTTGGCTTTCCAACATTTCTCCTTTTCTTAAAAGCCTTCAGAGGATTTCTAATAACTTAACTTTTACTCATTATCATACTTCAACAAAACAGAGACTCAAGAAACCGAATTAATTATGAATATTTTCGAGATAACGACAGAGTAAATAAACATGAAACAATTGACAATCACACCAGCGATATATGTTGAACCATCACAGGTTAGCCACAACACATACTTTATCTCACATCACTAAAATGTACCTGATGAACACGGACGTTAATAATAACACCATTTGACAGCAGTTTAACAGCGCCACAGTGGGTCACGCCCATGTAGAACACATTTCAAAAAAAAAAATTAAAAATAGTTGTTGTCTTCAGAATTGAATAAATTATATATCGATTAAAAGGTAATAGTCTGCAGATTCAGAAAACGCAAAAAAGTAAAAATTGAACTTTTCATGATTTTGAGCCTTTCCGGAGCCCCTTAAGGAGAAAAAGATCTTGGGAACTGGGTAAACGTAGCAAGCAATGGGTGAAAGGAGAATAGTTCTTCAGCCTCAGCCACATTTCACTTTATAGTGTTGAATAATGACTTGTTACCTAAAGTAGGAGGGGAAGAGCATCATCCAGCTCCAGGCTACAGCAGGGTGTAGCAGACTTCTAGTGAAGAAACTCACTGTAGGTTGGTACCAAAAGAGAGTAGGAAGAAAAGTCTTGCTGTGTAGATATGGGAGGTGTGGGCCAGATGGACAAATTAGAGACAGGGTACCAGGTCACAAGTATTGTGCAGCCAAGCAGCAGCCTTAGCCAGGAGACAGAGTACACAGGAAATTTGCCCATAGGTTCTGGCAAAGAGCATCAGGTTATTATAGTTGGTGGAGCAGGGAACAGCCTGGCTAAGAACAGTAATTACAGAATTAGGGGTGACCTGGATGAAATAGGAGTAGCAACTACACACCCAAATGTGAGTTTTGTGGAGGTCCTACAGTGCCATGACAGCCCTGGGTAAACACTGTTGTGAGCATCATGAACACTGAGTTGAGCAGGCTTGTGCTGACTGAAAAAAAATCTCATATGAGTGGAGGGCCAGTTGCTACATTTGTCAGATAAGAATATACTAGAAATGGCCTATACCTGAATAGGGGAGGGAAAGATAGGTTGGCTGAGCTTCTTGAAGATACTATACAGGGAAATACTATACATAGCAAGGTATTTGTGGTTACTGGTGTCAGAGAGGCTTACTATTTATAGTAGAATCAAATTCAGTCACCCTGTTTTGAAAGAAATGAAAATAATAAAAGAGCCCCACAAAATGCTTAATAATGAACAGAAAAGTAAGGTTAGCTTATTTCATCAAAATATTAGAGGATTAAGTAGTAAGGTAGAAGTACATCTTGTCTGTTTGGAAAATTTAGAGATCTCTTAAAGATAGACATCATGTGCCTGTCTGAGCATCACATAACCACTGGATTAGGTGAGGAGCTTATTCATGCAGAACAAATATGAGAAAATGAGGCGCTGTTACAAGTTTGCGGCAAGTCTTCCACTGCTGCAAGTCGGCCACAAATTAAATGCATATTACATATGTGTGCAGTAACAAAAAAGAGTGTGGAAACTTATTTCACAACGCAAGAGACAGTAGTGTAAAGGGAACAAGAACATTTATTTCCGTGAACTGATACATTAATGACTTATTGTTGAGCCCAATAACAAGAGAGTAATTGACTACTATATAAATCACAGAGTTTCACTGTGACACTCTATGCAGCATGGAATAAGCACATGGACAGCACTCCGTGTGACAAACATGTGAACCTCTCTGAATGACACTGGTGATCAGCTGATTGTGCCTGTTGCATATGTGATTTGCACTGGTCACCACATCAGCCTCCTATGGAGAAGTGGAGCATTGTCGTTGGCTCCCACCAGCCTTGATTCTGTCCAGGAATCATAAGGGGAAGTGGATGAGCTGGCCAGACCATGTCTGGCATGGCAGCTTCAGCCCAGGTGAGCTGGAAGGCTGCTGGTTGCTCATATTGAATGTGGCATGCAGTTTGCTGGGCAGAGGTGTCTCAGAGGCATCCTCAAACAGAAAAGCAGGTTTGACCTGATCAATAGATACTGTGCTGCATTTCTTATTGAGCAGGATGTCTAAGGTCTAGTCAGTACATGAGATGATGTGGTGGGGTCTGGTGTAAGGTGGCATGAGAGGTGATTTCACACTGTTCTGATGGAGTATGACATGGGAGCTATTTGTCAATTCTTTGTGAAGGGTGGATGTATGCCATGATGTGATGCTGGTCAAGGTCACAATTTTGTGTTGTGGTCCCTGAGATGTGTTACAACATCTGATTGCTGAAACTTGTCACCCTAAGGAATGCTTGACTTGAGAAATTCTCATTGTAGCCAGGTGTCTCCATAAACAAGCTCAGAGGTGATGCATGGAGATCCTGTTTGTTTACTGAACATAAGCTGAGCAACACAAGAGCCAAAGCTGTGGGCCACTTAACATCGTAAAACATTAGCACTGCTTTGATGAGCAGTGCCACTGCTCCACCATACCATAGTTCATAGGATGAAAACTAGTGTTTGGATGGTGGTAGGTGCTACAGAATTTGCTAATCTGTGTAAAGGGTTCAGAATCAAATTGGTGCTCCCTATCTGCTGTGATGTGGAGTGGTCATCCAAATCGAGTGACCCAAGGAGACAAGAATGCTGTCACCAGAGTCTCATTGGAAGTATCTTCTACAGGAATTTCCTCTTTCCAGCTCATGAATTGGTCCATGATTGTCAGCAAGTTACATTGTCTGTCTGATGGGGCAATGGTCAAATGACGTCCACATGGACATGGGTGAACCTTTCAGTAGTGTCTGGAAAATCACCAATGGGTACATGAACATGTAAGTTCACACACAATTAACTTCATCTCACTCCAGCTAAATGCAGCACTTACCTTTAACACCCAGTCCATGCCAAACAATATGTTCTCTTCTAAACTTGGAATAACAAGACTACCCTGCTTAAATTTTACATCTTCTATTTCAAATGATAAAAGTACTTGACTTTGCCTGTAGCTCCTCTTATCTTTACTCCCATCACAGGGGCCTCAACAAAATCAACACTGTCTTTAATTTTATTTCTAAATTTTTCTGAAATAGCTGAAATAGGACTCCCTGTATCAATGAGACACTTACCCTCCCAATTGTTTACTTTAGCTTTAATGTATGGACACCCTAATTCACATTCTTCTACTTTTTCTTTTAACGGTTCATGTAACAGGTCATTTTCAATTTCTCTAAAATTACACTCATTAATCTCCTGATCAGTTTTTAACAACTTCACACACACATTGACAATTTAATTATCATCCTCTATGGATACAACAGGTTGAGCATACAACAGATATTCATTACATTTTACACTTTGCCACCAGTGAGGATATAACCTTCTACAAATTTTAGCTAAATAGTTCCACAACTCTTCCCTATCTGGTTTGTAATTGCAACTGTTCCATAACATATCTAAAAACAAAGATGATGTGACTTACCAAACGAAAGTGCTGGCAGGTCGATAGACACACAAACAAACACAAACATACACACAAAATTCTAGCTTTCGCAACCAATGATTGCTTCGTCAGGAAAGAGGGAAGGAGAGGGAAAGACGGAAGGATGTGGGTTTTAAGGGAGAGGGTAAGGAGTCATTCCAATCCTGGGAGCAGAAAGACTTACCTTAGGGGGAAAAAAGGACGGGTATACACTCGCACACACACACACATATCCATCCACACATATACAGACACAAGCAGACATATTCAAAGGCAAAGAGTTTGGGCAAATGTGTGGATATGTGTGGATGGATATGTGTGTGTGTGCGAGTGTATACCCGTCCTTTTTCCCCCCTAAGGTAAGTCTTTCCGCTTCCGGGATTGGAATGACTCCTTACCCTCTCCCTTAAAACCAACATCCTTTCATCGTTCCCTCTCCTTCCCTCTTTCCTGATGAAGCAACCGTTGGTTGCGAAAGCTAGAATCTTGTGTGTATGTTTGTGTTTGTTTGTGTGTCTATCAACCCGCCTGCGCTTTCGATTGGTAAGTCACATCATCTTTGCTTTTAGATATATTTTTCCCACGTGGAATGTTTCCCTCTATTATATTCAACTGTTCCCTAATATGTTTAAAAAAATTTCACCTTTTCCTTCACAACTTGTATGTGGGTTTAAATACTTCATTCTATTAACTGGCACAACATTACAGTCCTCTGCTACATTAAATTGGTTACACTGACTTAATTTTACCTGTTCTTCAGATGCATGAGTGTCCTCCTCCTCATTACTAACCACACTTACCTCATCACTAACCACACTTACCTCATCATAATGGTCACAACAACTTCATTATCACATAACTTCACTACTTGACTTGAAATAATCTCGACGAATACTTTATACTCACCCACAGTATTAATCTCACCATTACTTACCTCCTTACAACTCTCAACAACATCATTAGCTTCCATATTTTTATGAAAATCAAAACTTTCCTCATCATGCATCCTACCCACAGTCACATTAAGTTCCATCTCTCTCTCTTCACATAACTTTTCATTTTCATTAAATAACTTATTCAAATCAGAGCTGTAATGTTTGTCAGATACTTCAGAATTACACAGATTATTATTCTCTACCCAGTTATAAAATTGTGCCACAATTGCAATATCCTCATCTGGCTTGTTCTCAGAAGTAGTTACCTTATTGCTTTCAACATGTTTATTTTCTCTTATTGTATCCCAAAATTTCTGATCAAAATTTAAAGTATTAATTTGCTGCTGAACATGAGTGCCTGATATTTGTGGCTTGTATTTGTTTTGTCTTTCACTGGTTTTATTATAATAATAAGTTACATTTCTCCTTCTTCCTCTGTCTGTAAATTCCCAGTAGTTATTGTGATATAAGATGGCGCCGATAGGAAAGTGTAGTGACGCTTCTCTCTCGTTAAAAAGGCAAAAAATGAACAGTTCTTCATGTAGAGAATGTAAAAAGCGTGTGATGAAGGGTATTCTGTGTATCAAATGCAACTTCTGGTTACACGAAAAGTGCGCGAAAGTTAATCTAAAGTTCGTCAGCGATGATTTTCCATGGACATGTCACGGTTGTTTATGTGACAAAACGGCCGATCTTGTAAGTGCAGTTGATACAAAAAATGAAATTATAAAGTTACTACGAAGTGACATAGAGGCATTAAAAACTGAACTTTCAACCATCAAGAAAGAAAACTATACATTAATACAAGAAAAGAAGTCCTGTGTGTGTAAAAGCTATCAAACGGAAAAGCAAGAAGATCGCGAAAATACGAATGACCGATCGTACTTTAAAAACAACATTTCAAGTGTTCCCGTTGATGTCTCGGTAAACTCAGTAAGCCAAAAATAAATATAAATGGAAGGTGGTGACATACAGCAAAAGGAAAACAAGGCGACAGATACGCAACAAAAGGAAAATGACTTGTTAATAATTGGCGATTCGCTGCTGAAGAATACCGCTGTCCCCAATTGCAAGATCGACGTACGACCTGGTATTAGAACGCATCAACTCAGTAAACATTTTAAAAATATGGTAAATGCAAGACAAGATACTACAGAAGCAGATTCTGAAACCAGACATAACTATAATGGGGTGTTTATACATGTTGGGACGAATTCGTTAAGGAGCAGCAGTGAGGAAGAAATGGCAAGCGAAACAAGAAACATGATTTGTTCTGCAAGAAATATGTATGCAGGATCTCGTCTGATACTTAGCAGAATCATAAACAGAAGGTCAGTGAGTGAAAAATATATCGCCAAAATAAACTGTGCTCTTAAAGAACAATGTGATCGTCTTGGGGCAATTTTTATAGACCCAAACAAATTCCTATGTGAAAACTCACTAGCGAAGGATGGCTTGCATTTAAATAGACTGGGTCTGTATCGTTCAGTAGAATGTTTGCAGATGTCTGCAAAATCATTAGATGCAAGGGAAACTAATATGGCCTGAAGGGGATGAAAAATCATACACTCCAGCTGGAAAAGAAAAATATAAGCACCATACAAAAAAAGACGATACTAAAGAATTTGCCCCAGAATACAGCTCACAACATGTAAACCAACAAAAGAAAAGTTACATAAAAGTACTTCATCAAAATATTCAATACTTTGGTAACAAAAAATTAGAAGCAGAAGTACTCCTGAGTGAAGTAAGACCAGACATATTATGCATAAGTGAACATGGACTAACTGAAAGTAAAATACATAATGTGGCAATAAAGGACTACAAACTAGCTAGTTACTTCTGCAGATCTAAATATAAGGGTGGTGGCGTATATATATATATATATATATATATATATATATATATATATATATATATATATATAAAAACAAAGATGAGGTGACTTACCGAACGAAAGCGCTGGCAGGTCGATAGACACACAAACAAACACAAACATACACACAAAATTCTAGCTTTCGCAACCAATGGTTGCCTCATCAGGAAAGAGGGAAGGAGAGGGAAAGATGAAAGGATGTGGATTTTAAGGGAGAGGGTAAGGAGTCATTCCAATCCCGGGAGCGGAAAGACTTACCTTAGGGGGAAAAAAGGACAGGTATACACTCGCACACACACACACACACACATATCCATCCACACATACAGACACAAGCAGACATATATATATATATATATATATATATATATATATATATATATATATATATATATATATATATATATATATATATATATATATAAAAACAGGTACTCTATCAAAGAATATAAACAGTGAAGCTGCTACATTTCCCATAGCTAGAGAAAGAGACTTTGAATTTACTGGTATAATGGCAGAGGATTTTAGAGTGTTTTGTGTGTACAGGTCACCATGTGGCAATATTAGCATCTTTCTAAAAAAAGTTGCTAGCTTATTGAGAATGAATATGAAGAGAAATCTTATTATGTGTGGAGACTTCAACATTGACATGGGAAAAGACACAAAAATAAGACAGGATTTTGAAGAATTGTTAATACAGCATAACATGAAAGTGACAATAACTGCACCAACAAGAGTGACTTCACAAAGTGAGACAATTATTGACAACATAATTACTAATATTTGTAACTATGAGTCACATGTAGTTCAGACAGAAATATCTGATCATCATGGACAACTAATCAGCTTTTGCAGAAGTAATGACACAGTATCAGAACCAAAACAAACAACCAAAGAAATTAGGATCATCAGTGAACAAAATATCAACGTCTTTAGAACAATATTAAGTAAGGAAACCTGGAATGAAACCCTACAGGCCCAGAGTGTAAATGAAAAATATGATGCATTTATTTCAACAATTAAGTACCATTTTAATGTAGCATTTCCCAAAGTAAAGAGACAAGAAAGGCATCAAGATCAAGCACAGTGGGTTACGAGTGAAATACTAGAACAGCGAAGGAAGCTTCAGGACGTGAGAAGGATGGGCGAAGCTGAAACCTATAAAATGTTCAAAAAGAAGTATAGAAAAACAATAAGAGAAGCGAAAGCAAGAGCAATTGACACCACTATAGCAAACTCAAAAAACAAGGCAAAAGCAGCTTGGAATGCAATCAATGCTGAAAGAAAGGAAAAAGATGGGTCAAACAAAGAAGAAGGTATTAGGTCAATTAAAGTAGACAACACAGTGGTCACAGATGGTATGGAAATAGCAAACATACTGAATAATAACTATATCAGTGTAGTAGAAAACCTAAAATTGGAAAGAAATAGTCAAAAACAGAAGGGTATTAAGGTACCAAAAAGATCATGCAGTACTATGTTCTTAAGACAGTGTCATGGAAGATGAATTGCGGAAAACTATACAGAAACTGAAGTCCAAGAAATCAGCTGGTGATGATGAAATATCAAATCATTTAATAAAGCTGGTATGTGAGGAGATAATAACACCACTGCTGAACATAGCAAACTGTTCTTTCAGAGATGCAATTTTTCCAGAAAAACTGAAGATAACGAAGTTAGTGCCAGTGTACAAGAAAGGGTGTAAGGATGATCCCAACAACTACAGACCAGTTTCACTGATATCAGGTTTCTCAAAAATCCTAGAAATGCTTATGTATACCAGATTAGTTAACTATTTGGACAAACATAACATTCTCATGACCTCACAACATGGTTTCAGAAAGGGTAAATTTACAGAATCAGCAATTGTCAGTCTAACAGAATACATTTTACAGTCCTTAGATGAGAAAAAGGTTGTCTCTGCAATGTTTCTGGATCTTTCAAAGGCATTTGACACCATTGACCATGAAATGCTGATACAAAAATTAAGCAACTATGGCATTCGGGGGCAACCAGGTGAATGGATAAAATCATACTTGTGCAACCGAAAGCAGTATGTATCATTAGGAAACTCATACCAATCAGAAACCGCAGGGTTCGGTAATGGGGCCACTGTTATTTAATGTATTTGTTAATGATATAGGTGTTGAGGAGGAAGAAAAGAAAATATTGTATGCTGATGACATGACAATACTAAATAGTGACCAAAATATGGAACAGCTTGAGAGAAGAGCATACATATCTGCAAATGTCACAGCTCAATGGCTGTTGGAAAATTAACTGGTTATAAATCTAAAAAAGACTGTGTACGCAGTGTTTAAAAACAAGGGAAAGGCTGTAGACATGGATTTAGAGGTTGATGCAACAAGGCTGGAAGAAGTAGAATCTGCTAGATTCTTAGGTATTCTTGTTGATAATGAACTGAAATGGAAAAAACATATTAATAATGTCTGTAAGAAACTGAGCTCTTTCATATTCTTAATGATGCAGCTATCACAGTATTCAGACAAGAACCTTCTGTGTACAGTGTATCATGGACTTTTCGAACCATACTTACAGTATGGAGTGACTGTGTGGGGAAACTCAAACAAACAAGAGACAAAATGAGTGTTCACATTACAAAAAAAAGCAGTTAGGACCATTTTAAGAAGAAAGACCTCTGAAACATGCAGAAACTGTTTCAAGAATTTAGGTATCTTAACTTTTTCATCGTTGTATATATACAAAACAATAATGTACATCACAAAAGGTAGTGAGGACTGGATTACAAATGCTAGTGTACACACCCACAATACAAGAAAGAAGAATGAAGTACGGAGCAATGCTAGAAAAAGGACCCCAGTACTCTGGTGTCAGACTACTAAGAAGTCTGCCCAAAACCCTGCAAGATAGTGTACTTCAAAATGACTTTGCAAAGAAACTTAAAGACTATCTCATTGAAAAAGAGTTTTACAGTGTTGCAGAATACTTATGCCATTAAATTTGTATATATTGTTACACATTATCAGTGATGTAAAAATGTAAGCTAAAGGTGTAGAAAAATAAGTGATAAAGAATTTTAATACTTTGACATGTCTTATATTACACGTACATTTACTGTACACAATGTAATCTTACAGGATCAAATAAAATTCAATTCAATTGAATTCAAGGTCCTATTGTGATTAAATTTTCTTGCCCCAAAACTGCGGACCCTCATTGAGGCGGTCCAGAGTTTTCCTGCCTGTTTTCTCTGTTTGATCTCCATTTTTGTTCCCCCCTGTTTCTGTCATCCCATCTGTTTCTATCCCTGTCTCTGTCATTACCATTATGATCTCTATTGTTTCCCTTGTGTTGTTCATTTCTATTGTCTCTGTATTCTCTCCTCTGTCTTTACCTGTTTGAATACCCCCCCCCCCCCCCCCTGTTGGTGTTCACCATTGTTAAAATTTTGCATATTCCCTCTTTCTAATGCCCTATCCAATTTATCCACATATTTTAAAAATTCTTCCAAAGAATCATCAGGCCCATGAACTAAATCCCACTGCAATTTTTCAGGTAGACTTTGTAACACCTCCGTTGTGTCCCGACCCGATCTGATCGAATAGCAGCCCAATATTTATTATTAATATGACCGTTACCTAATGGGGCTGGTAATCGGAATTGACTGCTATGGAAATTGTTACTTTCCAGTTCGTCCTGTTCAATACTGTGATAATGAAATGTCTGGTAACAAGAAAAACACCAACACAGTTTCACTAATTACGAACCTATATTCATCTCAAAAGCACAAAAAAAAAAAAAAAGGAGACATCCACTGCCTTCGTCATACATATCTAATTATGGCTAATCTCAGCACAGGCTTCTTCATTTTCCATTATCGTCATACGCTAATACATCACTGCATCCAACACTGCAATCCAACACTGCAATCCAAGGTGACGCCGGCGCGGTAGACGCGAAACCAAATATCGGCCCTAGAAATGTCACTAATCACTTTCGTAATAATACTTCTTCACCTTCCTGGTATTATTGTAGTACAAAGGGGTCTAACCACGGTGATGGCGACTCCCTTCTCCGTTAAAGTCTTGTATTTCCACAAACACCTCCACACACTTCTACCCGCAACATGGCACTCGCTCAACTCCACACTCGCTCTCGCAACACGACACAATCGATTGTTCACCCTATTGACCTGTGCTGAGTGCAAATTTATAGTAAGGGCCTATGGAACCCTTACACCTTCTTTTCAGCACATTTATTTGTGTCATTTCATCAAAAGGTTTATCTAAATGTATTAATTTTCTCAATTGATCTTTACAAAATGGTTTCATGGTGCCCACTCTCCCTCTGAAAATAGGTCAATTTAAAAATTCAGATTTAATTCTCCCCTGTTCAGATTCTGAGAAAAATTTAAGAAGCTTCTCTCAAAATTTGCAAAGCTTTCCCACTGATCAAAATTTTGGTTAGCCCGGGGTAGGGCCTCCCCTTCAAGAAATTTTTTGACAAATTTAATTTTTGAATTATCAGCCATTCCTGGCACAAAATTGTCCTTGCAATGGTGCAAAAAGTCAACTGGGTGCAGATTATCACAAGTAAAACTTTTCACTAACAGGTTCGAACATGCTGGTCCGTGACTGTACAAATTCTTGTTAACAACAAATTCTTCAACTTGATTTATTTTAGTTTTTAATGTGTCTAATTTATTGGTAAGATTTGATTCTAAACTGTCAACCTTTTTCTCAACACTACTGACTGCGTTAACACTGTTTACTTTCAAGTCATTAAATTTTTCATCTAGTGATTCATTTTCATTTTGAAGTTCCTGAATTTCCCTGGCTCTATTACTATTTTCAGCAATGAATTCATTTTCAAAAACAATTACTTTTTTCTCCACATTGTCTACCCTCGATTCTACCACCTTTACGTTACCTTCCAGTGTATTTTTGACCTCAGTTAACTCAGTTTTTATTGCATTTAATTGCTTATTCAAATTCTCCCTTAACATTTCATCAATTTCAGCCCTCATTTCAGATCTTAAATTATTTATGTTTTCATTCTGCTTACTCAGAAGCTGCATAATTAATCCTAACTTATCAATTTTTGGATCCCCCCCCTACTATTTCTTCCCCTTCATTAATTTTATCCATTATTAACTGTTAACAGAAAATGAACCACTAGAAGTGACAATACCAATTAACAAAATTCGTTAGAATTTTTACTTAACTTATAGCTCAAGCCTTCTCCGTCGGAATCCAGTCGTAGTGTTTATTTTAAATCCTTTGTTGTCCCATTGTTATTTGCAGCCATTTTTCGTCCTGTGCTAGTCTCCTTTGGATTGTCAGGTTTTTGTCGATGTTTTTCATAACAGATTCACTATGTACTTTTCGTGATACACATCTACAGTTAATTTTTGAATATTTGGTGCTGCCTATCCTGGCTAAGCCCCCACGTTCTAACAACCCTACCACAACAAAGGTCAGAATTTAATAACAATTGTGGTGTTGCTCACGCTGCTAACTACTGCATTTTTGGGCAACAACAGTCATGTTATGTGGCAGGTGCCATTAGAGCACAGTTAATAAAGTCATTTCCTGTAATAATCAAAAAACTAGGCACTCATCTTTTTGTGTTTCCCACGCTGGTCTCAACGTAAAATCATGGCTCAATCGTTGAAAATCTAGGTGGTTATGATTCCAAGCTCGGATGCAAAGAGGCCTAGGTTTTATTCTGCTATATTCAAAAGTTTTGTAGATGCGCTTCACAAACCATTCTTGGAGATTACACTTTTGCTGGACAATGGTGATGTAAAAAAATAATCAGCACTCCGAAATTAAGTTACACTTCCTTTTAATTGCTTTTATTGCAATATTACGTGACACACAAAACATCACTTCACAATACAAAACATACTTGAAAACATCTTCCTCACATTTTATAAGCCAACTACAATATGCATCTTTCCAACATGACGTACAAGACTTGACTTTCTCAATGTCCGACTCTCTAACAAGTTAATAACTAACTAACTAACAATCGCTTACGCGCCCAAAAATCAGAGTTACAAGTACATCAAAGATCATAGTGACAAAAGAAAGAATACACATAAGAATAATATCATTGCAATATAAACATATTGATGTATCAAAAATGAAATCAAATCTGAATGTTGTCTCATAAATATGTTAACTACTTTACAGAAACACAGTAGAATGTTACTGGTATCGAGAGGTTCAGGTGAGGTGCCGTAATGGTTGCGTAATTCAAGTACCATTACATGCTCCATAAGGTATACAATAATGTGTCAGGAATTGTATTGGTATCCACTTTACTTTGCAGATGGCATAAGTACTGTGAAGGCTTTTTATCGCAATGTCTTCACGTGTGAGTACTTGATGTACTGTTTCCTCTTGTGAAGCAGACACACTGCGTATGGGCTCAGTTTTCAGTTTGATGTGTGTGCCAACCTCCGGTGGGGATGTAGTAATGTCTTGGACTTCCATTGCAAATCGGTGTTCCAATTCGCCCACTACAAACGCAGACTTCGTGGAATCCCTGTTCACTCCATATCATTGGGAATCTGTCTCCACTTGTGTGAACCATAAGGTGGGATTTGTCAGCCAGTAGAGCGAAAGTCATATGGCAAGTCTTGGAATATTATGGGCATCATCATCCATCATTCTCATATGACCAGGAAATATTCGTCATTGTTATAATAATCCTTTGAAGACAATCACATTGGGGTTATCACTGAGGCAACTCTTGCACTGCTGCAAGTCAGCTACAAATTAAATGCATGTAACGTGTGTGTGTGTGATAACAGAAAAGGGCACTGGCAAGTTATTTCACCTTAGAAATTCTTCTTACTCCTGCCTGCACAAGAAACAATGGCAT
Organism: Schistocerca nitens; assembly: GCF_023898315.1. Classification (NCBI taxonomy): domain Eukaryota; kingdom Metazoa; phylum Arthropoda; class Insecta; order Orthoptera; family Acrididae; genus Schistocerca; species Schistocerca nitens. The sequence continues at coordinate 690,691,259 of NC_064618.1, read as the reverse complement.
AAAGGGAACAAGAATACTTATTGTGGAAAACTGATACTTTAATGACTTATCATCAAGCCCTATAACAAGAGAGTAATTGACTACAATATAAATCACAGAGTTTCACTGTGCTGCTCTTTGCAGCACAGAATAAGCCCATGGCAGCACTCTGTGCAACAAACGATTGAACCTCTCTGCCTCACACTGGTGATCAGCTGATCACTCCTTGGCACTGATTGGCAATAAGTTTCAGGTGGGAATTACTGCTTTGTTTCACCATGCTCTCTCCTCAACATATTTTATGTTCAACCAAGAATATTTTGATCAGATCGATGGCATCGCCATGGGTAGCCCCTTGTCTCCCTTGGGGGCCAACCTTTTTATGGAGGATTTTGAGGAGAGAGCACTCGAATCAGCAGCCCTCAAACCAACTGTTGTTTGGAGGTATGTGGATGACACTTTCATAGTGTGGCCACATGGAGAAGAAAAATTAATGGAGTTTTTAGATCACCTCAATTCCATTCATGAGAACATTCGGTTTACCATGGAATTAGAGAAAAATGGTTGCCTCCCTTTCTTGGATGTGCTAGTTAGACGGAAGAGTCTGGGGCATTCAGTTCATCAAAAGCCCACACATACAGATTTGTATTTAAATTCGTCCAGCTGCCTCACCCATCGCAAACAATGAGTGTACTTAAAACACTTGTACACAGAGCTCATGTAGTGTCAGATGCAGATAGTTTGCCTGAAGAGCTTGCCCATCTGAAGAGGGTTTTCAAAGAGAATGGATATTCTACCCGGCAAATTAGCAAGGCAGTTGCAATAAAACCAAAGAAACAGGGAGTGGAGAAAGAAGAGAGCACGGCTACTAAAGCTTTAGCTTTTCTTCCCTTTGTTGGCAACATTTCCTTCAAAATTGCAAGAATCCTCCATGGTTTCCAAGTGAAAATAATTTTCCATCCACCAACGAAGATTTCCGAGCTGCTGGGATCAGTGAAAGATGATCTGGTATTGCAGAAGGCGGGAATTTATAAAATACATTGTCAGTGTGGCACATCATATATAGGACAAACATTGTGAACAGTAGAAAAATGTTGCACTGAACACCAACGCTGTACTCACCTTTTGCAACCTAGCAATTCTGCAATTGCTGAGCATTGCATTTCCACTGGACACTCATTGGAGTATGACAAGCCAACAATTTTGGCCACAGCAACATCCTCTTGGGACACAGTCATAAAAGAATCAGTGGAAATTCACATGACAGACAATCTCATCAACCGTGACAATGGATACCAGCTTGATAATGCATGGAACCCCGTCATCTCTAAGATCTGCTCCAGACGAAGACGTCAGAGTACTCCGATGGCCGCGGCAATTGACAACGCCAAAGACAGCTGAGTTCTGCAGTTCCACCAGGGAGGGCGCTTCTGGCAGGCGGTGTGATTCATCTGTCCATACGATTTTGACGCATGCGCGGAATACTCGCTGCACGCTATATATTACGGAACGGAGGGCGTCTTCGTCAGTCTTCAATGGATCACCTGAGGATGGCTGGCAGTTGTCAGTCAAAATATCGTGGATGGAAGCTAACGACAACCGGTTGCAAGCCCGAAGTCTTTTTGAATATTTAGTTCACCGGGAAAATTTTAAATTTCCAATTTTCAGCATATCTGATGATGTCACCCACTTCACTTGAACTGCTTGGAATTGTTTAAATACAAGTATGTCAAGAACATAGAGACCATGATTGACATGACCAGTCATCATTATTTCACCAGTCACTTTGTCTCCAATGTGGACACTTTTGTCATTAAGTCTCATGAAGAAACCTCTTCGTCCAACTGCTTTTACAGAGAACAAGTGAGCACTTGCTTCAGGAACATAAAGCACTTCTCTCAGTTCAGAATTCTTTGTGGACTTTTTCAGCTGAATCTGAATTTTCACAGTTTCCTGTCCATGATCCAACATGCTTACACCTGTTTTCCCAATTGAAATCTTTTCTGGAACAGCAAATTTTGTATCAGACACAAAATTTTGTTCATTTGCAGCGATGTGATTTGTGGCACCACTATCGCAATACCAACAGTTGACTTCAAAACTGTTATTGACCGAGGCACCAAAAACATGTGCCAAAAATGCAACATTCTTTTCAGACTGATCGATGCAAATGTTTTTATCTGACTTTTTCACTGATCACTCTGCTGCCCAATGCTCTACCTGGCCACGTTTATGACATGTAAATTTTCATTTTGCATGTTCAACATTCTTTTTCAATTTTTCCCTACTGTCACATTTATTTCATTGAATTTTCTTCTTGGTGCTAGTGTGTACAACAAACACAGCTGATCCAACCATACTTTGATCACGCAATTCAATGGTGCACAGTTTTTCAATCAGAAGTTTCACACTTCGATTTTTGGATGGAATTGTGTCCCACAAGTATTTAAAGTTGTCATATTCTTTGCCTAGCATGGATAAAATTTTGCCATTTAAGATTCTTGCAGACAAAACCTTTTCTTCATGCTTCTGCAGTATGTCGTTCAAGACCACAAATGGATTCTGCGATTTCGTGACGTGAGTGTTAATATCCTCTTTGTCATCATGTTGAACATGAAAAAATGTCTCTATCAATATATTCAGTCATTGAATACTGCTACACTCGAACTGCACACATAATTTGTCCAAAATTTCACTTGCATGAGTGCATGTTAAAATGAGTTCAGCTACTGGTGATGTACCACCCGCTTTTCCGCAGTTGCATCTTCTCCCACTTCAAGACACTTGTACGTACCTGTGACGATGTCTTCAATTACATATGCTCGCAACAGCATTTATATATGCCACTTCTATTTTGCCCAGTCCTTAGGTCACCAACACTGGCTGGCATTTACATCAAAGACACACAAAAATAATGGGCAAATTCAAGTTATTTGTTATAAATTCATGGGTGAGTGAAAATAAATGCTTCACAGCTTTTCTTGTGCAGTCTGGGCCCATAACCTGTTAAGATTGTTTATTTCTGACTAGCTAACAGTTTCATTACATACTTGAATACCAATATATAAAAGACAGAGAGGATAAACACAGTTTTAAACAGCACATATTCAGCTTGTCTTACATGCCAAAGATTTAAAGCATCACAGATATGACAAACTTCGTAATTTTTATTTCCAGTCTTAACAGCTCCAATTTCTGTTATGTGGTGGGTAGGAATTAGTAACTCACATAGGTATATCATTTGTTTCATTTTTTTCTATGAATATATGTTTTCCTCTCCTTAACCTATATTCTAAGAGAAGTCATGTGGTCATTATTGCCTTGTGTGTTTCTTCATTTCCCCAGAATCCAAAGTCATCTTTCCCAAGGTTGGTTTCTACCAGTTTTTATTTGTGTTAGTATTTTGTAACTGTGACTTATTAAACTGATAGTTCAGTAATACTCACATCTGTCAGCACCTTTATTCTTTGTAACTGGAATTATTACATTCTTCTTGAAGTATAAGGATATTTTACTGTGCTTAGCAGGTAAAAATATTCTGGCATTAATGGCATCCATCTTGCAGGGATGGAATCTTACCTTGTAATTGAAAAAAGAAGGTCTCACTAATATACTTTGTCATATACATGAAACTACCCTCTGAATGGATCAAAATAAAATGTGGTGTACCACAGGGATTAGTACTGGGATGACTCTTGTATGTAATCCACAAAAATTATTTTCCAATGAATTTTAAGTAAAGAACAAAACCTGTTATATTTGCAGATGAGACAAGTGTACTAATCAAGATCCAACTTGACCCTTAGCAGGCAAATCACAGATGATTCAGAAGACAACTATGAGTGGTTTACAGCTAATTTTAAACCCTAAACTTATAAAAACTAATGTTATGCAATTGCAGAGCAACAGTAATGACCTAGTAGCACACTGGTGGTCCAGTGGATAAGTTGAAATGGAGTCAACATATAGATAAAAAACTAATCAAGTAACTAAGGTCAGCATGTTATGTGCTTAAAAGATTCTATCATTGTGCTGACCTAAGGACAAATGTGTTGGGTTATTTTACATATTTTCATTCCCCATTATCCTTTGAAATCAGCTTCTAGGGCAGTGCACATAAAGTAAATAAAACATGTATTCAGTAGAAGTGAGCAGTAAGAATATGTATGATGTAGATAACTGTACATCTTATAGAAGTCTTATATATTATCTTGTAATTCTTACATTCACTTCCCAGCACATTTACTCCTTGGTCTTAGTTGCTGATAAGAAGACACTCCGTTCAGCCAAACTATGATTCACATATTCACAATACAAGAGGCAAATATAATTTTTGCTACTCATGGCATAGAGGAGGCACTGAGTCACAGAGAGATGCAATTAAAAGACTGCTAAACATTTAAGCTTTCAGACTAAAATATCATTCTTAAGAAATAGAAAACACATGGATATTCACACAGCACAATTCACACACACATGATGACTGTCTCTTGCTGAAGTGACCCAATTGCTAAGTGTGCATGCATCTGACAACAGCAGTTATTCCATTCTGGACTTTATATTGTTTGTAAAATTATTTTTGTAAATGTTAAGCTACTAATGCTAGATAGACAACAACTATATAGTACAAATAAGGAGGCAGCAGCTTTTTTCCAATGTAGCAGCTTTCTTCTAGTTTATCCTAGTTAGTGTAGGTGACATAAGTGTGAGTAGCAATAAGCAATACAGTGATATTTTATTATTTGTACAATATAAAGATTAAGTATCTACTATTTAAATATTTTTGTAAATGTGTACCTAGTCTCATTCCACATCTATGAAGTTTCTTCTTCTTGATGGGATCTATGGAACGTGATGAATGAATGGATGAATGAATTAGGGCATTCCAAATGTAATTAATGCAATGAGGTCAAATGCACAGAGCAACAGGCAAGATTATTTTCTAAATGAATTTATACCCAACTGCTGGAGTACATTATCTGTCCAAATAAGAATTTTCCTGCTTCAACAACTTAATTACAGGCTCTCTATATCTATCTTCTGGTGAATTTATGGTTATTGCATAATTTACATAGTAATAATAACATCACCAGCTTTGTTTACTTGTTTTACTCATACACACTCAGTTTTAGTGTTGCAATACCCCATTTTCAGTCTCCTGTGTCAAGTTGATACTGGGAATTATTATTATACTTTCTATAAAAATATAAAACCATTCAACTAAACTAAAGATTGTAATTGTCTTTGGTGATCATGGTAGCATAACATCATCATATATATTATAAGATTTAATTGTAGTGGTCTAACGCCTACATGAATATCTGCATTTTGAGATAAATGGCTGTTCTATATCCTAAAGGAAAGAGATAGTATTGGAAGGTAGGACTCCCGCCACTGCGAAGCTCTACTTGGCATTGTGGCTGATGGAAGTAACTAGTATAAAGATATTAAGATCAATCACAACAACACTTTCCAAACCGTCTCTACAGCACAAACGCATTTTTGTGATTGTTTTGATCATCGTGTCACCTTTGTCGAATCATATTTAGCGTTTTTGGGCGTTTGGCCACTTGTAGTGCTAGTTGACACCTTCATTCACTTTTGCGTTGCTCAAATGTTTTTACTTTCTAGTATAAGCAGAGCGATGGTTATGCAAGTTTTTCATGCTGAGCAAAACATGTTTCGAGAATTTATTCTTGTTGTCAAGTGCAGTATTTACTTTGTATTTTATTTTATATTTGTTTTCAATTTTCCACAAACAATGTGAGTTATAGTTCGCAAGTGTGTGGTTTTCTACATAACTGAGGAGGCACAGTTCCTGATACCCTCAAAGGGATGACTACAGGAGAGATGTAGAACAACACATGCAAATGCAACAAAAAATACCTATCTACGTATTTGCCCTTGACAACGAGAAGAAATTCTTTAAATGCACCATGCTAAGCACGAAAAAATACGTAAGTAGTGCAGTATATCAGTATTTAAATAATGAATGAGAGCTGCAGGGTTCAAAAACTTCGATTATGATGTATGAAATTTTGTCAAATTTTCCTACTTCTCAGGCACTTATCAGTTCCAGTTACATGAGTGGTTTTTATTAGACAATAAACCTTTATTAGATAATAAATAAGTCTCTGACAAGTCTTTTGATACCTGTTATGTACACATATCACACATATAATATAACTGATAGAAATTGGGTTGTTTTGAGGAAGGAGACCAGACAGCGAGGTCATCGGTCTCATGGGATTAGGGAAGGACGGGGAAGGAAGTCGGCCATGCCCTTTGAAAGGAACCATCCCAGCATTTGCCTGGAGTGATTTAGGGAAATCACGGAAAACCTAAATCAGGATGGCCGGATGCGGGATTGAACCGTCGTCCTCCTGAATACGAGTCCAGTATCTAACCACTGCGCCACCTCGCTCAGTATAACTGACAGAAATAATCAGTTACTGAGAAGTAACGGTTACTGCAGTAACCGCTCATCTGATACTGGCAGTTCTTTCAATAACTGCCAACAGTCCCTTGTGCCATCCGTTGACCGAATATTGTACTACGCTTTCGTGTCAACTCATTGGAGATCTGGCTATGATGGAGAGGGATGGACAATTTGGAAGGTGTTCTATAGGTCATGGAAATAACTGTGAGACTGCATGCTACCTGTTGATAATAACTGTGTACTATTTTGTCCATCTTTATTACTTTTAGCACAAACCATTAAATAAAGTTTGTCAGAATGGTGGCTGATAGGAGCTGCAGTATAGGCATTAACAAGTATAGTCATTCCCTTGAGCCACCACCTTATATGTCAATTTAGCTTGACCTGTTAAAGGTCATAGACCCCGGTGATATTTCCAGAGAGGATAGTTACTGGAGCAAACAAATATTTTCATACTGCTTCGGAAATAGCCACTGGCCATGGCGAATGACAAATAACATGTCAGCAAGTATAACATAAGACATTTGTCAGTAGATTGTCAAAATATGTGAATATTTTACAGTAACTGGCAACATTTACAGAATTGATACACTGTCATAATAAAACATAGTTATGCACTTTTAATGACAATAACATGTCAGAAAGTATAACATAATACATTTGAATATAATAATTACTATCCTCATCATTTGTCAGGAGATTGTCAAAATATGTGAATATATTACAGTTACTGCTAATATTTATAGAACTGATTCGCTGACAGAATAAAACACACTTATGCAATTTAAATAAATTTATCATATACAGATTACCTGATCTTGACTGCTATGACCAAGTGCTGTCAAAACTGAAATATAGCAGAATATTTACTTAAGCTGGTCTAACAGCCTCTGTTAAGACATTCACCTACAGAACAGGTGGAGGGGTCAATGGAAGTGTCTGATTCCACCAAACGTAAGATTCGGAAGTTTTTCAATCAATTATCAAGGTTGTTTGTTTATGTGTTTGGCGTTTCCATTAGGTGTTATTGGTTTGTTATTTTTAGTGTGGTAAGACATTTAATGTGTGTGTGTGTCTGTGGCGGTGGGGGAAAAGTGGGGGGGGGGTTGGAAGGGCCGATCTAGTTTGCAGCCCCAGAATTTGCTGGCGGTAACTACCTTTTTTCCTAGTTGTGATGTTTTGTGTATTTATGGACTATTGAATGTGTTTTAATTTATGTACGAATGTTTGATCTGTGGATTTTTGACCTTGTGGTTTTGGTTTTATTTTTCGCAGTTGTAGGTGTTGGTTTTTTGGCATCAATAGTTGTTGTCGACATACATAGGTCATCAGAAATGACAGATTCCCATTTCAACAGATGTTGGTGTTGGTGTTTTGGTATCGTCATCTGTGATTGACCTATATAGGTCAAGGGAAATGTCTGATTCCAATTTTCATAGTTTTAGTTGAAGGTATTGTTTTGTTTTCGTCACCTATGGTTGACCTATACATTGTGTTACATAAAGGTACGGCCAAACTTTCAGGAAACATTCCTCACACACAAATAAAGAAAAGATGTTATGTGGACATGTGTCCAGAAATGCTTAATTTCCGTGTTAGAGCTCATTTTAGTTTCGTCATTATGTACTGTACTTGGAGCACGTTATCGTGATTTCATACGGAATACTCTACCTGTGCTGCTAGAACATGTCCCTTTACAAGTACGACACAACATGTGGTTCATGCACGATGGAGCTCCTGCACATGTCAGTTGAAGTGTTCGTGCACTTCTCATACAGATTTGGTGACCGACGGATTGGTAGAGGCGGACCAATTCTATGGCCTCCACGCTCTCCTGACCTCAACCCTCTTGACTTTCATTTATGGGGGCAATTCAAAGCTCTTGTCTACGCAACCCTGGTACCAAATGTAGAGACTCTTCATGCTCGTATTGTGGACAGCTGTGATACAATACACCATTCTCCAGAGCTGCATTAGCGCATCAGGGATTCCATGCGACGGAGGGTGGATGCATGTATCCTTGCTAACGGAGGACATTTTGAACATTTCCTGTAACAAAGTGTTTGAAGTCACGCTGGTACATTCTGTTGCTGTCTGTTTCCATTCCATGATTATTGTGATTTGAAGAGAAGTAATAAAATGAGCCCTAACATGGGAAGTAAGCGTTTCCAGACACATGTCCACATAACATATTTTCTTTCTTTGTGTGTGAGGAATGTTTCCTGAAAGTTTGGCCGTGCCTTTTTGTAACACCCTGTATAATTCAAGGGAAGTGTTCAATTCCTGAAGATTTTTGTTGGTGTAGCAGAATGTTGTAATTTTTTTCTTTTTGTTCATCATTTTGTATTTTGGGATTATGGTGTGTTTTTTTTACTATTATATTTAACTTGTCCTCACCCTAAAACCCCCATCTTCCTCCATTTGTCCCATTAGCCTGATTGTATTTTTGGAGGGAGATGTAATTGTTTTATTTATATGTATCTTCATGTCTGTTGCCGTGTGTATGTAGTGACGTCATAGGAGACACTTAGAATAGCAATTTCCGCCATACTGATGACGTCATGGCTCAAAGCAGACAGGTGAAATCGGACACCTCTGTATCAAAAAGTCTTTCAAACACTCTGTAAACAGTGCTTTATCTGTACCAAGTTTTTAATGGTTGCTGACTTGCTGGCAGTTTATTGAAAATGCCTGTTCCTGAATATTAGACACCTTTTTCGACCAAGGTAAGTGATTTTAGGTCTTTATGTAGATTGCTGTTCCTATTTCTAATATTGTTATTATGCATTGAGCTATTAGTTGGAAATACTTGCAACAAATTTCATTAAGGAATAAATATACTAGGAAGCAGTGGTTAGAATACAAAGTTCCTTTTACAGGTTCCTACATGATGTTCTTGAATTTATACCACAAACAATTTATGATTACACGCTTTTACTCCATTTGATGAGTTACCCCAGAATATGATCCCTTATGAAATAATAGAATCAAACTTTGTAAGCTTTTTTATATTTATGTCTCTTTCATCTGCCATCATTCTCACTGCAAATACAACTTGTTTAGGCTGTATACTTTTTCCATTAAGTGAGGAGCACAAGAAAGTAAGCTTCGAATTTAACCTACAGTATTCAGTTTACATATTACTTCATACCTAAAAACGCACGTTGTTAACATTTTACTTAAGTGCTGTGGCAAAGTTCCGCGTACTTTCTGTTACATCTGCAATGACAACATTTCTAATAGGGACCGATAACCTCCAAACATATAATATGAAACACTATTAATTCTAACATCAACTTAAATGTACCCATGTACATAAGGTTATGACACAATTCATATGACATTCCTGCCATTTTGCACTGCTCGTCGTTATACTGATAACTAAACTGATGGATTCCAACTATGTCATTATTTAACTGTAACCCCATCGGAGTATTCGGTATTCAGTGGTGAAAAATAACTTGGCAGTTATTGATAACTGTTAAAAATAACAGTTATCAAAGAGTAACTGGAACTGTGATAACAGTCACTACAGAATAACCATTTGGCCCACCTCTAGTTGATAGTACCTCTCGTTTCACACTCCTTGATAGCTTACCAGTAGCACCAATAACTTTTATTCCAAAACATGCGTCACTACTATACCCTCTAATTTCTTAATAGATTCAAAAAATGCCTGAATGCCTGTGAAATACCATTCAGATCACTACCACTGTCTAGTAAACACTTAACATATACACCGTGTACCCTTACTTTTATTACAGGGTGCCACACTTCCTTCTTACTTACTATGTGATCTTCGTCATGCAACAAATCCTCATTAATCCTTTCCCTGGAGAAACTATCATCCTGCTTACCAAAATGATTATCAAACACAGTCAAATGACAGATAGCATGGTCCTCTTCCTCGTTATTTTATTTTTATTTAATTTATATTTATGTTTTACATAACAAAATATTATGTGGTAAAAATTTAGCAGTGCTGTAGGTACCCTATTAGCTTATAACTGCCTCTGCACCCTTATCTATACATAACAGTCTGCCTTAATTTGTCTGCATTAATATGCAATCGATGTCGTTAGAAGAATTATAGCTATTTGTACATTATGATTCATATCACAAAATATGACATGGTAAAAAATATAGCAGTGTTGTACACTTTTAGCTTATAGCTGCCTTTACACCCATTTCTATACATAACAGTAAGCATTAATTTATCAATAAATTAGGTCATCTTTACAACTATTTTGAAATTCTTCTATACTATAGAAAGTATTTTCCTTCATCCATACTTAGGTTTTAGTTTTGAAAATATCCAGTGGAACCAATTGAGCCTGTACAGGTAAAGTGTTGAATAATTCTATGCCTATGTATTCATAGCTTTTTTGAAGCCTGGTTGTGGGTATATCAATCATATTTGTTTGTTGAGTATTGTGTTGATGAACAGATTTCCTTGTAGTGTAGTGGTTTTAGTTTTCTTTATGTTTAATAGGCAACAATATATGTAGAGAGATGGGACTGTGAGAATTTTTAAGTCTTTAAAATAAGGTCCACATGAAGTCTTGTTGTCAGTGATTCCATAAAGATGTCTAATTGCTTTTTTTCTGCCAAGTGTGGGGTTACCCCATAAAAGAATGTCACACTGTAGATGGCAGTGAAAGAAGGCATAGTATGAATGAAGTAATAAATCTTATGCAACACATGTGCGTAGTTTGGCTAGTAGGTAGATAACTCATGATAACTTTCGACATACATAATCTGTATGTCTGTCCCATGTTGATTTCGAGTCAACATGTATTCCTAGTAGTTTAACAGACGATAATTCAGTGTTTCTGTTTGATAGACTGAAGATTATCTTAACAGTCTTTTCATAGTTCATACTTAATTCATTAGCTTTAAACCAGATATTAGATATTTTGCAACATTCTTCACTTTTCTCCTTCAATTTATTTGTATCCTTTCTGGAATTAGCTAATGTTGAGTCATCAGCAAAGAGGATAGATTTACATGGTAAGTTACTCGGAAAGTCATTTACAAATAATATAAATAGTAGAGGGCCAAGCACTGAGCCTTGAAGAATACCTCATTTTATACTTGGAGTCTGTACATTTTGGCCATTATGCTTTACAATTTGTTTTATATTCCTGAGGTATGATTTAATTAGTGAGAGTACCAAGTGTTTGATTTCATAGAAACATAGTTTATCTAATAATAATTCGTGTTGAACTGAGTCAAAAGCCTTACTCTAATCAATTTGAATGGCTTCAGCAGATAATTCTGACTCAAATGAGCTTAGTGCAAAAGAGGTAAGAATGTCAACTGCTTTGACTGTTGATAAGTTTGGCCTAAATCCATACTGAGAATCATTTAATATATTATTGTTAGATAGTTGTATGTGTATTTGCTGCAGTATGCTATATTCTATTATTTTTGAGAGAATAGGCACAACTGAAATTGGTCTACAATACACGACTTGTCACCCTTTTTGTAAAATGGTATGACAACTGTCTATTTGAGACTTCTGGAAAGTGTCCTATAGAGAGCATCCAGCTTATCAGTATGCAAAGAGGATATTGTATTGTATTTATTGTATTTTATTGATCCAGGCAATCATAGTATTGAACAGTTATACATATGATATTGGACAGGTCAAGAGAGCATATTTACAAGTAATTTTTACAAACTGATTTTTACATTATGATGTAGCGAGGAAATTATCTGTCTTAAACAAAAGAGTCAATACAAATCATAGAATTATATGGTTGTACATATGATATTGGACAGGTCAAGAGAACATATTTGCAAGTAATTTTTAATAAATTGATTTTACATAATTTTGTAATGAGGAAGATTCTATCCGTAACAAAACTTGACTTATTTGACTTAATTCCTTTGGCCCCTATGGGGGCATAGGGCATCCAGGAGAACTCGCCATCTGTCTCTGTCTTTGGCCATTTGCCTCAATTCTGCCCAGGTCTTGCCAACTCTTTTTGCTTCCCCTTCCACTGTCCTCTTCCATGTGCCCCTTGGTCTTCCTCTCTTCCTTGTTCCCTGGGGATTCCATTCCAATGCTTTTTTCTCGATGGCTCCATCTGGTTTTCTCAAGGTGTGCCTCAACCAGCCCCACTTTCTCTCTCGTATCTGGTCTTCTAAAGGTATCTGGTTTGGTATTCGCCAGAGCTCCTCATTACATATTTTTTCTGGCCACCAGATATTCATGATGGGTCGAAGACATCTATTTATGAAGCTTTGTAACTGGGTTGTTATCTTTTTATCCATTTTCCAGCTTTCACTGGCGTACAGAAGGACAGCCTTCACATTTGTATTACAAATACGGATTTTTATTTTATATGTGATATTTCTATTTTTCCATATTGGATACAATTGTATGAAGGCAGCATTTGCCTTTTTAATGCGGTTTTTCACGTCATCTCCAGCTCCACCATCTTCCGCCACTATACTACCCAGATACAGGAATGAGTTGACAGTCTCCACTCGCTGCTCACCTATTAACAGGGGCACCTCCATGTTACCTGAATTTACTCTCATTTCCTTTGTTTTGCCTGTATTTATCTTGAGGCCAGCAGTCTCTGCTTCTTCTTTCAGCAAGCTTAATTTAGCTTGCATATCAGTCAGCCTTGGAGATAATAAAACTATGTCGTCTGCAAAATCCAAATCCTCCAGACGTTTATGGATCCCCCACTGGATTCCTCGTCTCCTGCCTGCTGTGACTCTTCTCATAACAGAGTCTAGAATGAGTAGAAATAGTGTTGGTGACAAAATGCAACCCTGCCGGACTCCAGTTGTTACTTTTATGGGCTCTGTCATATTTCCCTTGTGGAGTATACAGCATTCATAGCCATCATATAGATCTTTTATGATGTTTAAGATCTTCTGTGGTATGCCATACTTCCGCAACACCTGCCAGAGCACTCTATGTTTCACGGAATCGAAGGCCTTTTGAAAATCAATGAATGCCAGGTACATGGTTGCTTGGAATTCTTTGCTTTGCTCTAAGATGATCCTAAGAGTGTTAATAAGATCAACACAGCTGTGTTGTGCCCTAAAACCATTGTGCCGTAACAAAACAGTAAATGCAAAAGTTGTATAGTAAAATAAAAACAGCCAGTACAAATGTAATAGTAAAATAATCTAATATATTTCATAGACACAGTACGTAATAATCCAGTGTATTTCATAGACATGCACAGTATATAATTTTCAGACCTAACTGAACATTTATTAAAAATTGTTTACAGTTTTAACCCCTTTTTAAAAAATTGTCAACTGCATAAAAGCATTGGCCCAAGAGATATTTTTTTTAACTTAGTGAGGAGGCTCTTGGATTCTTTGTTGCTTTGATTTCATTTGGAAAATTATTATACATTTGTATCCCAACATTTAAAACACTTTTTTGGTAGCAGATAGTTCTGGACTGAATCATATGTAGGTCAGATCGCTATCTTGTTGCATAGTTATGAGTATCTCCATTGAATTTTAATGTGCAGTCATTGTTTAACAGGTAAAATGAGATGATATTATAAATGTAAGCAGAGGGCAGTGTCATAATGCCATTTGTTTTGAAATGTTGTCCTCATGATTCGTTATGTCTTAGGTTACATATTATGCGTATTGCCATTTTTTGCATTTTGAAAATATATCTACCCCCAGGTGAGTTCCCCCAAAATATGATTCCATGCTGTAATGTAGAGTGGAAGTAAGCATAATATACATGTATGAGAACAGATTTTGTGACTGATTTTTTGAGTATCCTTAAAATGTAACACACAGTTGATAGCTTTTTTGAGATATAATTTGTGTGAGTCTCCAACTTAAGATTTTCTTCCAATTTGTTTAATTACAAAGTTTGACAGGCCATAAACATCTTCCAATATAGAATATCCTAATTTAGAGGTTGCTTTAATTATATCAATCACTTCTCTCCATTAACAATGTGACACTGTGTGTAATATTTTGTTGAAAATTTCTGCCAGATGTGGGATGAGAAATAGGTATGTGTAGAAGTGGAATTCTGGTTGCCCTGAGTTGAGAGGCTAATCATTACCACTACTGTCAGAATCAGAAACACTGTCACTTTTGCTATGCTTTGGATTTTGTACCTCTTCCGCCTGTTTCTCCATTTCAGTCAATTTTAAATCTATATTTTCATTTACTTTAACTGGTTTCTCCTCTACCACTACAGCACACTTGGTTCCTACCTCAGTTTCTAAATCATTTTTAATGTGATTGATTTGGTTCTCAAGTTCAACTCTACTTTCAGCACAAAATTTCTTGGCTGCCTCCACCTTCCTGCTATAGTCATCACAAAGCTTCTTCCTCTCTTCTACACATTTAATACTCATTAATGATAATTTATCATTAGTATTCTGGACTACTTTCTTTGTCTTCTCATCGCGATCTTTCCTCACTACCTCAAACTTCTTATTTAATTCTGAAAGACTAGAGCTAACTACCTTAATTTCCTTTTTAATTTCTTTCTTCAGTTCATCTTTTAAGCTAGTGATGTCAGTTTTAATACCACTAATGTCTACTTTCATGCTACCAATCTCTTTTTTCATACTACTAATGACTTCCTCCATACTCATACTACTCATAATTTGCATTAACATCGCTTCCACTTTTCCATCTAACATCCACTTTTGCCCTTGCCAGCTTTCGCTACTAGATTCCTCCCCCTTAACCTTCATGATTTCATCCACTTCATTATTGTTTCCGTCCATTTCGCTCACATCACCACACAATGTAGACGACATTTTTATCATTTCATCTACTATCGGAGTTTTGTCACCATCATTCAAAGTTACTATTATGTCCAATGTATAATCACTATTGTCTACAGAACCAGTCCCACTTTAGTCTTTCTGTTCATGTAACAACTTAACCTCTACTGTTTTGTTATCAATCACACTGACTTGTTCGTAAAGGCCAGACATTATCTGTCACTTAATATAAAATGGCTTTTGCTATGAAATTATACTACTGAGGTTGTCATCTCAACTCCTTTCTGCAAGTTGTAATTCTCTCAGTGAGGCATCTAGTTTATCTCAGTCAGATGTGTCCACCTGTGTGCTGCTTGGCTGCTCCTGTACTCAATGGCTTCTTCCATACAACCCATCACTGATTGGCTGCTGTCATACTGTGGCTATGAAACCACAGCGTTGATTGGCAGTTGCATCTCCTCCGTTTAAATCACTGTAAACTGCTCGATTTCACTGTCAAACTTCACAAGTCCTTGTTTATGGTGCCCACATAAAATAGTCCTCATCTGGGGCACCATATGTAATGTTTACCTGCTTTATTTCTTCGTTGATTGTCCTCAGTGTCGACGTACTGTGTTGCTAAACTGGCTGAAAAAATATGGGGTGGAAGTGCAGCATTGACTGCTGTAAATCATGTAGCCAACACATGAAAAGTTGCATTTCACAGTTCTTTACTTTCACAACCCCCCAATATTACACAGTTATATGACCAGTACACTATTGTTGAACATACATTAAAATTTTCGTCTACTTTTCTTTCAATTGATTTCAACATTGTTTGATTGTCACTCTTGATCTAAGACTGATACATAGTTCTGATCTTATGTGCTGACATACGGAACATGCACAAATGCATCCACAGTTACATCCTCTCACAGAGTTACAGTGATTAAGACATGTGTTGTCCCTCAATAAAGAGTGATATGTAACACCACAAGCTCTATCTTGTAGTGCAGCAATTGATCGTATTGCTGTTCACCCTCTGATAGAAGATAAAATCCTTTTTTGTAGAGCTTAAATCTACTGCACTAATTTGCTGTACTACGATCTAGAAATTTGTAGTAATTCCAAGTAACCATGTTCTGTGTGGGGTTATGTACTCATTTTCTTGATCTACATATATTAGCCAGAATATAATTTCTTTTCTCACCAATTCTATTCAGTACCACCTCATATGTTATATGATTTACTCCTCTAACCTTCAGCATTTCTATAAATAATTTAATAATAATTATGATACATTAACTATAAATTATTTATAAATTAACCCAAATAGAGACAAGTAAAATAAATACTAAAATTTTGATAAACCCTGATACAAAAGGTACAATAAATGAAATCTACTTTAAAAAATTTAAAATAATATTTCATAAAACATTTACATTACCAATACACTATAATTTGAAAAATCAATTCTATAAAATATACTAAGACAAAATCCAACAAAATTATTTATATTAAATAATTAAATAAACAAAAAATAAATATAATAAAATAAATAATCAATATATCCTGATTTGCACAGAAAAATTTTCAGTGTAAGTGAAACACTTTACTAATAAGTTATATCTTGAACCTCTTCCTAGATACACTTTCCAGTACATCTACTATGTTACGACTTATCTCATCTAAATTGAAGCTACCTTAAAATAATCAAAATAGAATAATCAATAATGAGAGCGACGGGCGATGTGTACACACCTCAGAGCCAATATCAGTTAAATTAAATAAATTAAATTACTATCAAATCCACCTTCATTAACAGTATTTCACCATCAAATCCGTTATAAACAAAAATCTATTGTAACCCACCTCCTCTTAATTATAAGCTGCACCTTGACCTGAAATATTTTATAATTATAAATCTTGAGAAAAGTCTTTATAGAAATTATAGGTTATTAACTTCAAAGCTTATCCCTTAAAGAATAAATAAGTTAATATTTATACTTAAAAAATTAAATTCTTCTGAGGTGCCATATTTCAAAAGATCCTGTTCTCTTCTTGTTTAAACTGCTTATCATCAATGTATCATTCTGTGATGACTGTTGGCCACAAGTAACATCATCTTCAAGTTTGACTTGTAGATTCTTTGATCAATTATCTTTTATGTGCTTGTCTTTGCATCATTCTTTTCTTGAATGTTTATGCTTTGTGTATATGTGCTACAGTTATTTAATGGAAGTGTTCTTCAATGTACATTGTATTGATGAATTTAGTCCTTCAACATACAACTAAAGGAAGAGAATTACCGCATTAGTGACCCTGGAATCATTTTTGCCTTTCTGCCCATTATTTCAGTGACTTTGTGTTGTCTGAAGCTGGCTGGTGTGGTCGAGCAGTTCTAGGCGCTACAGTCTGGAATCGTGTGACCGCTACAGTTGCAGGTTCGAATCCTGCCTCGGACATGGATGTCTGTGATGTCCTTAGGTTAGTTAGGTTTAAGTAGTTCTAAGTTCTAGGGGCCTGATGACCTAAGATGTTAAGTCCCATAGTGCTCAGAGCCATTTTTTTGTTGTGTGAATGCTGCAAATAATGAGCCATACACCATTCAATTCAATGAACCCTGTTTCTTTCATCTCATGTTCAATGCAGACTGTGAATCTAAGTGTAGCTCCTACCTCATGTTATCAGTAAAATGAAACAGGGATGCTTCGATCCTCATACGACACAACTGGGCTCTCTAACCTATCCAGGTTAACAATGGCATGAAGCAAGTGCAGCATCTACAGTGTTTCCACAATGTTATTCAACCCTGGCACTCCACATGTTTCACAAACTGTTGAGTGCACATGTTTTGCGTCGAATATCACTGCACATTTCAAGGACAATGCACTGTATACATCACTGTCAGCACCAAGTAGTCACCAGAATTGAAGTGATTCCACTCAACAAGTCATTCAAGGTACTATTCATTTGCCTCTCTCATATACTCATTATACTCACATATTACTCATCTCCATTGTCACTTTTCATAGCACAGCTTTACCACCTGTGACAGCTGACCACGTATTTTCATCCATGAAATTGTTGCCCCCCCCCCCCCCACTCCCCCCTACCCATTGGGGGTTCTGGGCAACACACATCATCATGCTTTTGCAATGTACAAAAGTCCTTAACCAATGCATTCAACAACCACAGTTATCCCTGCCATGGTGGTCAACCATGCTCTTGCACCTACTGCACTGTGCACTACGTGTGGTCACCTTCTCAGTCATGCCCCCACCATGAAGACAGAGAGCAATGCTCAATGCTCACCTGAGGTATCATTTTCAGTGCCTCATCTCTCTCAGAGCCACAGGGAGCACTGATTCAGCTTCTTCTGATGCAGAATGTTTTCACCAACAGGTTACCTAAACTGCCCCCCCCCCCCCCCACTCCCCACCCCCACCCCAGTCTGCCCATTGTGGAAAGCCAACCCTTGGTGCTGGTTCACACTGGTTGACAACCTTTTCAACCTGTAAGCCATCATGGATGTGGACTGATGCTTCATCTTTCTCATGAGCCACATACATGATCACATGGACGTTCCGTGTTGGGAATTTTCTCTGGCTGAGGACTGGGTGTTTGTGTTGTCCACATCATTTCATCATCATCATCATTTGTGACTGTGAGTAGATTGGATTGTATAAAATAATTGGACTGTGTAAAAATTGGGATTTTGTATGGGTGCTGATGTACTCACAGTTCAGCACTCCACAAACAAAACATCATCATTCACATGGACATTATCAGTGACCTTGTTCTCTCTTTGCCTACTCTCTAGAAATACTCAGCTGCCAAAGCATTGATAATCAAGCATCTACAATGCCTGCCACCCAAAGCTAAATAAGGAAGGAAGATTAGGGTTTAACATCCCATTGACATCAAGGTTATTAGAGACAAAGCAAAAGTTAAGATTATTTCAAGAATGGGTACGGAAACTGATTGTGCCCTTTCAAATGAACCATCCTGGTCTTTGCCTGGAGTGGTTTAGTGAAATCATGGAAAACCTAAATCTGGATAGCTGGGTGTGGATTTGAACCATTGCTCACCTGAACATCAGTCCATGTGTTAACCTGTATGCAACCTCATTCAGTCCACCCAAAGTTATTTACCACATTATCCATGAAGAAAGCTTGGGTTCACGGACTCCATTCCAACTGTAATGTCAGCTATGAGCATTGGTCGATGTGCAGTTGATGACCAACATCACATTATGGACATTTTGAATCATCAAGTTCTTTTCTCAAGCTTCAGGATCTTTAGAATCCAAACTATGCCTCACAGACCAGGCTTATAACATACTTCAATATAGGCACCTACTCATCAACCTTGACAGGCACATGGAGGACAGGGTTGGTACTACTAATTACCCCAGCCCCCTCAACACCCCTCTGCCTCACCCAGCTAGCAGATGATGCAGGGAGCACAGATGACACGTCAAGAGGACACTTAGCCACCTCACAGCAAGCTTTGCACACTAACTGCAGCTACCACCCTAACATTCCCAAAAAGCATGGAGGACCCATGTGAGCACTTACCTGACTCAACATGGAATCCAACAGATGTCATGCACACAGTGTGGAGTAACCTATACCCTGTACCCTGTGTACACCTCTTCTGGTACCACACAACCTTCAGCAATGCCACGCGTAACTGCTGCCCCCCCCCCCCCCCTCCCTGTGTGCATTTCAAAACTCAATTTGCAGATTTGTTTCAGAGCCCCAGACCCCTCTGCCTCCAAAGTGCACCTTATGGAACAACAGTTGGTGAATACCACCTCCTTTTCTTGTGGCTGTCTCTACTTGGTGGACCAAACATTGATGCAGAGGCTTGTGTCAATCCTATCAAGTTAGTCCCCACTTGCATGTCACCATTCGAGCTAACCTTGTGTGAGGCTAACAACTCTAGTATCACTGTCCTCAGTGCTGCAAAGCTTCAGGTCACTGCACTCCTAATCTTCATTTTCTATGGACTTTCCACACCATACATGTGGCTGAACCTGTACTGGGAATAGAATTCCTGAAACATCTTGGGTTATCACCAAATGGACAGTCAGCCTCAATGCTCCACCATGTCTCCAGCTACCTAATCTTGGGATCATTTGGCTGTACTTCCTTTTCCCCCCTAAGTATCTCACTGCCCCCCCCCCCCCCTCTCCCCGTTGCATCTCAGAACACTCCAATCTAAAAGCTCAACTCATGATGTCATTGATTGAGCTTATGCTTGTGTACTCTGCTTCCGAGCTGTATGAGGACACAACATCATACTTTACCAGTTGACTGATGCAGCATATGTGCAACTGACACAAGCTTATCCTTTGAGCATCACACTCTGATGACATTTTGACAGTCACCTCCACACTACCTCCAGTGCTACCTCCGCACAGATCCCCAAAGTCAGTTACACATTGCTCCCCAGTGAAGCGTCCCAGTGCACCATCACCTACTAGGACCAATGGTGACATTACTCTCATGGGCTCATACGATGCACTTTACTAATGGTACTTATCATAGAATAAAAACTGCAGTGAGATCCCAGATACAGCACAAGGCTTGCACCTCAATCTCAAAAAACTGTATCATGCTAAATCAGACAGAAACTGGTCTTCCACCATGCACTCATTCAGAAGAAGGATTGTTCATTTCATCTGTGCATGGCCTACAGGGTTCTGAACCTCTTGCACTATTACAGACAATTATTTGATCACACACATTTAGGACTTCACCCAGCTGCTCAGTGATGTGTGTGTGTGTACAGCGATTTTGATTGCTGCAGGGCCTAACACCAAATTCCCATGTTTGAGGATGACATTCCCAAGACTAGTCTAATTACCCTGTTTGGGTCATCTGAGTACTGTTTCACGCTATGTGGTCTAAAAAATGTGGCCCAGACTTGGCAGTAGTTTATTGATTTTTTATTGTTCAGCCTCCCATTTGTGTATGCCGAAAAGATGGTATCTTGGATTTTCCCCCTTTCCCGAGGAACATGAACAGCATTTGACACAAGTCCTCTGCACACTTTTCAACTACCTGACAACAGTGTAATTTCAACAATATAGGAAAAGACATTGCGACTTACTGTAAAGAAAACACATCAAGTTGCAGACAGGCACAATTAAAAGACATTCACATAAAGTTTCAGCCACAACATTCATTACTAAGACAAACTTACACACACACACACACACACACACACACACACACGCATGCACACACACACACACACACACACACACACATACACACACACACACACACACACACACACAAACACACACACACACACACACAAAACAAGAAGCAAGCATACCTCATGCACACATGACCGCCAACTCCAGCACCTCAGGCCAGAAGGCAACTATCATGTGGGATGCAAGCAGCAGTTTGGAGGGGGTGGGGAAGAGGAAGGGATAGTAGTGTACATATGGTGGAGTTTGCAGGGACTAGATTGCCAACAGGCACAGCATCAGGAAGTTGTGAGGCACGGTGATGGTGAAAAAATGAACAAGAAAGGAGTGGGGAATGTCAGGCCGATGCATTGGCACAGGGCAGCAAATAAACAGGGGGAGAGGTGAGAATGGGGAGGAGATGATAGGACAGAGGGTATGGAAACTGTTGGGTGGAGGGTGTGGGGACAGTATGTTACCATAAGTTGAGGACAGGATAATTATGGGAGTGGAGAATGTGATAACTCCCATCTGTGCAATTTGGAAAAACTGATGGTGGAGGAAAGGATTCAGATGGCTCAGGTAGTGAAGCAGCCATTGAAATCAAGTGTGTTTGTTCAACTGCATGTTGTACCACAGGCTGGCCTACTTTGCTCTTAGCCACAGTTTGTTAGTGGCCATTAATCCTGATGAACAGCTATCGGTAGTCATACCAATATAAAAAGCTGTGATTGCAGCAGAGCTGGTAAATGACATGGTTGCTTTCACAGGTGGCCTGGCCCCTGATGGGGTGCTCTAAACCTTTGCCAGAACTGGAACAGGAAGTGCTGGGTGTGTGGATTGAGCATGTTTTGCACCTGGACCTTTCACAGGGATATGATCTTGCTGCTGCATGCTACCTGGATGCACAGCCTTCCAGCATAAGTGCAAGCTGTCATTACCATGCAAACAGAAATACAGCTGGACACCATTGTGGACTTGGCTGATTGGGTGCATAACACACTGGAAATGGTATCCCAACACCAGTGCCTCAGCAGCTTACAATGCTGTAGCTGTGGCGGCAAATTCGAATCCATGGTGACATGTGTCTCCTGCAGCCACTAGCATAGATGCTTATCTGCAACACCTAGTTCAAGACTTGGTGCACAGATGGCAGCACTCAGTACGCAAGTTGACTGGTTGGTGCACTCACAGACAGAGGGCAGCAGGTGCTGCAGAGGCAGTGATCCTGATGCTGCCGATCCAGCTCGTGCAGCCAGCAGCACAGTACCAGCTGTTGTGGTGGTATGCCAACAACATTAGAGTAGCAGCCAAGTGGGTTTTGCTGACATCATTCCCACTTTCGCAGTGAAATGACAAAGTGTTGGCCTCCATGTTCACACCCAAATGCCAACTGCAGCCACACCAAGGTGCATCCAGCTGCAGTGCATATCCAGGCATCTCTCCATACTGGAATGGCTTGGCAGTGTGAAGTACCTTGTCAACATGGGTTCTGATATGTCTATTTTCCCTTGATCTATGCTAAGAGACTACTGGAAGGTCAAGCTGCTTTCCCTTATGGTGAAAAACAATGCAACAGTAAAAACATGCTGCACTCATCACCAAAATTTGAACCCTGAACTGTATCACACATTTGTGTAGACGTTTACTGTGGCTGATGTTAATGAACTGATCCTGGATGTGGTTTTCCTTAGCCACTACAACTCATTAGCTAACGTCGTGAACACCCTGCTGATTGTTTTAGCAACAGATCTGAAAATAGTGGGGCAGTGACAGCCAACTGCTTTCTTCAGTGTTAAACCAGTGAAGTCCCCTGGACAGTATGCAGACATAATGGACTAATTTCCATTGCTCACTTACCCACCTGGTACACTGAGAGATGTCAAACATTTGACGGTCCACCACATCGTGACTACTCCTTGCCCACCCAGCTTGTGCTGTCCACATTGACTTTTGCCTGAGAAATTTGCTGTAACAAAGACTAAGTTCAAGGCCACATTGCAACAGGGCATTGTTTGGCCATCATGCACCCCATGGTCCTCCACCTTGCACTTAGCGCCAAAGAAACACAATTCATGGTGTGCATGCGGAGACTATCATGCCTTAAATGCCTGAATGGTGCCAGATTGATATGCAGTACTGCACCTGCAGGATTTGAACCACACATTAGTGGACTCAGTTATATTTATCAAAATTGACTGCATGAAGGCATTCACACAGGTCCTTGTGGCATCTGAAGATGTTCAGATAACAGCAATCATCATGCCATTTGGGCTTTTTGAAAGCTTATAAAGGATGTTCAGCCTCCAGAATGCCACCCAGATCTGGCAGCGTTTTCTGGATGGCGTTTTATGGGGTTTACTGTGGTGTTTTACATACTTCAGTGACATCCTCATGTGTTCAAAGTCACCTGAAGTCCACCTCTGCCATCTAACAACCATCTTTCGGCACCTGAGTGTGGCCAGCATTGACATTGACTGCTCAGGAAGTATATTTGCAGTCACAGAAACTTTGTTTGTAGGTCATTTAGTCAGCCCTAGTGGGTCCACACCACTACCAGGTAAGATACAGTCAGGAACATACTTTGCCCAGAGATGCACAAAGACTTTACTATTATCTTGGCGTGACAAATTTATATTGGCACCATTTGCCTAACTCCACTACAGTGCTGGAACCCCTGACTGTGCCGCTATGCAGACCTACTTTGAATGTAAGGACTCCTGTTAACTGCACAGATGCAATGGAGAGAAGCTTTATTAAGTCCAAATGAAGCCTTGTGAAAGTGATGCTGCTGTCTTGCAAGGTGCATGATGCTGACTTGGGTGTGGTCATGGACACTAGTCAGATAGCCATAAGTGCAGTGCTTCAAAAATGCATAACTGGCAACCGGCAGCCATTTGATTTCTTCTCAAGGACTTCTTTCAGAGTTGCAACATGCATAGAGTGTTTACAGTTGTGGGTTACTTGTGGTGTTTGGGGCATTAAAATACTTCTGCCCATCAGTGGAAGCTCATCCCTTCACAATTTTTACCAGTGACAAGCCCCTAACTCACACATTGCGAAACAATAATACCAAGTGTATGCCATGCAATTTCCAGTAGTTGGAGCATGTGCTGCATGTTCTACACAGACATCTGGCATATTGACAACACTGTTGCCAACTGCTTGTCCTGATCTTGCAACATTAACTCTCCTCCTGTGAAATTCAAGGATGTTGCCCAAGAATGGGAGATTGACAAACAACTGGACTGCCTCCCCACACAGCACTTCTAATGTCCTACAGCTTGATCTAGTGTGCATT